>NC_135705.1:10131126-10443070 GCF_964276395.1 Gasterosteus aculeatus
TGGCTATGGAGCCGAGTTTAAAGTACTTGGATGAAAAGCCCAGGAGAGTTTGGCTTCCATGTCTGTCGGACAATTAAAAGCATGTCTTCTAAAATACGTCCCGTCACAGATAGAGACAATCTATGTACCACATTATGTTACTGAAGAGAGACGCCGTTCATGACTGCTGAGGGACACACACACTCTCACAGGCTACTCCTGTAATCAGCTAGCAGAGAATTGGACAGGAAGTATAGTGTGGGGGTATTTAGCCCGCAGTCTGACAGGGAATGATTGTGCTTAATCTCTTTTATTGTTTTCTTTCCTTGTGTGGGTAAAACTCCTCCGCTATAACCTGGCCAGAATTAAAAAATCATTTCCGCTTCACTGTAACTAAGATTCTCATATATCGTGACAAAATGCAGACTAAAAAAATCTTAGATTTTTGAGGTCCCTCTCACTCGTCATCTCCTTTAATAACGGTGAATCATATTCTGTACATAACACTGTAACAGATTGCTCGTTGGGACCAGTTGATCTTCACAAACGCTTTATTTAGAAACCAGGCAGCTGCTCTCCTCTTCTGCTCACTATAAACCGAACGGGGTTCATGGGAATCATAACAGACGAGATGACACAGGCGAAATATGCCAGAGGACTTTGGTTTGGTTCTCATGGCCAAACGGGGCCTCATAGGTCAGACCCTACTTCCTCTGTTCACTAAAACACACACTTTACAAGCAAACCCACGATTCCATGGCATCAATAAAACTGCCTCATCGGAGGCATCAATACAACATTCTGCTTTATTTCATTGATTGGTTTGTTACAGCATCAGGTAAAACTGAATATCTTATCAACATTGAACCATCGCCATTTCAAGAAATGACATGAAATTTGCAAAATCAGCAGCTTCAAGTACTTCAGCGCAGAAAATCCTTATTTGCATTATCATGCTTGTTGTAATCAAGTGTACAATCCATATATATTCCATTCACCATAATAGCTTCCATAACTTATTATGTCTTTGTTTCTGGAATGTTTCAAAGAGTCATTCTGTTTCTTGCATATTTTTTAAAGCTTAAATAAACAACGGCCTCTGGAATGTAGTTGTATTCCATCTATTATTACTGACTATTTGCTACATGCATGTGAGTGGGGACCTGCCTGAGCCTGCGTTGTGTCACGTCCCAGTTCAGCCCCAATTGGCTCAGTCAGCGTTGGAGCCTTTGCACAGCCTTGAGTCAGCACGTTCACACAGCAGGGCCTGCAGCCTCTGGAAAAAGCTGAGGAAAACACCACAGTAAAGAGAACGGAAAAAACATTAGCTTATCTGGAGCCAATAAATGTTTTTTCATTTTCTTGCAGCCTCGTGTTTCAGCCATTATCCCCTTTTTGTTTTAAAAAAAAGTAAGGCAATCGTTTGCCACAATGGGACAGAGACTCATGTCTGCTTGTGCAGATATACTTTGATTGCACTTCGTCATCGGGCAGCGTTCCGCCTCAATTTGCAGGTCTCGCACTGAAATCGTTTGAAAGTGGTTTCGATAAATACTACAAAGAAGGCTTTCAAAACAAAGCCTGCGGAGGATGCCTAAGCCACATCTGGTGACAAGCTCTCTACGTTTCTTGTTGTGAAAGGGTCTTCAGAGTCCATTCACAACCGCATGTGTGTTTATAGTCACACATGCCCGGCATCCACCCTGCAGTCACACACACACACAGTCAAACAAACACTTCCACCGCCAAACACAAATATTCACACTTTCTCACACACAAACATTGTCTCGTTGTGTACCTTGATGCTGTAGACACAGAAGGTTCCAGCTCAGGAGCCGGAATAGTTGGGTGGCAAAAGAGGCTGTTTTTGACACATACCCCAAATATCTTGTGATATTAGGGCACAATGGGGCCCTTTTTACCCAAATTAACCAGCATGTGATCTTCTTAAAAACGCCCCCAGGCCATAAGATGTGCGACATGTATTTGTTCATATCTTCTGTTATATTTTCTCCATTATTTTTGCCTGAAAACTAACTAACATGCAAAGCTAAGGGAAGTAATGTAACCTCTGTCTTGCAGACACAGGAAGCGTCACAGACCGTGGCGGTGTGGGAGAGCGGCCCTGCTTGCCTCATATTGGGATGAACTAGAGGTGTGGAGAGATAAGCGGAGAGGGAAGACATAAATCCAGCGTTACCAAGGAGGGGAAGGGAAAAAAGCACTTCCTGACAGAAGGGCGATGAATAAAAGCACAGTTTGGGATGTGGGCTGAAAGTTGTGAGAATCAATCAGAGTTCTGACCAGCGTGTGAGCTGCTCGGTCCCACGATTGGCGATTGTGGTGGCGAGCAGGAAACCGAGGTCAGAAGAGTGACCTCGATAAGTTTTTGTTGCTTTGGTGCCCCACAGCATGGTCGCGCCACTATCTGTCCCTCCGCGTCTCCAGACAGAAAACCCTCGCTAGACGTCCGCACAATAGAGTCCTTCTTCAGTCTAAGACGAGCTGAGGGGACAGACAGAAAGCAGACATTGTGTGGTCTCAAAGATCTCCCAGTCCCCTGCTTCCTCCCAGTCCTTTTTTTCATTGACATGTTCACTTCCTGCTGCCTCCCCCCTCCCTCCATCTCATCTTCTCAATGCTATGATGTCCATTCAATTCACTGCAACAAAAAATGCTAAACGGTTTGCATATTAACTTGGTGTCATTGTGGCAGGCCCTGGCAGGTGTTTGTTAGTGAAGACGTCCTGTTTGTTTGCGCAGACATTGCTTTAGGTTGGTGTCTAACCAGTTGGTCATGGCTGACTTGCTCTCCCACTGTGTCTGGCTATGGATAATTTGTTATGACGGCTCAACTTGTTTAATGACCTCTTGTGCTGATATATGCCAGAGCAGGCCGAGTGTAAATAGAAATGTTGAGACAAATGAGAGAAAATCTCCATGGAGGCCACGCAGTCACACAAATTACAATCATAATGATATCCCTGGGGTTATTTGTTAACGTTTCTTTTTCTACGTGGTGGAGTAGAGATAAACTGCAGCGTGATTCCCAATATTGGACCAGTTTAACAGATATGCATGTAGTCAGTGAATAAGCTTCAACAATATATTTGAAACTGCTCCAGTGAGGAACGGCAAACCCTCAATAAACGCTTTCATTCTTCAAGGAGCTGACAGCCGTATCGAAATGAACCCAAGTTGAAATCATGTGTCATAGAGGATCAGCTGGGCTGATCGTGGGTTTGACGCGAAGCTGTCATGTGGATAAGTGAGGGTCAGAGGGTGAAGTAATGTGATCATGTGAGAGGACAGATGCCTCCACCTTTAACCAAATTCACTGATAATATTGTTATTTATTTTTGGAAAAGGAGCTGGAATGTGAGTAAATTGCGGTGTCATTCCTTATGCGTTTCACCCAAACGATCAACCTCTTTCTATTTGGCCCAAAACAGAAATACAGTCAACCTCTCTGGTCACAGTGATCTGGTGTACGCTGTTATAAGAGCACGCTTACGGGAAGCAGAGACTAAATCTCCCCTTGCGGTGGTGGATTTAGCAGATTTAAAAGCGGCTGGCTGGCAGAGAGACTCGTCCTCCTCGTGGCCCCTGTGTCAACACACGGCACAGCGAAGGTGGGCTACTGCAGCAGATGGCCGTCTGCCACACCTGGCCTGCTGTTGATTTTAAACAAAGCCGTCGGTCCTAATGCAGACCGCATGACTGAGTGAACGCCTCACTACCAGTCAAATATTAAACTCTGAGTTTAATGATTCAGCCGCATGCTGACACCATGCACAAATCATCCCGCTCCAACAGTGTTTGCTCCATTTGAATCGTTGAATTGAACACAAATTGCTGTGAAGCCACTAATGTTTTAATTAATATATGTCAACAATTATGAAACGTATCTCAGCAAATTTTGAGTTTGTAAAGAAACACAATTGAAGTATTGGCTATTTATTTCAGCAACACTTTTAGGTAAATATAAATATGCCTTTAATATTCTTTACATAGTTTTTAATAACCCATGCATGTGGGAAACTATCTCTATTATTACATTCTGGACCGATTTATGAGCACATGGTACGTATACATAGTCAAAGTGAAACCTAAACCCACAGTTTTACAGTTTCATAACCTGAATTTCTGCCTTTGACTTGTTGTAATTCAGTTATCTGATTCAACAGCACACGTGAAAGGTAGACGGGTTGAGTGACTTAGAGCGGTTTTAATAGTGCGGATTAGTCATTATGTGGCGGGACAGTGACTCAAAATGAACAACTGCTTTCCTTTAAACACAGCAGGTTTGTTTTTTAACTGGACTTAAGTTAAACCAGCCACTTTAATAAGAATCCCGCTTCGGTGTAAGACGACAGAGAGTTGGAGAGAACCGTGCAGTCATGAGGTTCCTATTGCTGTTGGACCCTCTGACTGCTTTCACAGGGCAACAATGAGAACTAATAAGCAGGATAAATCAATGCCAAGACTTAACAAGTGTAACTATGCTTGGACACAGATGTTTTGTAAACTGTATTAGATGCGCTGAGGAGGTCAGAGTGGATGGGGGACTGAAATGAAACCGGCATCACAGCGCCCTCACAGTGACGCTTGAGTTGAGTAGTAACGTTCCGCAGTCACTAAATAGAATAAACCGTCCGGCAGGAGTTGCTTGTAAAATCTTTCTGGATGTTGGTTGGCCTTGAGGCTTCTCTCAACCAAAAATAACCTCCCGTCCCTCCTCTACCTGCTTCCACCCCCTTCGTGCTTCACAAGAATGTGAACGGCAGGAAAACAAAAGCTTTGATTTGCATGAGTCAGGAAACGGGATGGATTTCTGTTAAACCGAAGGCAGAGCAATGGGGAACTCGGATCAATCTGACCGGCTGAACCAGCTGCGTGATGAGGGACGACGGCAAGCAGGATATAGCGTGGGAAAAAATACCTCTGGTGCAACTGTCGCACGTGCACGCCTCCATTTTGAAACAGATTTTTCCATCTAGGCTAGCAGCATGACTCTAGGTATGACATTGTGTGTCAGTTTACTTTGGTGACAGGTCGTCACGGCAGTTTTTTGCAACAATGTGGAAGAGCATAAACAATGTGTTGGTAAAATTCTATTGTTAAAATTCTCTTTTGAATGAAATGAAATGTTGTTTTGGGGTATTTCTACTGGCAAAGACAGAAAACTATTGTAGTCTATGTATTTTAGAGCTAAAACATTTACTGTATGATGAAATAGCTGTTTGTTAAGAACCTTATTTGAGCAGAATTTGAATGATCAAGCATGGAATCTATGAGGTGGAGACACAAAAATCCGTAAATACACATTCACATGAACAATAATCTTTAAATGTCGACCTCTTCGTGACCAGCGGTGGTGACCCGTGGCACCGCATGGTCTGTAGCTGCAGGGCCAAACAGCTCTGCATCTTTTACATTTGACAACACAGACTCACCCCTGTGTTGCTAATTACTCCGGCATTGACCTACGTCACCTCTGTGTCCCCCTGTGACGTTTCCCCACCCACCAAAAACCATCAACTATCTCCTAAACACAACGCCTGACCCCTGAAAAAAGTGAGAGTCATCACTTAACAAGACAAAAAGTAAACTAAAACTCTGGCAGAACCTACGATGAAATGTAAATGTACATTTCTCAAATCATCTATGATCACAGCTCAATCACGATTAGATTTGTCTGAAAATTGGTTCCCCGGCTGGGTTCTACTGCAGTTTATCAGGTTATACAACAGTGCGGATCGACTTATCAGCATTACTAATCACATAATTCTTCTTCTGTTATCTGCGTCTTTTCACCTTCTGTATTTGAATACAACACATGAATCAGACAAACTAGAGCAAATAAATCCCGGATAATGCTCATGTTGACACAGTGAACTCAGGCTAGTTTTTAGCAGTGTGTCGCTCTGCAAGGCGGAGTGATGCGTGGTTCTGAGTTCAGATCCAGTACACGGGCTCAGCGGCAGTTGACACCCACATTCCTTCTGAGTGGTAAACTACACAAGCGTGCTTTCTTTTCTTGTTTTTCTAGCCAGTGCAGCTGATTTAGGCCAGGAAAGGATTGTACTTGTGGCTCAAGATTCGATTTTTCATTGGTTTCATAGTTGGAAACAGTGGGATTTGTATGTAGTGCTGCAATTTGGCAATGAACCCTTTATGTCTTTAGAGGAATAGATCAGCATTCAGGGGAATACACACATGTACTTCTTGCACAGACGTCCTGAAATGGGAGGGTTGATATCAGTCTCTTGTCTGCACACCAAATAGCTACCTACGGCTAGCTGTCGGTTAGCTTAGCACAGATCATGCTAAGCTCCCACACATCCTGCTTCTATACATTTTAAACAAAATCATTTTTAACTTAATGATGCTGGATTCAATTTCATGTTTTCGGCATTTATGCTAAGCTAAGATAACTCTCCGCCAGCTTTGGCTCCATATTTATTTATTTATCGGCGAGTAAGTGCTTCTGAAAGTATCAAACTATTCCTTAACTTGTTGCTGACAACATGAAAAATCAATTAATCTAAAACCCTTTGGGCCAATTGTAGAGGTGTGCAAAATAATACGTTGTGTTCTTTCTTATCAGCTGTTGTTTTGTCAGAAGTCTACATGCTTAGTCAGTCCGACCACAGCTGTGAACCCAGAGGTGTTAATTGAGAATGTCGTTGATAGCTTGTCGTTAATATTAAGTCAGCAAATGTTCTTCCCTCATCTGTCACATCGCTCTCAAAGAGGTTTCATTAGAGCGTTCTTCTAATGCTTGTTCACGGCTCGGCCATTCGTCAAATGAGAAACCTCACTGCCGTCACAAGCACCAATGTGCATCATCTACATGGGGAGCAGTCTGAACTGCTGCCTTTGATTAGATGCTAATGAAATTACCACACCGGCATCTGGAACACTTCTCTGTCAGACCAAAGAGTCGAACACTGTGCTTCTTTGTGTGCGGATGCTTTTTAACCCACGCTCTCTCAATAGTGTTGATGTCACCACATTAGCGCCAACAAGCCCGTCCTATGCTCTGCAGCCACATCCTGCCTCTCCGGCCCAGCATGCAGCAGCAGGGTGGTGATCCTACAACCCTGACTCCAGAGTGACAAGAGAGAGCTTTCATGTCACAACCAGGCTCTGCACACCAGCTTTCCCACCGCCAGCGAGCTCGTGCTCCTTCCCTCTCTCTTTCTCTTTCTGTAGTCGGACGTCAACCACAAGAAACACTGAGCTGTCCCACAGAACGTCACACAGCCACCGAAATAAACCCCCAAGTGAGCAGCGATTGTGACAGTTAAATTATGGGTGACATGCCTGTGTACGCTATACTTGTCCTCAGCCTGTTTGTGGTGGAGCGGGGACTTTTCTGTTTTAGGTCTCAAGAATATTATCAAGTTAAACGTTTCTCGACAGGTTTTGGCTTTGTTCAGCTCTCTGGGATACGATTGTATTACTTAAGTAGCGCCGAGTTAAGAAGTGAGTGGTGTCACTGTGACATATTTTTGTAAACTACGATATTGAAGCCTCTAATTTGACATTTTGGAACAGGAGAGGGTGGTGCTATACAACGTAGCACTAAATAAGGACGTTTAGGCAAAAGGGTAAAAAGAAGTAAAAGTAAAAGGGTTACAATTCAATTGTATACAGTGTGATTGGGTTAACGTTCTAAGACGAAACAAGGTCATTTTAGTCTAAACAATACGGTAATTTTAGAAAGAATACTTGAAACTAGAGATTGAGAACCTTAATTTGTGTTTACTCAACTAATACATCAGTTGAGAATTAGGACATTTTCTCATAGACTATGGCCTATTTTTGCAGAAAATAGCAGAAAAAATAGCAGAAGGCACTCCAGAGCCTGAGGCCATTGTCTAATATGATCTTGTTGAGTTATTCTACATATTTTATATATATAAAAAAAACATCCTCAGTTTCTCATCACAATACTTTTACAATTGAAAAAAACCTGTATCACCTTAGCTATCAACTTGTAATTGTAAACTGTGTGTATAATTCTTCTAATGACTTGGCTGTTCAAATTAAAACCATAACAGGAATGCATTACACCTGGAGGGATGCTTTCATTTGACTGCTTTATGTTGGCTGGTGACATCTAAACCTTGTTCACCAGCCCATCACTCTTTCATGCACTTTGTATATTTCAGTGACAGAGTGCACAGAGGACTTTGTCAGGTGAAACATCTGGTTTAGGGTGATGCTCTTTGGTCTTTAATGGCCTCTGCGAGGGGGCCACATCAATGGCAGGGATGATAAATCTGAACAATGAGAGAGCCACTAAAGCAGTCAGCAGGGGTTTGACAGTGAAGGCAACAGGAAGTGTGGCTCCTCATGACCTCTGAACTCCAAGGTGAGGTGTGCCTCTAGTCTACTCTTTGTGCGTGACTATCTGGTGCGACGCAGCGCAGATGACCGGCAGCGTGGCAAAGCAACCGAATTCATTCGGATGGGCGTTTGTAGAAGTACTGGATTCTCAGTCGTTTGTTGAAATGCAATCTCTGATTTTGATTTACCAAACGTTTTCTCCAGTCTTTATGCTAAGCTAGGCTAAACTTCTTTTGTTAATGAAAAATATATGAGGTTGGTATTGATCTTCTCAAAGGGCAAAAATATATGTCCCTTTAATAGTCTATTTAAACAGCGGCATGAAGAAATGTACGCCTACTTTTTAGGCTACTTTTATTCCAGCAGATGTATTCATCAACAGTCATCCAGAAGACTAGAATAATTATTTGGCCTAGTATCTTCATATCTTTATTTTAGTGCCTGCCTGATGTTGGCCATGTAACGCAGACTTGTTAACGCCACGGAGAGAATTGGTTTGACAACAGTCCGGCACAATAGTGGCTGACAGTTGTACACATGAAACTTCTCTCAATTAGTGCTGAGCAGATGTCACAGTGGTTGGGGAAGATCAATAGAGTCAGTGGAGACAGACTGGTCATCAGCGTGGTCAGACTTTTTACAACACAGGCGTCTACACTCAACCGGGACTTTAGTTGCTAATAATATAAAGAGGGAAGTGTGGCAGTATTAAGTAGGAAGAACAGAGGGGCTCTCACACAAAGACAAAAGGGGGCAATAGAGCTAAAAGGGGCCTGCAGCCAGTGACCTCCTGGAACCCGAGTGCTGGTCTTTCAGAGGAGCTTGCTGTCCACCCCTCTGGAGGAAATGAGACGCTGCAGCCAAACTAAAGGTCTATATAAGGAGAGGGATGAAGTTGCACTGAGAGCTAGTGAGTTTAAACGCTGTGGTTAACTTCGGCTATATGGCCGGACGTTTATAGGAAGTTGTCTAAACAATAGCAAGTGAGGCCGATATGCAGAGGAAAGATTTCACTTCATGTATGCAAGACCAAATTTGGATGAGGGGGACAGCTGTGGCTTGTCATGCTGTTTATCTCAAGCATCCACCAGAAGCACACACTCGGAGTTTGGAAGCAGATACTTTCAATATAATTCATAAGAAAAGCAAATCTCTAAAACTGTTCTGATGGCAACTTCAAATGAACTTTCTACCAAACATTTGGCCTTGGGCTATGGGAGGATTTACGTGTACATGCCTGCTGCCTTATTCTGTTGAGTGGTTAACTCTGCTCCCTCTGGAAAACACTTCTATTCTTTCACTGGCCCAAAATTAAATCTGGTCTTAACTCAATCTTCTGAATGTCCACTGCTATTATTCTAGAAGAATGGGCTGCCTTTCCACCAAAGAAACACATCCCAGATAGTGTTTTTTTCCTGCTAGCCTCCTTGTGAAATGTAGTTCGGTGCAAGCATCAGGGAAATGAAAGCGCTCTGCTTTCCACTTTTGAAAATGGGGCATCATTTTGTGAAGGAATCCGATTTCAATTAGTTTGTCTGTGAACGACGCTGAAATCTGATTTTGTTGAGTGAATAACAACTGGACTAAGCCCCGGCTTCAGGCCCAGGTGTGCTCCCACACCTGATGGTGTGTGGGATGTAATCACCTTTACTCTCCTTTGCTCTGTCCAATCCGGATAATTGGCACCAGACTGCAATCTACAAATGAAAGGCTGGTACATTTCGTCTTTGCTTTAGTTTATGTTCATAATATACCAGCATGTATTGAATATAAGATTGATTGAGTACTGCTGTGTATCAACGGGCGACACGGGGGTGTGGTGGTTTTTCTGTGTGGAGTCTACATGTTCTCTCCGGGTACTCTGGCTTCCTCCCACAAAGACGTGCTTTGGGGATCAGCTGCTCTACCTTAGATAAAGCTACCACACAGAGAGATGCAGAATGCATGTTACAGCAAGAAGGTATACTTTATCAAAGCCTCTCTTTTTGCTGTTGGTTTTTTTAAATGCTTTTTTGGAGTTTTTCTTTACCTTTGGCCAAATCCAGGGTAGCTTTTCTCCTTCTACAAGTATTTATGCTCAGTTAAACTAACCAACCGTTCACTTTAACCTCATGTTCACTGTTCCACGGCATCGATCTTCTCGTGAAACTCTTGTTAATAAAGGAATATTTCCCTGTGTTTGGGAGCTTCTGATGAGAGATAATAATATTTGTGATGTTGAATCCTTTTGGCTCCAGTGCTGATCTAAATCCAGCCGGTGAACAGGTCATTATGGACGCTGGCGGTGCAGCAGCCGCCCGTCCCCTGACACCCACGTGTGAAAAGCTTTTTAATGGTAGTTAGTGACTGAGCGATTCTCTGGATCCAGGCCCACAGAATACAACCCTATGCACTTTTAGGTTTGCACAAGAGTGAAAAGCCTCTGCGAAGTACTGGTGGTGGCAGGATGGGCATACAAGTCAGAAAATATGTGGGGTAAAAATATGAAGTAAAACATAAACAAAGTGGTGGGAATCTGCTTATGTAGCTCATTGGCTTTAGCTCCACATCCCTTTTCTGAACTGAGCTATTTTTAAGAGATGTATGCGATTCATCTCCATCCTTATCTTCATCATCTGTCTTCTGACATCGATTTGCCATATTGTCCATGATAAGAGATAATGAAATGTTTTTCTTAATTTGTTCATGACATCATGACAAGACAAATTACACATGCAATGCAAAACAATTTATTTTGTGTATGAGTCTGTAAGATAATATCGCTCCTCTAGCTGTGACCACGGGGCTGTTGGTGTAACCCGGCTTTCGGTGAAAGACCCAATCTGCTCAGCTGCTCTCCCCTCTCCCAGTATTTAATCACAAGCCATGCCAAGGAAAACCTCCCAATCTAGACTCGGACTAAAGCGCCTGGTTTACCACAGCGGACTTTCTCATGTTCAAATATAGACGAGCAGAGGCACAAAATGGCACATTCTTTCCCAGCAGAAGGTTACGGCACACACCCTGAAGCCTGCTCTAAAAATCAACATGTTGTTTGGCAGCGTGGCGCCCTGGTGAAGAAAATATGATGGAGGGTAAACCTCTCTCCCACAAACCCCTGATTACAGCTCCCTGAGCCTGCGAACACACTCGGTGTCTCCCACATGGGAGCTCAAGGAGCCCTTACATAGCCTGGAGCAGATGCACCCGCTGTTTATCCCCGTCCTCAGTTGGCTATTGTGTGTGTGCATTGCTGCATGAGGTTGAGGGCCAAGATTCTGCCACAATTAAAGCATGAATGCAGCCACGGCCTGGTGGGAAGAGCGCGGGATCCAACGGGACGCTTGTTTTGAATGATCTAAGCGATTCGGGAGGTCTGTGGACTGAGCGCCCACATGTGCCTCCGCTCCCCGAGACGCAGCCCGCAGCCGGGTTGCTGGGATACCGTGCGGCTCATTGACAACACCTGGAAGGTGAGATGAGGCGGGGCCCATCAGCGCGGCAGACAAAGGCTGGTAAGTCGGCCAAACAAGCGCACGGCAGGAAATAAAGGGGCTGGACCGCAAAAAAAGGATGGTCATTGAGATGAGGATTAGAGACAAAGAAGAACAACACCGAGAAGAAAAGGTGAACGTTCAGCAAGGGACGACCACAGCAGCAAAATTACAAACCCCAACAGTGCAGTTTCTTTGACAGACATGTCTTCTACGTGGTTTAGGAGATGCTAGGGATGCTGACCTTTGAACTAAACTCATGCTAATGAGTTTTTTTTATTTAAAAAAGGCACAATTGAATGTCCTTTTTGAACAAACAACTGAGGGGGATCGGGCTTAGCAGTCACGCAAATTAAAATGATAGACAACTTGTTGATGCAGACGATATAGATTGAATCTATTTCTTTTTCGGTTACAGTAGTTTGAAAAGCAGAGGCCCCACAATCCACAAACTGGCCACTTGGATTAAATAGTAATCCTAATAAATGTAAATGCTTAATATACGTTATACCAAAACATTGAGTTTATGCTAGTTTATTATATCAGATCGAAGTGGATTTCTTTTCATTTATTCCCAGCCAATTGAAGCTGCACTGTACCATGATCCTCTCTGGACAAATGTTTTCCTCACTAAACAGCTCGTGAAGAGAAGACATTATTGTTGACTTTTATTCCGCTCTCCGCCTGATCCATTGACCACTTTGAAATTACATGAGGTAAACAATAGCCTCCTAAGAGGTAACATCGTGGCCTCTGGGGTCCCCGCCGGCAGTGTGGGGGGTCCCGCCCCTGGCACACTTCCCTTGACCTGGGGGTTATCGCCATGGTAATCCAGGCTACAGCACCCATGAGGAATGGCTACTGGGTGATGCCTGGACAGCCTTGAGCAGCTGTTACGGTGTGATGACCACCGAGAGGTCATTTTTTGCATCGATACACTGTACATAAAACCATATCTGTATTTCTCACATTAGGGCGTCAGTAATCATCACAAATGTAATACTTGAAATACTTTTTGATTGCTTTCAGATTCCGAACAACAAAATTGGAATCAGTTATTTTGACGGTCTCTCATGTAAGAAATGTTCTGGCGCTTGCAGATTCCCGGCTTGTGTGTTTTCCACATGCTGCACACAGCAGAGAGTGTTTGGGTTGAGTCCAGGGTCAGTCAGTTTGTCCTGACAGTTTTATATACCCAGTAGATGACAGGCTGCTAGCAGGGCGACGCTGAGATGTTAACCTTCCTCTGTTTCGAGAGTTTAAAAGCTCGCTGTGATGGTGTGTGTCGCATGCTCTATTTATGTTTGGGCCCTGGCGGTTCCATCCGACCAGAGCTCCTGCATGGCCCCAAACTGTGCTGCTCATTACGGGGAAACTTCTCCGCCCAGGCAGGCATGCATGCTCCTGTGTGTTGACATTTTAAAAACCAAACTGCACTCAGCAGTGAAACATGAGCCCTACACGAGGAGGAAAGGGGAGCAACTTGGAGAAGAGGGTGAAAAAGAGAGAGAGAAGGAAAATACGCAGTCGTAAAATAGAAAAATAATAGAGGAAATACCCCACACTCTGTAAGATGAGGCAGATGAGTTTCAAAGCCCTTCTGCGTGCAAGCTGGAGCAGCTGAGAATGGTTTCAGCCGGGCTTTCGCTCAGATCAACTGTCAGAGGAAATGTGTTTCCAATATGCCGTTTCCTGTGAAGGCAGGAAACGGCCGTCCACACAAAGCAAAGAGTCTCTCCTCTCTCTCCCTTTCTGCTCTGGAACCTGCAGTACCACTCCATCCCAGAAGATCCAAACAGATGGGGAATGGAAAATGTGATATTCGGTGAAGGATGGGAATAAATGGATTTATGAGGACACGTGAAGACTAATTCAATAACAGAGTAATAGTCCGTCCTCTAAGCAGATGACGGTTCATTGAGGACTTTTTAGAGTTCTGTAGCCAAATCTTTGATATCCTCAAACATTAAAGGTCCAATTTACAGGATTCTGACCTTTACTACAGAGTGTAGTGGAATAATTGTGTACCTGAGCAGAGAAGGAAGTTGCTGTGTGCTTTGTTAGCATAGCTGGGCGTGTTTTCAGCTTATGTTCGTGGATGCCAGCGTAGCCTTTTGGTTGGCCGCCTGCTGCTCTACACAGCGGTTACAGATAATAATATTCTCCTTTTCTAAAATGCCCAGATGGCTCCTTTATCCAAAAGCCTCATTATATACAAAGTGAGGCAAAAATAGATATTAAGTAAAGTGAAACACTTAAAGGGAGAAAATGTATGGGGGTGTTTTTTTTTCATCTCTGTTTTTTATGTTAAAGATTGTAATGCGAATCAATACTTTAAAACCACGTCTTGTGCACAGATCAAAAGAATCCTTGCAGCGGATGATCCTGAATCCAATCTAAAAAAACAGCTGTGTAACAGAATATTTCCCAGGGGACACGCCGCCATCACACCCACCACATACCACAACAGGCTTCAAGGCCCCCCGGCTCAACTCAGAGGATGTGACCGGAATCCAAGAGGCTCCTCCTGCTTTTCAAATCACCAGCTTTAATACTTACTTACCATCCAGACACAAAAAACCTGCTTCGCTAGCCAGTAATGCGCTTCAGAAGTCAAGGTCAGATGACTTGACTGCTTTATAAAGATAAACTAGGACTCTCTTGTGAGCTACTGCATTTAATAATATTAATTAATTTGTGCATTCTTTATTAATCAAATAGATGTTTGCCGAACATTTTTTTGGATATTACTGATATAATTTCATTGACATTTTGCCGGTTGCCGGTTGTGCTGTATGAGACCACAAGCCTTCTCCACATACGAGACAATGCAACAGGGGAGGAGGAGCCTCGGTCTGGGAGCTCCAGTCCTGTGCTAATGAGCGCTCCTCATTAAGGGCCCTTTTCTCACATGTTTATGACCTACAGCACTTGGCTGAGTAGTTAACCCCGAGGTGGGCCACCGTGACCTGACTCCATCCAGCAACGTATTGTGTTCAGTTCTGTTTGTTTCGTGACTGTTTGTTTGGACTAATCGCTTGTATTTTGGGCTCTTTGTCATTGAAACTGTGTCTTAACAGACTTTGAGAAGTTATTTAAAGGTTTCCGACAGATATGTTGTAAGAATATATATGACTCTGTTTATCCTTAAAAAAAATATTTAAAATTTTTTAAATGTTTCGGTGCCTGTGTACACATGTAGGCTGCATGTTAGACAATTATAGAGAGACAGCGAGTGCCTTTTTGCAATTTAATATTTTCGAATCTTATGTTTTTTGTTTTTTTGTTTTCAGTTTTCCTCAGTTGTTTTGTTTGCTGTGTTGAGCCAACTTGGCTGTTTTTTATAATCTTTTAGTGATTTGTGATTAGCTTGGTTTTCTCAAATAAAACCCTTTTCTCAAATCACAACAAACATGCCTCCTTATCCATGTCCTTATTAGTGAGCTCAAAGAAATGTTTGCATTTACAAATAAAGTAACAACAAGCGAAACACATTTTTGAGCGGGAGGTACTTGAAATAAAAATCTGCAGCTAATTTACGTGTAAAGAAAATGTCATTTTAAAGATATATTTCTCTACCTCGGTGACCTCATTTCATGCTGCTAACGAGAGAACACAAGCTGTCAAATGATCTTTGACACCGTGTGAGTACTAAGTGACCCTGTGAGTCTGGGCACAGGATCAGATTCAGACAATGAACATGAACACATGGTGGGCTTCTCTACAGATGTACACACAGCACACGGCCGGGTTTCCCCATGGCGTCTTCCTTTAGTCATAACCATAACAAAGGTTCACGTATGCAACATGAGATGTGCTGTGACGCCATCATCTCTCTCTGCTCCGTTGTTGCCGAACTTGTATAAACTCCAGGGGCATTTACAGTGTTCTGTTGGGATGCGTTCAATTAGGACGGGAACTGTAGAATAAACGAGGGGGATGAGGATCGTGTTGAATCTACTGCGGGTGAGTGATTTTAACAGGTCACGTTGCGTAGGTGTAAACTGAGAGTGCTGTTATGGTGTAATGGTCCTGTGAGGGCCGTTTACTTTTGGGTTCATTAAGCTCATGGACATCAGCCAGGTTGGGCCAATGGAGCAATCACTTTGTGCTGAGATGCTGTGCAGAATAACTTTTCGTGCAGTAGCAGGTGAGAGGAGGCCTCTGGACGTGCTCCATCGGTACTTGTAGGGCCTAATTAACATCCGGCAACCTTATTCCCACAAAACACACTGCGTGCATTTCAGAAACACTTTCCTGAATGAAAAACAAGGCCTTGCTACTTTTCCTATTCATAGCTGAGATGATTCGTGCAGATAGGCATGTATTTGCGTGTGTGTAGTACTTGTGTGTAATAGAGATCCTAGTGACGATTCTTATTCATGTGTGTCGGGCCTCCATCTGGATCCTGCCCTCTGAACACATGTCAGGTAAGTCAGTGCCGAGTAACAGAATACAGGCACAGATGATGAGCTTTTACAAAAAGCTAACCTGTCATTTGTATCTGATTGTCCACGCCAGGTCAGTGAAACAGTAGTTTTACCCACACAGGCTTCCTGACGCTGCTCAAAGAGGAATAACAGGCTGTCACGTGTATTAGGTTA
This sequence comes from Gasterosteus aculeatus, assembly GCF_964276395.1. NCBI lineage: Eukaryota > Metazoa > Chordata > Actinopteri > Perciformes > Gasterosteidae > Gasterosteus > Gasterosteus aculeatus. Next base: position 10,147,541 of record NC_135705.1, read on the forward strand.
CATGGAGACTTTCATAACATTTCCTATTTATGTTATACATTCAGAGAATAGAACCCACCTAACGTTAGACCTTTCACCATAGCTTTGCATTTGACTTAACGACGGCGGGCTGATGTGAGAGGTGGTTTGATTGATAAGTAATGAAAGCCAGGTGAGTATCAATCAGGCCCTCTGGTCCCGACACCAGGTCACCAGAGGTGGGAGAGAGAGGTCACTCTACCTCAGGGGGCAGAATAGGCTGAAACACCAGGGGTCGGTTTTCAATTAAGTCACTGCTCAAAGTGTCATAAGGATATCTGAACAGCCCGCTGGCTCTCCTTAAGATGAGACTCCTAATCCATCTTTCCATTTAAAGCTCAAAGGAGTCAAAGACAGCTCATGTCTTCATCAAACATTGCCGCGACTCTATCTCGTTCCCCAATCTATCACACTTTATCACTCTGAGACGTATGTGCTCTCCTCGCGTCTCTTCTCATCTCTGATCACATAGAGGGAACAGCCCGATGTTTGTTTAGCCTCTACATGGTTTTAGCCTCAGCACATATTTCCACTTATCGTCAATGTTAAATAACGTTGTTTGTGAGGAGAGTATTGTTAATCTGGCTTGCATTATTGCTCTCATGTTAACCCCAGGAAGGGAACTTTTATACACAGTAGCTGTGCTCCATTAAATGTGCTCCCCTGTGCATATACGTAGGAGTGATTGATGAGAGTTAAAGGCCTGAGACCCAAACGAAGATCATAAAATACAGGAAGGAGAGCGCAAAGATGGGTGGCTCCATCTTGGCAGAGCAGACATGTGAACCAAATGGTGGACGGGCCATCGAAACCGGCCTCAGCCGAGGAATGGGATGAAAGTGAGGTTGACATTTAGCCTCCAGCACTCCATCCTCTTCAGTTAAACTTAAAACCCTTTTTTGTCCAAGTCAGTGGTGTTTTTAATGAGGAATGAGCATCCGCGCCAATATAACATTTAGTTCCATTTACTTTTTACCACCGGCTGAGACTGGGGGGGGACTGCTCTGATCTTCATGCTTCTTTTCAGTTCAGAGGTCACTCACGGGTCACAGGACCGACAGCATCACTTCAGTCAATTATGTAGATATTGTACTTTTTTACATCATTTTTGGTTGTTATAGTTCGATATATTGACAAAGTTAAAACAATGCTCTGTATGTATATTTCTTGTAATGATCCAGACAGTTTGAAATAGAGTTTGGACTGAAAACACATTGTAACAGAGTTTATGGAGTTGAAAAACCATGTGAATAGGCCACATTGGTTAAATCATAAAACGATGGACAATAGTTTCATTCTTTTATAGTGTATATATTGAAGTCAGTATACGTTTCTTGCGCTTTTGGCACCAGAGTGAAACAGATCATTCGAGGCAGGAGAGCTGACCCAAAGCAGCCGAGCCAAACAGGACATTGACTAATCAACAGTAAGCAGATCGTCTTCATAATCTAGTCTCTGAGGACGTAATGATAGCTTGAGCTTGTGGGCAGGGAAGAGAGAAAGACGCGTTGCCAAGGTAACCTGCTGTGGTAACAGTTAAAGCATGATGGTCATTAAGCACGATAGTAACATTCGAATTATACCATCATGTAAACACACATACAGTATTAGGTCTATTTTGCTATTGCATATTGTGACACTTCCACAGCATTGTGACAATTCTCATTTTACATGCTTTAAAATAAATACTGTCCAAGGGGAAGACGGTTCATGAGAGAACAAGAGAGGGTAACCGAGGGGTTTTCAATAACAAGCTAGCGATCTTAACACCCGAAATATTCTGCAAAGTCATATTGTGAGAACAATTTACAGAAATGTATCATAATCATCAGTGCACAGCAAAGTCTATCATTATCAGAAGTGTTTTGTAACAATATCAATACAAGGATAGTCAATTCATGAAACATTTTACGAAAACTGTGGCCTGACTTGAGCTTTCTAAAGAAACAGATTCTGCTGCTCATGGTCGGTCTGAGCCCGGAGCGGGGGCTGTAGAGGATGTGGAGCGAGGGGGGTCGAGGGGTGAACGGCAGACTGTACACACTGCAAAGAAATTAGACAGGTTGTCAGCTGAGTGTGCAACAGGGTTTTGGCGGCCGGCCCTCCTCCGGGATCAGGAGGAGAGGCATGCAGGAGCGGAGGAGTGTGTGAGTCGTGCACAGGGGGCTGAGACACGGTTTCCTGTGTGTATTTCCTCTGTGTTTAATGTGGAGCTCAGGGCCACGGCCTGTTTCCTGTGTGTGATGGGTGCCAGGCGCAGGATCCCGACGAAAAGACAACATGCCACAATGTCAGTAACAGGCCCCGCAAGCCGGTACACACATCAGCAGCATTTCACAGGCTTCTATATACAGACTCACAGCTTGAAAGTTAGCAACATGTCGCTCGTAGGAAGCAGAGCTCTCTGTCTTTGTCATTATCTCTGTTGTGTGGACCTCTGACTGGAGGTCACAGCTAGGTGGGCCGCTTTCAGTGGTTCGCCGTGCATTCAAGTGTGTGACACCCGGCCCCAAAAAGTCCATTTTTAAAATACTTTCAGACATTTATTTTGAAAAACGGTTCAAAATGAAGGCATGGTCATTTCTGTTTTCAGAAAATGGTTCTCAAAACAGTGTATTTCTGTGGGACTAAGTGGATCAATACACATCTGATGCATCAGTATTTGCAGGAAAATGTTGTCCATCAATCCCAAAACAAACTACGGTGCGCACGTTCATTCTGATGAAAAAACTCCTTTAGGACTCCTTCAGTCAGGAGCTCTGACTAAGAGACAAAACCTCGCTCAAGAAAAGCGGGGCATGTTTTCCCAGTAAGGGTGGCCTGAAACACACAACCGACACAAACCAAGACCCCGAGCACGTGGGGAGATAACCAAACTAGAGCGAGTGAGAGGAAGGCAGGGACGGGGTGAACGTGACTCAAGCTTTTAATTCACCACAGACAAGCACAGACACACACACTGAAACTGTGACGCACCCAGCGGCTCTGCCAGGAATCCTCCACTTTGTAGGTGGAGGCAGTGCGGGGAGGGAGATCTGCGCATGCCCATCCAGGACTGTGGTGTGTGTTTGGTTGTGCCAGAGTAACCCGCTCCGCTTGCTGATTTGTTGATTTCCCAGCAACAAAACCTCAGGGCAAATTTGTGTACATTTTGATTTTTGTGTGTGTGTGTGTTTCCGTCTCACAAGTTGCGATTAATGGCTGCGGCGGTCAGCCAAGAGCGGTGGTTTTATGAGTCTTTTAGACGGACACACACACAAATAGGTGAGCCAGGCTGCCTCCAGAGGGAAGGCCTCATCAATGAGAGAGGCTGCCAGTTCTCTGTCATCACAGTACCCTGCCGTCAGGAATAAACACGGGGAGGCAGCTTTGGACTGCACATCGACATCCCACATCACTGTAACATATCAGTGCAAAGGTCAGAGGTAAAAGTAGATTTAATGAGAGGCACAGTCAATGAGGATGAGTAAGCGAAGAACAATGTCCCCGCTGTGGGATAAATAAGCATCTTTTCATCTGGTGTACTTTCCTTCCATATTCTGTTGTACACCTTTAAAACTGTATTTGCACACAGCACAGGTATATGGTTTCCCTCCTGATTTCTAAAAAGCACATTTTTTTCACAGAGATAAAAATGCAGGTAGGGAGAAATGCATAAATGAGCTCTTAAAGACCAGCAGACAAGTCTAGAAAGCACATCCATGCATCATGAACCTGAGCAGGTGCCAGAGCAGATAGACATGAACCTGGTCACAGACCCCTGCCCACAGATACAAGTCTCCTGTCACTCAGCTCTCAAATCCTTTATGTACATTCGTCTACGCTGCAGTTCCCTGGAGTGAGGAAAGCCGCCATTCACACACACGCACACAGACGCACACACACACACGCGCTTTGTGTATGTCCACGGGGGCTGAAAGGATTTAAGAGGGAAGTCTATGTGACCATGTACAAAAACGACCATGTTGGAGGCTCTCGAGGACAGAAAAGACCTCTCACCCATTACCAGGAATCGCCTTTTTTTCACATGTGAGGTTGAGTGCTGTTTACTGGAGAACACACTCATCAAAGGAGTGAAAGGAGCACATCTAGATGTTTGTGTGTATTATCAATCTTTGGAGGAATGGATAGCTATTCATCTTCTCTTACAGCATTCGTGATGAAAGCAGTGGATTAGCTGCCAGCTGTGTATGTCTGAAAACTGGAGCATAATGATGGGTCAATAACAAATGGACTGACTTACACAAAACCATTAGGATGGGCAGGAACAGGGACTGTTTAATCCAAGACGTGCCCATTATTGCCCCATGTTTTGCAGTGTCACGCACGGACAGGTCTGAACATGACGGCAAAAGCCAAATGGGTGGAAAACAAAGCGTGTGATGCAACAGTGGAGACTTGCCCCGTACAAAAAGGGTTGCAGCTACTAACTGAACTTTGACTTTACATCTGAAAACTCGTTTTAATTTCTTCCTGTTATACAGTCCATGTGGCCATTATTTAATAATATCTACGGAGCTTTTGTTAACACAAGGCTGGACAAAATTATGGGCTGAGCTTGAGTGCACTTTGAGTCTCTGGTAGAATCTCTGCTGCTCTCTGGGGGCGATTTAGTACAATGACACGTTGTAAAATGTCACCATTCATTCCGGTCTCAAGTCTGTTGAGCGCAGTCTTCTCAGTTTGACAACTAGCCTTCATGATATTGTGGTTTCCATTTATTAATACTTATAAACGCTTAACCTCTGTCTCTATGTCTGGGGCCACATTAGTTGGCTGCAAACATAAACAGGACAATGTTCTAGTTAAAGCTCCAGTTATGACCAGTTCACCATTATGGAGATAGTTACCGTATATCATGACAACAAGATAAAATACCATGCCTCCATAACCACACAACGTTTGGTCTATTGCATGATTTGAAATGAAACACACTGCTGTGGTCCTTTGGTGCTCTCTACTGGTGGTGCGATAGTATGTCTCAGGTTACTAGAATAACCCAATTGGGTTGCTTACATTTAAAAAAAAGTGGTAAATAACCCCTGTTGCCTTAATTATTACTTCATTTTACGTCTGAGTTTTATATTCTGGTGTAACATTGTCTCTGTTCAGCTTTGAGAAGAGACAGCCTCTATTAACTTGTGATGATGGTACATTATGTTGTTTAATTGTGTATTATAAAATACACATAACCTGCTCTCATAAGGCTGTGCTGGCTGAGCCTTCTCATGTAAAGGGACTATAAATTAAGACAAATCAATGCAATTCACCCACTTAATAAGATAGATACAGGTGAGTTTGATTGATGTTAACAATGCATGCTTTCTCTGCAGGAATTGCTGATGTAAAGTTAATTTGCACTTCTACCGCAAAACACTAGAGGACCTCAGAGAGTTGTTGTTTTCATCCAGTGAATGAGAATAAACATTACCAATAAGTGTGAGTCCTTTCTTAGTCATCCCTCGAGAAATCAAAGGAATTTTAGTTTTTAGTTACTATACACACCCTTCTAGCCAGACATCAACATTTCTCACCAGGCAGTATTGTAGTTTTCCTTTCATGAGTTGTCATGAGGGGGTGTAGTGGTGTAGTGGTTAGCACTCTCTCCTCCCAGACCGACACCTCAGGCTCGACTCCGCCCAATGGCGCCTCTGTGTTAGGTGCTGAAGCCTAATTCTGCATGGGGTTCAGTCAAGTAACTGTAAGAAGAAATGGAAAGAACCTTTTTGGGGGGGGGGCGACGTGGCGCAGGGGTAGAGAGCGTGCGCTGGTTCGAGCCCCGACTGCTCCATGTCCCATGTCGAAGTGTCCCTGAGCAAGACACCTAACCCCTAATTGCTCCCCAGGCAAAAATGTAAAAGCCATGGGTTAAAAATGCAATGTAAGTCGCTTTGGATGAAAGCGTCAGCTAAATGACCTGTAATGTAATGTGTAAGAAAATTGAATATTTGTTCAAATTTTACTTTATTGTGTTGATTACTACAGTCAACATTTTCTTTTATTTAAGAAGGTTACCAAAGTTAATACCCGCGACCCTGTGTGCAGGATAAGCGGTTTGAAAATGGATGGATGGATGGATGGACCAAAGTTAATACAGGTTGCGTAAGATACTTGCATAAATATTACAATGACAGTAGGTCATACTTGAGAAATAGTCTGGAACATGAGCTGTTAATATTAATAATGGCTTCCTACAATGTGACATATTAATTAATAAAGAGTTAGACAACAATGATGTTTGCAGGCACATCATTTGCCTTTAAGAACAAACAGGACAAAAAGCTTCAGTGGATTTCCATTCTACCGTTATTATGGCATTCAGAACAGGAGAGAAACTATGGAGAAATATCTTGTGAAACTCTTCAACATGAGCTCTACTTTTATCACACAGGCACGTTAGTATTTTCCTTTTCTTCAAACTCTTGGAAAAGTGAGTTTGTGTAAATCCCAGATCATTGATCCTTGCCTTTGTTGATGGCCTGTGTGACCCAGTGGTACGCTGTAGGAGTCATTGAAGTACAAAAGAGTAGATGCGCATCTGCAGACACACATGCGTTCATAACTCTTCCTCTGAACACCGTTGTTAGAAAGAGTTATTGCACGTTAACTAAAAGCAGCACACAAGATGTGAATTATTCAAGAAAACTTAAATGTTGGAAGGGTCTTATTTCTAAGTAACGTTGTAAATGTCTCGTCTGTAGAGACAGAAGTGATGCTGGAGAAACTGTGTTATTTTACTTTTCTTCTGGTAAGGATATGAAAGACTGTTCATCCTGAAGTTTTGCCATTAAATCTTTCAAACGTGACAGATCTTCCAGCCAAGAGCAATAATGCCCACCAGTGCTATTCCTGACAAATCAAATAACTGGTGAATCATCAAAGACAGGTCCATTATCTGCATCAGGTTGTTGAGACATGTCTTCTACTGTGTTATTAGAAACTTGGTATTAACATTGGCTGCAGCTTTCTGTCTACCCATGACGTTGTTTCCCCTGCAGGTCAATGAGAACACAACAAACAGCTGTGGAAGTTGTTACGGTAAGTGGACTAAAAGTTTGGAAAGATACCGTGGAGGCACAATGTGGTGTGTGGTCAATTTATTGTTCTGTTGTAGAATGTGGAGACTGTTTGGATGTTACTACACACAGGCTATTCATTAACGTAAAAATGTGTATTGTAGATGGAATGTGAAGACCTTCTTACTGGCAAATTGTCTGCAATATTTCCAATGCAATTATCTGTGCGTATAAATATATAGAATATAAAGCGAATATAAAGTGACTTCCTGTGAACCTTTGTGTACGAAGGCCACAGGAGTCAGCGTTTACTAACTGCACTGCGCCTCTTTTTGCTAAGTTTTGCTAAGCTCCATTAAAGCTTAATGGAAGCTGAATGTCTATATGTGTGTCTGAAAAACGCAGTTTTCTCTGACAGCTTTGCTTTTAGTTCACATCTAAAAGCTCAACAATAACATTTGAATGCTTTGAATGTTACCCTCACATCTTTCTTTTACTTGGCTGTTGTATGATACATTTTGACGTTTCTCCTCTTTTATCTGTTTCTGTGCAGCATGTGTAGTGTTTGTCCATGTGTGCTGCGTGTGTACAAATATGTTTCAATGCAAAAGTATGATGCTAGCTGGCTTCAGAGCAGCAAACAACCTCAGACCACTTTCCCTCAGCCGTTTTATTTAGACGTGTCTTCGTTCTATAACCTTCTACACAAAGTAGGTGTAGGCCACCAGGTTATGTAATTATAACCTTGACTTAAAACAAAAATAATGCCAATAATTGGAACAAATCAGCTTGTCTGGCTCTGCATGAGGCCCAAAGGCAACGCATGTGACCTACCAGCACATCTAAAGCTCACAAGTTGTAGCTTGTTTGTTTAATCTGCACAAAAGCAACAATTTACCATTTTACGGAAGGTTTTAATTACTAGACTTGTGTACTTTTCTTATACAGATCCGTAACTTACTGGGTGTCTTCGCTGGTTGCCTGGCAACTGCTCCTGGCCCAACCTGAAGCTTGTGCCCAGTCTACTGTATTACTAAAATAAACAACCCATTAACAACTGTGACTTTCAACTGAACAGTGCTTTGATATCCAACTTGGACCACCTGAATAAAGTGTGAAGTTTGTGCATCTATGTTACAAAGTGCAACAAAAAAAACATTTGTTCATGACATGATTTCTGTTTCAGCTCTTTGGCCACTCGTATACTGTTTTCTTGCTAAACCTGTTAAATTATTTTGATAATATTCTTGTAGTGCAAGCGCAACGTATAAGATTGTAAACGCTTGGAAGACACCAGTGTTTTTGCTTTCTCCTTTCCGATATTTTAATCACGGGACTCTGTAATGGAGGTACAGGAGCACGTCACTGTGCTATTTGTCACCCAGACCCTATTTGGGGAGAAAGCTGCAGAGGAATGAGCATCACAGCAAGAGAGCCTTGCTTTTATCAGCTTCTCTCATATCTAACTCTGCCAGAAACAACGGGGAGAGAGCCTGTGAATTTCTGCCTTGTGATAAAGTAAACCATCCCTTCTTTATGTCAATCCCAGCAGGGTCACAACCAAATCGTTCTTCAGGGTAACTCTGAGCTTTGGTTCTCTCTCCAATAACATGAAACTAAGCCGATTTACCGCTTGTCACAGGTCTGCACTCAGACTTGCATACACAAAGACAGAAAAGACCTCAAATCCACCCTCACAATAGTATATTTATAAAGCTAAAAGGGAGAATGACTCCCTATAGGGGAAAAACTGCTTTCTCCCGTAATCTCTCCTATCCCCCATTTTGTCACACATCTTTAAAACCAGTTAAATCAACTAAACATGTAGAGCAGCCAGTGTTGGAGGAGAGAGAGAGAGAGAGAGAGAGAGAGAGAGAGAGAGAGAGAGAGAGAGAGAGAGAATAGGGAGATCAGTGTTAATCACATAAGAAAGCAAAGAAGCCAGACGTTACATGTCATCATTCAGGCTCTGTCCTGGTTCCCCTCCTCTTCTCTTTGTACACCAACTGTCTCGGCCCTGTCATCCCCTCGCATGGCTTATGGCTATGCTGATGACACCCAACTAATCCTGTCTTTTTCCCAATCAGAGATACAGGTAGCGGCACGAATCCTGTTTGACTGACATCTCTCACTGGATGGCGGCTCACCACCTGAAGATTAACCTTGACATGACTGAACTTCTCCTCCTTTCAGGGAAAGACTCCTTCACCAACGACCTGACCCTTACCTTCGACAACTCTGTCCTGACATTGGTATACGCGTACCGTGCAGCTGACAGATCAGGGTCCGGTCTACATCCAGAACGTAGTCAAACCCTCGTCCCTGCCCGCTCACTTTGCTCTGCATCGGCAAATCTGCGCGCTGCTCACTCACAGAGAGCGAAACACGCGACAAAATCCTGACTCGTTGTTGTCCTGGCTCCTAAATGCTGGAATGAACTGGAATTAACTACAAACTATGCCTTATACCATTGTAAGTGCTAAAATAGTTAGCACTTTATTAGCACTTACAATGACAGCACCTTTAGTTTGGCTTTCTCCAAGAATTTCTGGTTCTATACCTCTTGATTGAATGCACTTATTGTAAGTGTCCAGCGACTGACCGGCACAGCTATAAGGCATTCGGTAATCAAGCTCCAGGCTTGATATTCTCCAGCCTTCCACTCATTCCCCGCCAGATCGTCAGTTCACAAACCCGGCACTAATGCTACGGCTAACACAATCCGTGCCACGTTGTTAACGTCTTTTGTCTGCCTCAGCCTCAGGTTCTCCAGAACCTGCATTGTGGACTAAGCCTGCTCCAGCCGGCCGACCATCCCTGCAGACAGCTCACAACTTTGCACCTCCTGGTTCTTTATAATAAAGAGTGTTGAACCTGTTCTGCTCTGTATTCTGCTCTTGGGTCCAGCACCACAACCAACGTAAGAGCACCTATAAGGAACAAGTAAACACAGCTGGGCTGGACATGCCACAGGTGGAGCGGGGAGGAGCGGCAGGCCTGGCCCCCGGTGCACGGATTTCCTCAAATCTTTCTTTCATAATTACAGATTATTTCAATTTCAAGAGGAGAGCAAACAAAATCATTATTATTATTATACTTATCTGAAAGATGTATATAACTTTTTTTAAAGGATCAATGAATCACATTATGATAATACTGTCAAAGAGATGACACTGTTGCATGTTTGCTTAGGTCATCTCTTAATGTACCTCTGTGTAGTGAAATGATGATGTAATATTTCCTCATAAAAAAACGTGCTCACACCTGTTGACAGTAGTTTATGATCACATATTACAACAAGCTGCACGTCATGCCAACTTTACTCCTCAACATTGTGGACCTGATATTTTCAGTTGGGTTTTCTGAACATGAACTTTGAATGTTTTAAACCCTGTTTACCAAGTCGTGTCAGATGGTGAAATCAAATTAGCTGCTGCGGAACAAACTGAACTGAACAAATCCATCAAAGCAGATGAGAGTTTGGTAACTGTCTGCAAGCAAAATGCACCCCCGGCACCAAGTCGCCCTCGTAACCTTCAGCCTGTTTACTGTTTTAGCTTGGTTATGATTAAGGGATGTCACGTGACACTTTGTAAAGGTGGAGAATTGTGAACAAAGTGCAAATTGAGTCAGTTTAAACCCCAAGTCATATTGTCTCTGTTGTTCCAAACCAACACAAGTTCTGGAATGTGTTTTTAATTGAAGCAGCATGGTTACGCGTTGAGCTTGGTTGGCTGTTTCAAAGATCCAGAGCGGCAAATACATCTGCCTCACACACTCCTTAGAGCTCTGTCTGCTTGCCTGCATAGTTGGTGGTTTATACCAAGCTGTCTTATCTGTCTCTCTAAAAACTGAAGAAGCTAAACTGTAAATCAGTTTTTAAGATGATCTGTTTTTATCATAAACACGAGCGGATGCAAACATGCATTAATGACAAACTGTCCCACACTGGCATTACTGAGGTATATGAACAGTAAATAACAATATAAGAGTACACCTGCATACATATCATCATCATCTAATGCTAGATGGTCACTTTACTAAAACAAATTCACAGAAATGTCTTTGTGTCGGCATACTTTCTGCAAGACAATAGATAAAGTCCAACACACTACGGAGCATCAACCATTCAGACCCATTGGTGAATAGCAATGTAACATGGAGCACCCAAAAATGCATGAAATAAGGATCATATGGTACTAAAAGCGTAGTTTAGAGTAGAATGGGGTATTACCATGGTAACAATGAATAGCACTCTAATGAGAGGCAACGGTGGGAAGCTGTCTCCAAAGAATGAGGAGGAAGTGTAATTTATGTTAACTTATATTAGAGGTTGAGTTCCATTTTAGCACTACTCCCTTTAAATGTCTGCTGATTTTGGTTTGAAAATAAATACATAAAAATAGAATGTCTTTCACTGGTCAAATCCCAATCGCCTTTGGGGTAAAAGCTTTGGACTTCAATTGGCAAGTAAGCATCACTGTGAGAACCAAAATTAACAATCAAGATGTCAAGAAAGGGGTGAAAGTATTTCTATTTTTAGTCAATCTTTTGTGTGGGGTGTGGCGGTGCAATTTTGTAACACGTGGCCAACAGCAATTCACGGAAAATATGTCTATGTATCCTCACCGAGCGTAAATAATGTACATCTGCTGGAATCACGTGACTTCTCAGAGTCTGAGAAGTAGCGAAATAGTTTGTCCAATGTTTCGGCTGCGCGTGGTTACGTGCGTTGCCTGCAGGCTGCAGCAGGGAGGGACAAGAGGAGAGGGCATAACGTACGAAGGAAGGGGGGGGGGGGGGGGGGGATCAGAAAGGGTTCCTTCAGGCATCTGAACAAGTCTGGACTGTTCTGCTTGTGTTTCTGCAGCCAGGCAGCCTCGGGAATCAGAAACAATCTGTTTCCTTCTGCAGGGATGCAGCGACAGGAGTTCAGTTCCTGAGCTGCAGCGCTCGTTTTTGTTCTTCTGGACGCCGCTGACTGGGGATACTACCGTGTGCCCTGACAGTGCACACAGAACACACACACACACACAGCTGGGCTGGACATGACACAGGTGGAGCGGTGAGGAGCGGCAGGCGTGGCCCCCGGTGCACGGAGCAGAGGTAAGATGAGGTTCTGTCCGTCCACTCTCTGGCAGCTGTTCGCGATTTTCCAACCACAATTCTGCCTTGTGTTGTTGTTTTTATGGGTGTGCATGATTACAATATCTAAATGCGTGCAGGAAAATATCTGCATTGATGCGTGCGCATGCTGGAAAGCGGTAACTCTTCTACACTAAAGTAATTGTAGCCAATGAACCACTCCCCACTCCTTTGCCTATTGCTTTAATTCCCTGGAGCAAAAAATTTGACTATGAGCAAGACCAAGCAGAACATGTATCTGCCTCGTTTAAATTCCTATTCAGTAATGCATTTTTACATGAAAGAACCTACACACTCCTGATTTACACTCCTGTCTGCATTACTCTTTATTACAGTTGCTCAGGACAACGTGGGAGTGTAGATGCACGTTGACCTCAGCTGAAACCCCTAGTTATAGGCCATTACCCCTGCTAAACATCATGATCCTGCACTGAGGAAGGGACTCTCACTCCTCCGTCTGCTCCTCTTTACATTTTGAATGGTTTCAGTTGTCCGGTCCGCTTCGAAGTGCATCCATGTCTTTGCTGTGGTTTGGCTGCAGCCAAAAGCAAGACATCCAATATTGACATGGATTTTACATTACTATCTGACAAAGACTCGTCCTCTCTGACTCCCCCTTCAGCCTCCCACTCTCTCATTCATCTTTTCATCGACTTCCCTGCAGCAGCCTTTCTTCTTTGGCGTGCCAGTCTGTGGCGCTGAAAATGGCTCTGGACTGATCCCAAGTGTGTCATCTACGGTGGGCTGCTGCTGGTTACTGTGCTTGTTTGCTGCGTTGGTAAGGGAACATTCCTTTTGTCCATCACTTTTTAAGATCTATATTTGAAAGAATTGTATCAAGAATGGGCCTTAGAATGGAAAACCTTTAAAGCCAGAACTTGAATTTGAAGTGACTTTATGTATATTTTGATTCAGGTGCTTAAATTTGTCTTTATTATGTTTATGTTGGATTAAACTAGCTACAAGTTAGGGGATATTGACCTTTTGTCTCCATTTATTTATGTTTGAGATAACCTATTGATTAGTTAGCTTGAGAAATATTTCACCGAGAAGATAAGATCAGTGCTTCATTGGAAAATTGTTCCAAAAAGATTTTCAGAAGCTGCGTGTTTTTTGTCCTTTTGTTTAGTTTGGCTAAAGAAAATGAGTAATAATCCATTACTGGCGGATATGAGAGACTTGACCTGAGAGTAGAGGTCATAGTTGAAGCGATTAGTTTACGGTTTGGCCTCCTACAGCTCCAGAGAAAGCTCCTTCGGTTCTTGCCACCAGCAGCTTCAGGCGCCCGAGTAAGCAAAATTCTGGTGTGTGAGCAAATATGCAGGAGCCTTTGGTAATTTAGTGTGACAGCGCCTACTCCTTTGACCCCTCCGTCCCCTTGTCCACTTGAGTCACTCTCTGTCCCTGGAGACCGATGTGCAGAGCGAACCGGGCTCTTACACAATCCTGCAGTCTGTCACATTGCAGTGGCCTGTGGCCCGCCGCCCCCCTGAGAGAAAGGCATCTCTACTAAAACCCCTGATCCTGCCTGAGCGGAACTTTCACAAAGCACAGCCCAACCCTTGTGCAGCTGCCACTAGAAGCTCTGGGATGAGTCCTCGTCTTGTTTTCCTCCAGTGCTTGAAAAAGTCCCTTTCCTTCCCTGTGCTGATTCTTACAGGGTTTGTTTTCCACCATTCCTCTCTTTGTTCCTGGTGAGGATGGCTTCCAGATGCACTTTGCTACTAAGACAGTAATTTCTGACCCATTTAATTCCCAGGTGGCCTGTAGTGGGTGTAGCCATATTCATAAATATATCTTTAAATATACTGTAACGAAAAATGAACTCATCAGAGGAGGTGTGTTTCTCCCATTAATGGCATGTGATGAACAAATATTTGAACAAATATTTAAAAATGTTTACCAGCCGGATTGTATTGACTCAGATTAGAATAGCGCCTAAAAAAGAGGGAGTGTTTATTGGGTATGTTGTTGGAGTGGCAGGAAGAGACTAAATTCTGTGGTTTGGGATATTTTAACATTTACCGGCACTTCCTGTAGTAGTCAGCCTGTGTTTTTAATTACCCTGAAATCATTAATGCCTTTCAATTAAATGAGCTGTTAAGTCAGCCACTGCACGTGCTCAGAACAGGCTGTGGGTCCAAACAAATAGCTTACGTAACTGAACCTGTAATAAACAATGTTTGGAATCAGGCTGACCTTGAGCTTATTGCACAACATTTGATTTTTTTAGCTGCAGGTGTCTCAGAAAAAATAATTTTAATCTTTCAAAGGGCACATGGTTAAATGTGTACTGCTTATTTGTGTGCTCTGCATGTCAGAGGGAGCAGCTACGTTCGACCTTTTGGCTTCAGGTAACGTCTGAATGGCCAATGGAGTCTGGTCTCTTATTCTCAAGGGGTCACGTGCCAAACTATTGCTAAACCGGATTAAAAACACAACGTTGTTTTTTTCTTTAGCTTTTATAGTGACAAACAACTCATATACTGTAGCTGCCTCCAGTATGCTAACAGCTAGTTTGATGTAGCCTTCTCTTTACCCAACCGCTAAGGAAGTATTTTTAACAAACTCTTAACAAGAAAGCTAATACATGTATGTGAAACTACTGGTAAAACCTGTTCTAATCTCCAGAATAGTTAATAGTAGTCACATAGAACTACAACAAAGTGAGAGGCATTCATTGTAGTTTTCTGTCAGCATATGTCGGCGGCGGCTTTCTTTCATGTGGGCTGGTTGTCACGCTGGAAACACTGACGGTCAAAGCGACACAACTACTCCAGACGATGTTGATGCTCCTCGCATTCCTATGCGGTGGATGTAGCTCTACAGAGTAGACCAGACATTTTGTTTGTGGCTCAACATCTGTCAGCGCTTTGCGGTAGCCGCCGTGTGGTGCATCACCTCTGTAAAAAGGACGACATGAATAGAGGTTGTCAAGAAAGGAGGTGGTGGTTTGCGTAGGTCGAGATCCCTGATCATGGCAGAGGTGAAAATCCAAATTTAGAAAGTCAGAGAAGATGAAAAAAAACATTTTTTTGAAATGGTACATCGTGCTCATGAGGTTCTTACATCTGCATTCCAGACATACAGTAGTAAAGTTTGAGGGTGCAATCGGTCATGCTGGGGAAAGTCAAATGGACAAAAAGAGGCCAATATGCTCAAAGGAATTTAACTCATCTGCTCTGATGAGATGAAATGGAAAGGAAACACACACAGAGAGAAGATGTGAGGCAGCACTGTCTAATTGGTCTGTTTCTCTCTGCACATGTTTATGCATGTACCATGTGTCCTTTGTAAAATGTAGACCTATTGATAATACGCACCCTTGTGTGAATTATACTCATCAACAGCTTTGGAAGGTTTGTCATCAGTTGGTGTTTGACACCGAGTGAAAGTTTAGTCATATGTCATAATTTCTTCATATCAAAGTTGAATTAACATATCTTTGGAGTCAACAACTGAAAACAAGTTTAATCAAATAATATATGTTTTTTAAAAACTGAACTGGATTTTATATAAACAACTCATGTTTAAATAATGGAAAATTATTTCAATTCAGGAGTAGAGTGATGTAAACCCCCAAAAAGCCACCATATACAAGTATATATTATTATTATCTATAACACAGATGGGTCAGCAGAGTCTTTATCTCTGGTTGTTTAGCTTTCCCTGGTTGTTGATTTCAGGATGTTGGTTGTTGAGGACGTCAGCAATCGCACTGAAGTATGGTGCAGAGAGCCAGACTACATGAAAGTACACTACCATGCCAACACTCACTGACGCTGTGTCGGGCAAATTGGAACTTGGACCTTAAACGGACTTGTGAAGCTTGTGTGGTATAATAAGACTCTACTCTTTATCAGACCGACGTTTATAGAAGAAGAGACGAGGCGGGCAGAGGCTATAGGTGGTTTAGAGCAGGCGTGGGCAGGAACAATTGCTTTAAGGAACAGATATAATCTAACAAATAACAGTGCTGAACATATGCCGAGGAAGGTGTGAATAATGGGCTGCAGCTGAAAAGAAGGAGATAATTAGATGAATAGCAGAAACTGGCAATGAAATGGACACGAAGAGTAAGTATCTGAGGGATTTCAGTGAGTCATCGGTCATGTAGTGAGTCATAATAACATCTTTATTTACTCTTTGTGTACCAAGGTTGTGAAGATGTGGAGCTGGATTTTCACTGTGACTGCCCTGCTGTCCTCCATGAAAAGGATTGAAGCTCAGGGTAAACTCTAATTCTCCTCCTCAAAGTGTTCTAAGTCACACGTGTGTTTGTGCTCACATGGGGTCTCTATTGCATTGTATTTGCAGGCAGGTGTAATAATGTGCAAGCAGCAGATATTGTTTTCCTGGTTGACGGGTCTTCCAGCATTGGCCGAGCTAACTTCCTGCAGGTGAAACGCTTCATGGCTGGGGTCGTCAAGCCGTTCGTCAGCTCTGTCAGCGAGTCAGGGATACGGTTTGGGGTCATACAGTACAGCGACACCTCAAGGTGACTATCAACTACTAAGGATTACAATTCACCTCATTACTTTCCCCTGCATGCAATTACTGCAGAGGGGGGAAATATGTATGTAATGTGAATTTCTCTCCCTCCAGGGTTGAATTTACATTTAGCACCTACCTGGTTGGCACCGAGCTGGTCAACGCTGTAGAGAGTCTGAACTATAAGGGCGGGAACACACGGACTGGTGCTGGTCTCAAGTTTGTCGCTGATAACTTCTTCAATCCTACGACCAGTCGGGATGTACCAAAGGTCGGAGGGGCAGCATAATTCTAAAATGGCATATCGAACTTGGCACCTCTTGCGTCCCTAATTCTCCCCGTGGGTCCTCTTTAACTTTCAGATCACTATCCTCATAACAGACGGAAAGTCACAAGACAGTGTGGAAGAGCCAGCACAGAAGCTGCGCAGTCAAGGAGTCCATGTATTTGCAGTTGGTAGGTTGCTTGAAAGGCCGCCTGTCCTCTTTTAATCAAAGTAGTGTTTTTCTTTTTGCTTGCTTCTGAGCCATCGTGGTTATCGTGGTTTTTTAAACGTAACAATTTTCTATGGTTTATTAGGTATAAAGAGCGCGGACAGGAAGGAATTGGCTCAGATCGCCTCTCAGCCCAGCGGTGATTTCACCTCCTTTGTCGGGGACTTCAAACTGCTGAACACACTTCTTCCCCTTGTGAGCCCTAAAGTCTGTTCCAAAGCCGGAGGGGTCTATGCTAGCGATGGTATGTGGATTACCTTGAAAAATAACATCGGTATACTAAAATACACACCACCAAAAGTGTATATCGCCTTATTCTTGCTGACATTTTTTATTTGATTCGTCTCATCCGGCTTGCACCCTCTTCCCTGCCTTCAGAGGCCTTTTCTGGTCCGTCCAACATTCAGTTCACCGGCCAAACGTCTGATACTCTGCGGTTCCGCTGGGGTGCGGCACGGGGGCCATTGACTGGCTACTTGGTCCAGTATGTGCCACTCTCTGGTCTGGGTCAACCTATCACAGCAGAGCTGCGTCAGGTAAGCCCAGGTGTTGGATGACTACTCTTGGCAACTCATGGAGATGCCTTCAGGCTGAGTGTAAACACGTCCAATGTTTGTGCAGATGCCGAAGAGATACAAACATGGCAGACCAATGCGTGAAATTCCCTTTTTCTGGCAAACATGGTGTAGATAGAATAATGTCAGAGCTTACCTACATATTTCAGTCATTTGCTTTGCACAAATGTGTGTTGGGATTGACTGCTTGTAAAAACAAACCTGCCGTCTCTGCAGGAAACTGTCTCTGCCAGTCAGAGGACCTTTACCGCACAAGAGCTGAGGTCAGGAACCGACTACCTGGTGACTGTCATTGCTCAGTACCCCAACAGTGTTGGGGAGTCTGTTTCTGGCAAGCAACAAACCAGTGAGTAAAAAGTGAAGGACGAAATATCACCAGGGAAACTTGCCAAAACACACGACAGCACCCATCTATTGGGAATTGTTACAACTGGTTTGTGTGTGTTTTTAAAAATCCTCCTGCAGGGTCTTTGCCAGCGGTCACCAGCCTGCGCCTGGTCCAGGCAGGCTTCTTCTCCCTTTCTGTGGTCTGGGATCAGCCTTCCTCTCCTGTGCAGGGCTACAGGCTCACCTACGGACCACGAGGTCAGGCACACGCATACCTGTCTAACTGCCTTTCTCTCTCTGTCTGCAGCTCATCTGACTCACGCAGTTGGGTTTGAGTAACACCTACAGTTCATTAGCAACATCTCCTTTTGTCGTGGCAGAATTGTCTTGTCAAAATGCTAATACTCGCAGAGTGAGTAATAACTGTAAAAATGAGGGGAGGAAAGAAGCTACAAGCCTGAATAACAGTTATCCTTTGGTGTCAAGTTGAAAACATGTCGAGAATGTACAGGAGTCAAGGCTGAGGGCACAAGCTTCCCTTTACGTCCCCCCGGGCGCGGGCTGTCAGTTGGGAATTTTATCACCCAATCATTACTAAAATATTACATCTAATTTTATCATCACACGTCTTGAAATTAAAAAACTTGAAAACAGTCACTTATGCAACGGTGCGTCCGTAATTTATTTCTCACATTTCTGGAAACAGGGTGTGGCATAGATTATAACATTTCAAGATGTCTGGGCGCTTTTGCAGTGATTCAGGAGGGAGAAATGGCCCCTGAGGGCTGACATAAACAGTTTCTGTCTCTGAACATGTGGCAGGAGTGCCAGTCTCACATGGAGATCCTCCTCAGACTAGTTAGGTTGGTCGCATATGTGAGAGTATTTAATTGAGGCCAGGGTGCATCCTTCAATGAGAGGGGGCAATGTTTCTACCTGTTACTCGCCCTGGTGATTTAAACAAACAAGACAGATGCTGACAGGCGCCCACGCGAATACATTGCATGCACTCGCCGCGTTGAATCAGGCAAAGTCAGTGAAGTGAAGACACTTCTTATATTTCTTCCAGCTTGTTGTCAGCTAATTTGTGTCATGACATGCCACACTCTATCATTATGACTGCTCATCCGTGCCCGTATGTATCTGCTGCCTGCCTGCCATGCCTACTTGCCCTGTCGACTGTGTGTTTGGAGGAGCAGGTCAGCCAGCGTCTCAGTTGTTGGAGCAGTCTCTGTCGGCAGACTCCACATCCATCACCCTGGAGTCGCTTCAGCCCGACACGGAGTACGTGGTCAGCCTCTATCCGCTGTTCCCTCGAAACTCTGCATCCCCGTCCATCCTCAACGCCCGCACACGTGAGTCCTCCCGTCGGTGCTGTTATATGATGACGTAAGTGCTTTTAATCCATTAGAATCACTATCACCATCGATACAGTGTAATGCAGTGGTGGATTTTTGGATAAAGCAATTTTAAAACAAGTGCCGAGTGCAGCTCTGTGAGGCTTGGAGATATGTCACGAATCTTTTATCAAAACACAGGTAATTTCATATTATGATACGGCATGTTTTGTAGTTATTCAGTAGTCTACGTGAAATAACCACATAGTTAAACCCTTTTTGTATAGTCTGGTGGGAGATTAGATACTTGACAAATGAAAAGTTTGTAAAAACTACAGTCCAAATCTAAACTATGTTTACATGCAAATAGCATTCAGAGGTCCTGTGTTCATGTTGTTGCATGGGTCAGTGCGCCTCGAGGTCGTGCAGCAGCTGTCAGTGGAGACGGAGTCGGAGGGCAGCGTGCGGGTGCGGTGGAGAGGTGTCAATGGTGCGCGGGCCTACCGACTGGTCTGGGGACCAATTACAGGTAAGGACACGCTGCAGCGTGTCATCCGCTCTGCAGAGAGGGTGATCGGCTGCAATCTGCCGTCCCTGCAGGACTTGTTCGCTTCCAGTTCGAGCTAACTGGAAAAAAAGCGAGCTAAAAAATCGCGGCCGACCCCTCTCACCCCGGACAAAACCTGTTTGTGCCCCTTCCATCTGGCAGGAGGCTGAGGTCCATCAGGACTAAGACCTCCTGCCACACAAACAGTTTCTTCCCGTCGGCAGTCGGGCTCATCAACAGAGCCCGGTCCCCCACTGACTGACTATAACACTCCACCGGTCACTCCCCTTCACACTGCACATGTCAATTTACCTGTAATTTTTCACTTTGTCGTCACTCGTCACTTTGTTACTTGTTCGCTAGAGCACTTTATGCTTAATATGTTTTAATATTTTAAATTTGTAACTCTAACTTTATTCTCTTGTTTTATACTAACCCATAGCCTTATTCTACTAACTTTATTTAATTACTTGTGCACTGCTGTCTTGTTGTCTATTGTTACACTGTGTACTGTCACGCACCAACTGCCAAGACAAATTCGTTGTATGTCTGACATATTTTGGCAATAAATGTTTCCTGATTCCTGATATGAGACAACCTATTGTATTTCTGTCTACATGTATATATGTTGTTTTTAAAATATGCCTACACTCTGTTTTTTTCCTTTGACAAAGGTCGAGATGTCGAGACAGTGGAGGTTGCTGATGAGTTTCATACTCTGTCCAGACTGCAGTCTGACACCGAGTACATCGTCACCATCATCCCGCTGTATGAGGGCAACACTGAGGGCCCGGTAGCCACCGCCAGCTTCAAGATAGGTAGGTGTGGTTCCAGTAGTTCAACATCAAACATCTGCCTCTGCTCTCTCAAACCACGCACTCGCTTACTCACATACACACACACACACACCAAAGCTGCAAACTGCCACATGACATCCGTTGGGGCTTTTTAAATCAGTAATTGCTGTGAGATGAGTCTTGTTGAATGGGGGCTTGCTTTCTGTTGTGTCCTGCTAAGTGGACGGGGACAGGAAGATGAGACGGACAAGATGGCAGTCTGCTCCGCTGTTTGTCTGTCTTCTGAAAACCTTCACATGTTACTGTTTATCTTTGTTTAAGGAACATTTTAAGCACACCTACGCACTCATTACCCAGCATCTGTCTCTATCGTGAGTAAGGGCCATATGGTGTCACTTCGGTGGGGCTGGTGTTCTTTGAATGAAGGCTGAGTCACTGCTTGGCCACTTTATGGAGCAGGCACGCAGAAATGGAGAACTAAAACCCTCTGTGTTCCTCTGTGTTCCTCTGTGTTCCTCTGTGCTCTTCTGTGCTCCTCTGTGTTGTGCTATCACAGAGGTGAGAAATATACAAGGCTCTACATAACTTGAACTGCAGCGGAGCTTGTTTTTGCTCTTTTCTGTTCCTGTTTAAACTTGTGAAACATTTATGGTGGGAGAGTAGTCTGTCCCTTCTTATTAGGAAAAAATGTTGACTTTTTTCTTATTTAGTGAATAACACATTGACATCGTCTCCAAATGTCCCAACCACTACAACGTCTTTGTGTGGCATTCAATCAAACAAATCTGTCATAAAGTAAAATGTTGGTTGTTAGTGTATAGTCTGAATCTCAGGCCTAAAAGACACATCAGTGGGTTACTGCTGCATAGCCGCGGGTCTGTAGACCTTTTTATGCCCTTTCTTGTGGATTTCTTTAAATGTTTCTCTCATGAAGAAGAAAACACGGCACATACAGAATCAGAGAACGAGTTTGCTGGTATGAGCCTCTGTAGCGGCTAAAAATGGCTTTCTGTCTTACAGTCATAGTCAAAGGTCATTGACACCTAAACGACACCAAAATGTCAAATGGGAGGCAGGGTGAAGATGTGTTTGAGGCAGACATGTTTCATAATTTGTTACGTCTTTGCAGCAACATTGACATTTGAAGCTTTGTCCACTGGCTGCAATTATGTGTTCCCTTAGAACCAGATTTATTGGAACAAGGAATGTGATGTTTTTTTTTGTTTTTAAATATGCACGCTAAAAGACACACATCAGAAGAACAAAGCTGAGCAGTCAAGTCAAATGAATTAAAGGACAGATTATTACGGTTCCTCTGGTATCCCACTACTTTATTTTATTCATTCATTGCTCATTGGTTTTGTTGACATTATTTTTGCACCAATCGTGCTCCTCGGTAAAAAAGTGAAGGCTGTATGTTTTCTCACCTCCTCTAAACAAATTTTTGTATCAATTTAGAACAGATTCCTGAACCCCAACATTCGGTCCCTCTTATCTCAAAACACGAGATCAGCCTCATTTTTAAGTATCCTAAATGATATGTTCATTTTTAGGTTAGGACAATTTAAACAATACATTGCAAATATACTTTCTTGTTTTAAGAATTATAATTTGGTGGCTCAATACATTATGAATTAAGTTATGTTTCTCTGTAAGGGTAACATCCTAAAAGTAAGGAAAAGACGTTCCTCAGGGAGAGTTTATTGTTGGTTTACCTTAGTTGACTTATGGATTCCTTGTGACATTTAGAAACATTCGTTATATAGTTCAGTGCAGTGCGCTTTAGTAAAACCTCACCAAAACCATCCTGCTGGTTGGTGCTATGTGAACTAAGCAAATCCTGGCAGTTAGGCTAGCTGAAGCCTTGCATTCACGTCAACTAAACTTAAACTGCATTTTTACAGAGAATAAGCAGCCGATTTTTTTACCCAATCACCTTGAAATTACTGTGGAAAGGCATCTCCTTTTGTCCAGTAAAGGCATAATTACAGCAAAGCAATAATAGCCAGTATTGGGAGTATTGTTCTCAACAATCTGACCAGCTTCTAACATTTCTTATTGATTGTTTGATGGTGGGGGGTGAGATTTACTTTGGATCTTTCACATAATTCCATTCATGGTGTAAATCATGTCTTCACCTTAGAGCGTCAGGAGCAGCAGCTTCTCAGAGCAGCCACCATCGGACCCTCCTCTATTCGCCTCACGTGGAGGATCATTGAGTCATCTCAAGGGTACCGCCTGGAATGGAGGGCTGGGGAAGGTCAGACGTGCACGTCATACACACTCACGTGATCCTTTTGTGTTCTTTTCATACATTACCTGTTGATTTTAAAATGACTGTGCAAGTTATTATAAGTTATTATATTCATCACAAGAAATCATTTTGATGTCTACTTACAGTTACTTAACAGTAACAATATGTGTACAGAATCAGTTTTTTAATATATTATTTGACTGAAATATAGCCAATTATAGCCGTCGAGTAAATGCTCCCGTTATAAGTTGCATATGAAAGGAACTGCAGGTGTATTGAACCTAAATGCACTGATCTCGGATCATTGCCCTGTTTTCAGGAGGCCGTATCCAGAGCCTGCCTTTTTCTAGAACGACTTCCAGCCATGAGCTGACAGGCCTCCAGCCCAACACAGAATACATCATCACGCTGTACACGCTGTTCGAAGGCCGGGAAGAGAACACGCCTGTCACCTTCATATCCAAAGGTCAGTACCTCAGCCGGGACGCTTCACCAGTTCATTTGGGGCGGATTTATGGGTCACAGATGTTCCGGGTTGAATTCCAAGGGGATACGAGTGTCCCTATTCTGTGGTGTTGCAGAGGAACAGCCAGTGGGGAGGGTGTCCAACCTGAGAGTCGTGGAGACCCTGGGCAGCACGGTGAGACTCGGCTGGACAGGCGTAGCCGGGGCGACACAGTACCGCATCAGCATCCTGAACACAGAAGGTGACGCATTTTAGTCATTGCTTTCTTTTTCATTTTGATGACTGAGTGCTCAATTATGAATGAAAGTATGCTTGTGCAAACAACGGCTCTGTGTGTTTCATGACATTTTAGCGGGATCAGAGGAAACACGGCGTATTCCTGGTAACCAGACGACCCTTGACCTCAGAGACCTGATAGTGGGCGTGCCTTATGGTGTCATCGTCGTAGCGCTAGTTGGAGAAAATGAAGGAGACCCAGTTACTGTTTACATCACACCAGGTGGGTTGAGCGGCGTCACTGTGCTGCTGTGTGATTCATCCCGTTGTATTGCTGTTATGAATAACAGATAACTAAAATGGATGTCTAATCTTTTGAAAAATGTATCCTGTCAAGATGCATTATTTCTTCATACATTTCACTGTAAATTTGAGGTGAAAACGTAACAGCTGTTGTGATTAAAGCCTCTCATTAATTTAGCAGAATCGACACTACTTGATATTTTTCAATCAAACATATTGTTCACATACTGTATACTATACATTAGTATACAATATATAACTGTGAACATTTTTTTATTTATTAATTATTCATATATTATTCACACAATTGTGTAATGTCCTTTAAAGTGGACAGCCGTGTTTTTTAGTGTACCACCTTTCCTCTTTCTACCTGTTACTATTGAATTGAAATGCATCTTTCTTAAAATTGGGTACATTTTGTCACATGAGGGCCTCGATTTCTATTTCAGAGCGAGATGTTGGCAGAGTGACTAACCTTAGAGTGACGAACGCAAACAGTCGGAGGATTCGAATTGCCTGGGGAGGTGCTACAGGGGCAACAGGTTACAGGGTTACTTGGAGACAAGGCAACAGTAAGTGTTTTAAATCACAATGCCCTTTTGCGTCATGTATTATTATATCATTCCTTACATCTAATTGAAGAATGAATAAAAAGTTGTTTTGGGATCTTATTTCATCATACTTTAAGATAACAAGAACAGCAGACTTTGAAGCTAAATTAGTTTAACATCTTTCCTGAATAGTCTGTTTTTGGCCTCGTAGATGCAGAGCAGTCCCGTGTACTCGGAGCGGATGTCACGGCCTTCACTATCGACGGCCTGCAGCCAGACGAGGCGCTGGTGATTGGTGTTGCATCAATGGTCGATCAACGGGTTGGAGAGGTGGTCACGCTCTCTAGTCGGACCAATCCGAACGGTGGATCGGTGTCTGGCCTTCGCATCGTTGACGTTACATCTCAGAGGATACGCATTGCATGGTCCCGTTCCACTAGGGCGACCGGGTATAGGGTCACATGGCGCCGCGCTGATGGTACGAGATGAATCCAACACACATAATGACATCAGCTGAATGTCAGCTTCTTCCATCCTCATATATTTAAATTAGCAGGCCTAAAGACACAATTCTACCATTTCCATTTACCTACTATGTTTGGCTGGTGCAGGCGTCCAATCAACTAATAACGTGGACGCCGACGTCTCTTCCTTCACCATTGATGGGCTGCAGTCAGATTCCGCCTACAGCATATTAGTTTCTTCACTGACTGGCAATCGAGAGGGAAGTCCTTCCACCCTGAGTGTCAGAACAGGTACCTCCGCTGAGTGCCTAATACACATTACTGCTGTTGCCCAGAGTGTCTTTTGGGAGGAGCACGGCTACGGGGGTAAGGATAATACTAAATAGAACATGTGACTCATTGGTTTCCGTCCTCACCTTCAGAGTCGGATCCGTCTGTGGTCGGGAGTGTGACGTCACTGAAAATCCAGGAGGCCCGCGGAGAGGTTGTCCGGGTCACTTGGGTCGGTGTGCAGGGAGCGACGGCTTATCGAGTTACTTGGAAGAGAACGGATGGTGGATATATTGATTGGCCATTTCGCTTTTGTTATAAAGTCATAAATATAAATCTTAACATCTCAAAGGCATTCATTTGCCCTACAGGATGTGGTTCGCATGTTTGATGTGGGTTTCTATGAAGTACTTATCCAAAGCGCATGGATTTTGACAGGGAACTGAAGCCAACATATCCATCTATGTCTCTGCGAGGCCACAAGTAGCCAATGCCAACAGTAATTGGCCCTCTGCTAAACACAAAGGTTTCTGGTTTACCGCTGATCGGTTACTTAACTTGCTCTTCTTGCCTTGGTACGACCATCTGTTTTTCCAAACTGGTGGCATGCCACCATCCACTATAAGGTAAGACCCTTACAATGGATAAGAACCTCACATGACCCCACTTCAAAACATCACCACTATCCTCTTTAACATGTTTCACAAGAACCGTGTCAAGCCACTCCCCGTTTCCACTGCGTGCTGCTGCAGGTGGTGAAGAGAGGAGTCAGCTGGTGGGGGGAGATGTGACAGCAGTGGATTTGGACCGATTGGACCCTGGAGCACAATATGTGGTGCAGGTCATGGCTTTGGTTCAAAACAGAGAGGGATCCCCCGTGTCTGTCAGAATCACCACACGTGAGTCCTGTCTTCTAATATTAGCATACGTGTCCATGCAATGTCAAATGAATATATTAAACAATAAACTTCACCTTTTTAGATAAAAGTAGTTCACAAATGATGAATATGGTCAAAAATACATATAAGCACAAATTTCACTTTAGGCCTCAGTAATATATTATTAGACATCTAGCATTATCCTAAAATAATACAGCATGCAGTCACTAAGTAAAACCTCGTAAGTCGCTGAGGCCTTTGACCTTTGTGTAGATAAGAATGAGAATACTGTCTGTCTTGGGTGCACGGCACACAAAATGTTATATTTCAAGAATTATATTGAATAAGTGAAGTGAAATGAAATACCAGTGCTTCTTCTTTGCACCCGTGTTTACAGCTGGGAACCCCTCCCCCCCAGTGGCCACCATAACTGTACGAGTGGCAGAGGTTACTCGGAATTCTATGCGGATTGGCTGGAATCCACTCGCTGGTGCCACGGGATACATTCTACGCTGGAGAGAGGAGACAGGTGAAACGTGCTTTTGCACGTGTTAAAGTTTACCTGTTAAAGAGTCCTGCATCATATTAACTGTTTGCATCTCTCAGAGGTTGGCGGGGGCTCGTCCGTTACGCTCCCTGCAGCGTCCAGCTCTTACCAGGTGACCGGGCTGCGTTTGGGCCGTCGTTATCGCTTTGCGGTGCAAGCCACCTTTCCAAATGGATTTGGAACTGAGAGCTCTGTTGTTGAACGCACTGGTAACACACCAACACGTCCTCTTTCATGTACTTGCCGTACCGAAAAACACCCTTTTTGATACCGTGCTTCACCCATCCAAACACCTCTGTCAGCAGTTTGTGTGGGCGGGCGTCTGGATGTGGTGTTTCTGGTTCCGGCATCCACTGATCGGATTAGTCTTGCAAGCGCTCTGCGCCAACTGCTAACGAGTGCAGCAGGCTCGCTGGAAACTATTGGATCCGGCGACTCTCAGGTACTGCTCTGGGAGAATGTGTCTCTCCACAGTGAACGGAACGGCTGTTTGGATCTGATGGCGCGCTCACTTGTAGCTGACTTAACATTTTGACACCTTTTCTGCCTGTTTCAGTTGGGAATTGTAGTCTATGGTTACAGGCCCAAATTATGGTTCCTGCTTAATCGCCACGGCCGGTCTGACACTCTTCTCCAAGAGATCCAGTCCACGCCATTTGACGAAAGTCCCGGGAACAACATTGGTAGTTTTTTTTTCCTCGCCTTCTCTGCACTTAATACTACATGTGTGTTATGAGTTACGATATGGTCTGTCTCCCTCTGCAGGTGAGGCGGTGACATACACCAGGCAGTACCTTCTGACCCCCTCAGCTGGACGGAGGCCGAGGGTCCCCGGTGCTGTCGTCATCATTGCTGACAAAACATCAGCGGACAACCTGACTCTCGCAGCCAGCAGTCTCAGGGCTGCAGGTG
This sequence comes from Gasterosteus aculeatus, assembly GCF_964276395.1. NCBI lineage: Eukaryota > Metazoa > Chordata > Actinopteri > Perciformes > Gasterosteidae > Gasterosteus > Gasterosteus aculeatus. The sequence continues at coordinate 10,175,149 of NC_135705.1, forward strand.
GGCTGAAACAGACCAACCAGCTGTCACACTGTCTCACCCGTGAACTTATATGCCTTGCTTCAGCCTGGTTGGATGTAACTACATTGTACATTGATTTAAGAAAATGATAATAATAGTTCAGTTTAATATTCGCCCTTAAAATTAACTATTTCTTGTAAGTTACCTTTGTTTCCCTTCGACCCTTCGAGACAAATATCTTTTTCTCACACGCTTAAATGGTGAAAGAAGAATAAAATAACTGAAAACAGTTTGATGAAAGTAAATGAATGCCAGGTACAGCAAAACGTTAACAAAATATCCTTCTTCTCGGGCCAAAATCTAAATCTAAAGTGTTCTACAAATGATCATTCTGCATGTTAAGTATTCCTTTAAATTGCCCCTATGTGGAATTTAAAAAAGTCAAAAAACTACTTTGGTTTTCTTCCCAATTCTCAAGAACTTCAACAATGTGTGCATTCTGTGAGAGACATGTCTTGTGTATGCGCGCGTGTGTGTCTGCCAGGTGTGACCGTGTTGGCAGTGGGTGTGGACCAGGCGAATACCGAGGAGCTGCGTCGGGCAGTGACGGACGGCAGCCCCCAGAACGTCCTGTATGCTCGTGATGCATCACAGTTGGACACCGTACATTCAGATCTCGCAGACTTGCTCTGTGGTATCGCCAGAATACCAGACGTAAGAAAAATCACGTTTTTGTTATAGTATACTATACTGTAATAGTTTCCATGGTACTTTTTAGCTTTTTTAATGGAAATATTATGTAATTATAGTCCAAAAAAACTCTTTAATCTCTGCATAATGTTTCTGTCCTTGTTTAGGTAGATCCAGGTCCAGAGCAGTGCACCGTTCAGTGTCCTCAGGTGAGTTCTCCAGCTGTACTTTCATAGTACAGTACTTTCAGTACATAACTTGTGATAATAAGTTATTATAGATTTCAATCAGCCACAAACATCCTTCAAGTTCTAAGTTGAACCTTTCCTATTTATTTTAGGGTGAAAGGGGATATCGTGGAGAAAAGGTATAGTGCAGACAGGCCGAAATATTTGACCACTCTCGTTGTGTGTTTTCAGCTTTTAAGGCGCTGTTTTGTTTTACTCTGCAGGGTGAGAGAGGCAGAGACGGTTCAGATGGGCGCAAGGGAGATCCTGTAAGTCATTCATTACACTGAACTCTTAACCGCAATATATTGTTATTTAGAAATCCTATTGATTATATGCACTAATGTGGGGTAGGGCCGTGATGGTCTGCCTGGGAGAGAAGGCCCCAGAGGACCTGAAGGACGCCCGGGTACACCGGGCCAAACTATCCCCGTTGAACCCTCACTGGGGGTGAAAGGAGAAAAGGGGGAAAGAGTGAGTACAGCTAAGGCCATACCGATAAAACATCCGCATTCACCAAATGAGGACTGAAGTCACAAGCAATCTCTCTTCTTTTTAGGGTTTTCCTGGCATCGACGGAAGTGCAGGTTTGCCAGGACGACCAGGCTCACCTGGATCCGCAGGGGTCCCGGTGAGTTTGAGGGAGCAAAACCCACGCGACCAATGGATGTGTTGATGTTGTCGTATAGGCACATAAGTAACAAAACAATGTTGTGCTTGTGTCAGGGTTCACAGGGCCTGTCCGGAGTCAGAGGAGATCCAGTGAGTAACTCTTAACATGCAGAGTAGTGAAGTGGAGATTTGCGTAAGTTCGGAGCTTCTTGAGTGTTTTCTGTTGTTCTAGGGTCAACCAGGTGGGACAGGGCCACTGGGGCCAAAGGGGACTAAAGGTGAAAGGGTAAGCTAAATTATCATTTATTTTTACTGTGTTTCCAGTGTTTGTAGTTCCTTTGTGTCCGTTTGAAAGGAGGGAGAACAACGAGAATGTGTGTGTGTGTTTACGGGGCTGTGCTGATGCTTCAGGGTGAACCAGGCTCCGTTATATCAGGAGGGGGTCTTCCTGGGAGGAAAGGAGAGCCAGGCATTCCCGGAATACCAGTAAGTGACTACAGTACTGAATTATCTCTGTATGGCCACATGTATCCTCACGGTGGGCCACACTCACAAACCCTCCAACACTCTCACCTGTGAGGGGATGTCCAGCTGCCATAAAGAAGTCTGGTGTAGCTGTATAGATCTCTGTGTGATTTATGTGCACTGACCAGTGTTTGTGGATGCACAAAGGGTACTCCTGGTCGGCCTGGCAGCGATGGGACCAAAGGCGCCTTTGGAGCTCCGGGGACACCTGGTCAGGATGGTCGCCCGGGTTTATCAGGAACGCCAGGACTCTCCATCAAGGTGAGCGACCCGCCCTTCCTCGCTTCGTCACCCTCAAGTTAAAAGGCACTTTTGTATGCTGTCAGCTCTTAGCATTTTAGCATTCTGTCCCACAGAAGTGATTTATTGTATAGACTTTATTTCAAGCTTGCAGTTGAAAGCACAAGCTGCCTTTGACACTGCTTTGGCACTGCTGCGTCCTGGTAAAGCTGGATTAACCAACCTTTTTTTGGAGGGACATGGCTGTGTTGGTAAACACGAGTATGCTGTGTTAACTGTACTATAGAATGATTTTAAGGAATTTATGTTGAAACAATATTCAAATAACAAGACAGCATGAACGTGCATGTGTGTGAGTGTATTGGAGCCAACCACTTGTCCAAGATAAAACTGTTGTTGTCAGTCTCATGCACATGGTGGCAGCATTGAGCCACTCACATGTGTCTCCAGTGGTGGCTGCAGCGTTTACTCGGTGTGCCAGGAAAGATGACATTTTTAGATTTTTAGGTTTTTGTTACAATAGTCAGGATTTTTATAGTGGTCTTAAAGATGTTTTATTCTCCCAAATTTTAGTAATAGGTCTGTATCATACTTGACTTTTTTCATAGTTTCTATCGCTTTTCAAAATGTTTTGGATATTTATTATACTTTACACAGAATTTATTATAATTGTTTTGAAACTTTTGAAAGACAGAATTTCTCTGATACTCCTATGAATCAACTTTAATAGAAAATAGAAATTATCTTGAGCAAACTACTACTACTACCGATTGATAATAATTAAAAAGGTAATACAATTGAATGAGGGAAGGCAGAAACTGGTTCTTGCCACATCTCATGTCTTTAGATTAAAAGAGAAAAAAACGTTTTTTAAAACTACCATTATACCAGTTTTTAGCAAATGTATTTTACATCCTGGTTCCATGTTGTTATCGGTTTTCTCTCTTGATGTGGAGATACCATGTGTAATGGAAGAGAAGTGCGTTTCCACCTCTGATTGAGTGGGAATACGCATCAATGTATGTGGCTATCATAGAGAAATGTTCTCCTACTCAGTGTCTCTCTCATTCTCATTCTGCAGGGAGACAAGGGCAGCACAGGAGATCGGGTGAGTCACACCAGCATGTCCTCTCACTGCAGACATATTCTGAGTAGAGCGTAAGCATAATGATTTTCAGCTCTTATCTCCCTCGGCTGACAGGGACCTCCAGGGGTCGGAAGTGGGGTGGCCGTGAAGGGCGAGAAAGGCTCCCCAGTAAGCGCTGTCAATCACTGTCAATGTGCTGACATGTTTAGTCTGCAGATGAAGTCCGTGTGCAGGTGGCGCTGCATTTTGCATTTACTAATTGCATTTTTATTATCAGGGTGTCCCAGGACCTCCAGGGGCTCAGAGTCCTCGAGGGCCATCAGGACCTCAAGGCAGCAAAGGAGACAAGGTAGATGAGGATTGATCCTGTGTATGAATGTTTGAGCATGGTAGATGTTTATCCCACAGTGATGGCTTGTGTTTTTTTTTCAGGGCGATAACGGCGAAGGGGTTCCTGGACTTCCTGGCAGACAAGGAGATCCTGGGGACAGAGTAGGTTGAGCTTACAGTCTTTAGATGGTTGACGTCAAGATGAGGTATCCGTTTTGCTGATGATATTAAAACAGTAGAAAGCAACACATCTGTTCCACCTGCACAATCCCATCACAATTTTCAATCGTTTGAGGTGTTGTTGTTTCACAATTTAGAGCTTAGCAAACACATAAGAGGCTATTAATGTCCACAGGATGGAGCCGTCACAGTTAAAACAATTCTTTAGATTATTACTTTAGAAGTAATAAAACAACTCGACCTCCTTAGTGGAATTAATGTATCTGCCATTAAGCATTTTGCTCATGTATTGCAGGGTCCTCGTGGGCCTCCAGGTGAAATTGGTACTAAGGTAAGGTGGAGGTAAGACAAATGGCTTCTCTTGTAAGCTTCTAATAAAGGAATAACCTTTAGTCCCCCGCTCTATTCCAATAGGGTGACCGAGGACAGCCAGGTGAGGCTGGATTGCAGGGAGACAGGGTGAGTACAGCGATGAGGCACCAGGTGTAGCACAACATTTTACAATGGGGAAGAGCATATTCAATTTATCATCAAACGCACACAGGCGTGAAGAATCAAGTTAATAAATGTTGGACAAAGGTGGAGATGAAACAGGCTGCCTCCTTTCTTCAGTCCAATAAACTAAAAAGAACTGAGAGACAGCTTTGTTGTTGTCTTGCTGTTCTAATGTTCTTAGTTTGTCTGTAAAGGATCGTGTTTATTGTTGTCCACAATTAGTTTAAATGTTGTGTAATCTGGTAAATAGAGGAAATCCTCAAATGAATCCTTTAAAATATGCTTATTTTTCGACGAGACGAAGTTGAGAAGCTATATTAGCTACTGACCATCCCAGGAAACAAATTAACAGTATTTCCACTGTGAAAGTAACAGACTGTACCCGTCTTTGCAAGATGCAGGATTTGTTGACAGTGAGTCAGATAATCAGACAAGATTCCCAGAACAGGCGATGTGACTTATAAAATTCAGTGAACCTATGCGTTTGTTTGCAGGGGGAGCGAGGACCAGCTGGTGAAACTGGGGCGAGAGTGAGTAGAGCAGAGTTGCTTCAGTTTTTTTTTATTGAGATTAGTTCATCTGTTGACATCCCTTTGTTTTCTTGGGGGGGATCGTGTGCTGTTATCTGAATATTTTTTTTCACAGGGTGACTCGGGGAAGCCGGGCCTCGCAGGAGCAACAGGTTTAAGAGTGAGTGACAGACGGGCGTGTTGAATCAAATCAGTGTCCGTTTTCATGCTCGCTGCATTGTCGCGCTGTTATTTATGGGTAGTGAGAGAGATGCGAATGAAGTCTTTCCCTTTTGTCACCAGGGCTTACCAGGACCCAGTGGAGCGGCAGGAGAAAAGGTGAGGCTGATTAAATGAAGCACGAAAAGCAGCAGGTCAATGGGAACGTGACACATTTCGTAATGGGATGTAATGAATGTTCTTTGCCAAGATGAAATGACATTTGCACTTATCTGTTGCCAGGGAGCCGAGGGGGCACGAGGGGAGCCTGGCAGAAGTGTGAGTGATCAGATGAGGAAAAGAAAATCCTGACGGGCATCATTTGGATCACAAACTGATCGAAATGTCTCTTTCATTATGTCCTGCATACCGGTACGAACGTCAGCCACGTCAGCTGTCTGTGATGACGATTCCTTAATGTATTATTCAAATCATGCAGGGTCCAGGTATTCCCGGGAAGAAAGGGGACCAGGTAGGCTTTTAAAGTCTGTTCTCATAAGACGTTTCATTTTTCCAGTTCAATGGTCCTTCACTCTGACCTGTTTCCTCTCCTTTGCACATCTGCCAAAGGGGGACCAAGGCCTGCCTGGTAATGATGGGGCGAGGGGAGTGAAGGGCGACGGCGGACAGAAAGGAGAGAAGGTGAGAAACCAGCGGATGATGATGTTCATGGAAATCTGTGTCTGCAGTAAAATTATCATCTGACATTTGTCCAAATAAAATGTCGTCCCTGTCATTTTGCAAGGGGTCCTCAGGATCAGGAGGGTCAGCTGTTGGAGTTAAAGGAGAGCCGGGAGAGAGAGTGAGTTCACGTCGGAGTCATTGTCACGCCTTTTTATCTACATCAACACGGTGGCTTTGACAGCAAATGGCACAATGTTACCGTTTACAGCTGCTATGATATATTCCTCACAAGTGAACCAGTTATTCATGAAATATTCCCTCGTGCCAGCTGTCGGTGGAAGTCGTGCCCCAAAATACATAAAACATGTGCTCTTCCCTCAGGGACTTGCTGGTATCGGCGGAAGACCCGGCGCCAAGGTGACCAGCCTGCAATGTTGCCTTTTTGCGTGTTTTTAGCCTTTCTGTTCATTTTGATTCACAAACTGGTCTTAAAACTGATCCTCAGGGAGATTCAGGTGATCCAGGAGAGCGTGGGGACAATGGGCGGCCAGGAATCCCAGGAAAGGCTGGTCTCCCCGGGAAAGAGGTATTCTCAGCGAAGAAATAGGCTTTTTTGATTGTTCACGATGCAACAGCTTTTTGAGCTTTTAGCTGTACTCTGAATATCAGCGGAATACATATCTCCACTTAGCTCCTGAGAAATTAAGTTTTATCACCAGGTTAATTAGGAGTTATTATTGTTGCAGCTCTAGAGATTTGATCGTGTCATCCTGTCTTTCTTTGAGGGGACATTGCTCTATGTATTGTAAAAAATAGTAAAACAGTTAATGCTATTGTTGCATGTTGGTCTCAGAGCTGAAATCAAACATCAGACTGGCTGTTTTCTTTCTTCTGTTCCTTCCAACATGCATCTCTATCTAATGATGCCACTTTAGAGGTAAAAGGGACACTTTTTGTGTATGACATGACATTTTATATGTTCTGATTATCTACTCAGTTGTTGGAATGAAGTGTCCTCCTAGTTCAAATGATCTTGAATAAAGGGATTCATTACTATCAATATGTATGTCCTAAAGGGAGAAAGAGGAGAGAAGGGCGATGAAGGCACACCTGTAAGTATAATACATTTCAACGTCCTCTCTTCATAACGAGTGTTCGTTTATTTATAAAAAATAATGTGTACATTTTACTCCAAATGTTTATTGAAGTTCTAAACGTGCTTTTCATCAGGGGGAGTCTGGACCTCCTGGGAAGCCAGGAGAACGAGGACTGAGGGTAGGACAAGTGACACATTTTGGAATGACGTTTTCATAAGTTCAGTTAACAGATTTTAATTGGTTTTAATTGGCGGCGCTCAGGGACTGGCTGGTCAGCCGGGTCGACCAGGAGAAAAAGGAGACATGGGAGATCCTGGAGAGCACGGACGAAATGTGAGGCACACATTTATGTATCATCACACACAGAGCTCTATCAATAAGCACTTGTGCATTCCCATGGGCTCTCGAGAGGAGATATAGTGAGGAAGGTCAGCCGCTCCATATATTTATTGATATTTTTTCATTTGTAGGGCAGTCCTGGATCCGCAGGACCAAGAGGAGAGAAAGGAGAACTGGTTTGTTGTCAGCTTTTTTTTCACAAACCGCTTAAAACATTTTATCTATCGTAATCTATTGTAAATTGATTTAAATGTTTTCCTCTCTTCTTAAAGGGACCCCGAGGCCTTCCAGGACCACCAGGAATAGTGGTGAGTGTGTCATTTTGATCCCAGTAAACTTGAGTTTTTGCAGCATTTTCTTTCCATTGAGGGAAGGTCCTGTAGCTGAACTCAATTCAACCCTGATACTACATATACTATATTTCTGTTCTTCTAAAGGCCGACATCAAGGGCCAGTTGAGAGGAGAGAGAGGAGAGAAGGTGTGTACCAGCCACTGTAATTATTGTACACGCATTGTGACAAAAAGCTCCTAAAAAGGCCACAATCAGCCACAAATGTTTAAATTCTTATTACTGTTATTTTCAGGGGGACAGTGGGGACCCAGGAGAGCACGGCGGAAAAGGTCAGAAAGGTGAAGCCGGCATTCCTGGAGCCCCAGGCCTACGGGTGAGCTTGCCTCATTCTTGCATTTTGGGAATACTCTGTGAGCATCTGATAAGCCACCGTATAGCGCATGCATCAGTATGCACACAGCCCCTTTCCCTGTTTATTTGGTATGCATGACTGATGATCATTTGGGACTTCTTGTTCTTTCCTCGCTGCTTATACAGGGTCCCGAGGGACAGCGGGGACCTGCAGGCACAAGAGTGAGTTTGCGTTCTGTCGCTGCTTCTCTGCTTCAATTTTCATCACTAGATATCATATCCATTAATACCTGGATGATTTGCTCATTTCCATTCACGCACACTGTATTTCTCTTCTGATGTTTACAGGGCGACGCAGGAGACAGAGGAGCACCTGGAGAAAAGGTTTGAAATCAGTGGCTGATCTCACCTACTGAACCGTTTTTATCTAATCCTTAACATCTGTGTGATCAGGGAGAAAGGGGAATATCTGGCTTGGATGGACGTCCCGGTCTGGATGGTAAACCAGGTGCTGCTGGACCACCTGGTCTGAGGGTACTTTCTGCTACCTTTTACCCAAACTTTAAACACATCGTATTTCTTGGCCTCACCGGAGAATGGCTGCATGCCGCTGATGCACTGTGTCGGTTTTTCATTGTGTTACAGGGTGATGCCGGGAAACAGGGGGATCCCGGAAGAGACGTGAGTTCAATTCCTCCTGTTTGCTGGTTTGAAATATACAATTTGCACATATTTTCTATTAGTTCTCAGTAATTATATTGAAGTACATGCTGATATTTTAACAGATTTTCAATCAGCGCACATCTGCCCCTCAATTGCAATGACACGTGCACCTTTAGCGTGTGGGCTGCAGAGGGCACTGTGGAGGTGTCAGCCTTCACTACTGTGACCAGTTGCATAAGCCCAATGCAGGGAAACACACAGGGACAGTTCAGTTTCACAGGAGACTATTATATAATATTGAACACAAAAATTACTGCTAAAAGAGAAGTTTAACTCTAAACCCTTTTTTAATGGGCCGACACACAATGCTTCTGTTCTGCTGCCGTACATCCAAAACAAATTGCATTCGCTATTTTGGTAATTTACTGCACGTTTAAACTGTTAAGTTAAACCTTTTAATATTATCTTCTGCCCGTGCATCCTCACAACAGGGTGCAACATGTGAGAAAATCAAAATCAGTCTTAGTTTAGCATTTAATCTGAATAAAAGGGAGATTAAACCACGCATGTTGGTTTGATTAATAGGGTTTACCAGGACTAAGAGGGGACCAGGGCCCCCCGGGGCCTGTTGGGCCTCTGGGCACCGCAGGGACACCTGTGAGTACGCACGCAACATTTACATTTTGTATTAATGGGTCACTTAATCAGAGTCATCCATTATTTGTGTTTCATTAGATCTCCGCCCAGTTTACTCAGTGGCATCGCTCATGTTGTTGTATTTTAGGGTAAAGCAGGTGAAGATGGCAAACCTGGTTCTCCTGGCAAAACGGTAACTTTACACCCCATTTTTATCCCCTGATGTACTTCAGTGCACACCGTTATTGACTTGACACAACACCAGAATATGAATGTTGTTTTTCTTTCAGTATATATGTTTCTATCATTCTCTAATCTGGCCTAGCCAATAAAGCAGCGAGGACATTTATTTCAGGGTCTGCTGCATAATGACGGTCTTAAGTGACTCTCTGAAGCGATGGCAATTAATTGTACGCATTCAGCAGACCGGCCATTATTTATTTTGTTTGTTAAAATCTGTATTACATTTAGTTTTGACTTGCAGGGCGAGGACGGTGTGCCGGGTGAAGATGGGAGAAAGGTTTGTTTGGCTGTTCATCATTTTGGATCATTTGAGCCGACAGAATGGATTCAGTCGATTAAGCCGACCAACAAAAGCATTTTTAAGTTTCACAAATGTATGTGAACAATCTTGTGAACCAAATGTGGACTGGTGTGTTAAAGTGTAGCATATTTTAAAAAGTAGTGTTTGTGAATAATGATCTACAACAGGGGTGTAGATCAGTGGGGTACATCATGGCGATCTACCCCACCCAACGTGCCGGCCGAGGGGGGGACCGACCGGTAAATAGTAGCAGCGACGCGCTCCATCAGCACATAACGAGTCGATGCGAACCTTATATTACCTTATTGGAGTCAGCCTGGGTTGCTTTGGAATGAAATGCGTCCGTTAATAAGCAAGCAACGCTAATTAGCATTAGCATTAGTTTCGGTTCTCTCCCGCAGTAGACCACGCACGCTGCTACAGGACACACCGCGGGGAAAACAGCAAATAAAGGAAACAGATTGAGACAATAGTCTAGATAGATGCTAGATTTGGAGGCTATTGTCTTTGTAGGAATTTGTTTATGAAAATGATTGTTCTGTCTGTATTTCTTTGTGAATCTGACATTGTTGTCTTTGATGTGCAGGGCGACAAAGGAGATTCAGGAGCTGCAGGAAGAGATGTCAGTTTCTCCAAATCTCTCTTACCTCAATATCTCTTTGTGTTTGTTTTGTATCCTGTCCGGTAAACCTGCCCCCCTTTTACCTCCCCGCTTTTCTTTTTTATGAATCAACTTTCCTCTTTTCCCTTTTCCCATTGCAATTTGCCACTCCAGTGTGTGTTTATCAACTGTAGTTTGCTCTGACATTGACATTACCATCACACCCTCACTCACCGCTGAATCAATAGGCTTCTCAGAAGCAGCTATATAAATTCACTAGCCTCTAATGATCAAGCCTCTAAGGGGGGAACCCCTTCTGACAAGAAACTAGAAGGCACCAAATGTCAACGCTGTGCTGTTTTCATGTGCAAATTCTCATTAATTATCTCTAGAACATCAGTGGAGGGGTGGCAGCCGCCACCTGCTTTGATTTTATAGTTCAGCCTCTACTATAGGGCAGGAGGAAGTAACCCTGTGTAGAGAGAGTCTCCGTTGTATAATTGCTCTTGATTTCCAGGGCCGAGACGGGCAGAAAGGAGACCGGGGTCTTGCTGGGGCCGTCGGTCCCTCTGGCCCTTCTGGGCCCCCTGGAGGGCCCGGCAGCATTGGTCCTCCTGGACAGGTACAGCTGTTGTAGAGGCGTTTGAAGTCTATAATGAATTGGGACTATTAGTGTCATCTTTCAATGTCCACACGCTGCCCTTGTCTCTTAGGTGGTGTACGTTAAAGGAGTTGAAGCGGCACCAATCCCCGGCCCGCAGGGGCCCCCGGGAACCCCTGTGAGTATGCATGACTTTGCAGCATTCTGACATTACAGTTAATTACAGTTTTTTTCATAGCCTATGACAGTCACTGCTTTTAGTGAAATGTTGGGTGCGCAGGGCTACTGTGTAGTATAAGAATTCCTTAGAATAATTATGTGTTTACTTTTGCATCCCATCATAGAGTTGTTTATTTTACAGAAACTTCAAATAAAAACCTCTAGCTGATATCTATTCCTCGCATGGTCATGACGTCCCCAGCAGCGTTGCTCTTGCACATGTAACGGTGTGAACAGATGCGTGTTCTTATCTACGTCTGTCACTGTGTGCTACTGCAGCCCTGCCACAGTCTTATCTGTCCTCATCCTTGTCCTTGCTCTGTCCTTGTCTGTCCTCCAGGGCGTGCCTGGGATCCCTGGAGCTGTGGGAGTCCGAGTAAGTTGTGGTTGTCTGTGTTTATCGCCGTTTGCTCTAGATTTGTAAGCGGCTCTTAACCTTTTAACTTTCTTTGTTGCAGGGGGACAGAGGCCCAGCTGGCCTGAAAGGTGAAACTGTAAGTTCAAAGTCCTTCCATGTTTTGTTCAAAATGTGTTGTGAGTGAAATTCTGTGATGACACCTTTTTTTTATCGGCAGGGAGACCCAGGAGAGGACGGAGCGCCCGGCAAACCCGGCACAGCAGCGGTAAGATGTCAGCACATCACTGTGACTGTGACTGTGACATTTCTGTTCAATATTGTTCATTTTTGTTGATTGCTGTTTGCATATTTCTCTCACCAGGATGTACAAAAGGCTCTGGCCAATCTTGGCATTCAGGTATGTGGACCGGCACACAATTAGGATTTGCAGTTTAATGATCCTGTAACATTTTAGTTCATTGACAGTCTAAAGTTTTTTCAGTATTTGATGTAATATAAAGAGATATATTTATATGCAATATTCTTTTCTCTGGATCTGAACATCATATAGTTGTAGCATGACGGACCTTTCTAAGATAGAAATGTCTTTCGGTTTGGATGAAGAGTAATTCCTCCCCACTGACGCTGAAGCACATTTATTTTGGACATTAGACCTTTCATTAATGCTTATTTCCAAAAGCTTTGTCACTAGTTTCCCACTTATGTCTGTTAGTGTAGCGCTAAGCATTGTTTGTTAGAAGTTAGATATAAGATTTTTTTGGGGCATATATCAAATGTCAAAATGAATTTGTGCAGTCTTACATACATTTGGCAAATTGTAGATTCCTTTTAAAAATACACAAATATCAGTATAATGTTAAAATCTAAAACTCAAGGCCCAACTTAACTCTGCGTCAGCCTTTCTTATCATCTTATTGATCCTGTTTTTCATGAGTCTATTTTTTCTTAAAGCTTCTAGATGTATTTATGACTGACTCATTTAGTTTAAAAACAAAATGTCTTCAATCTGGTAAAAGAAGATCAACAGAGTTAATATTTTCCAATATTGGATTGGATCTTTATTTATGGGCCTTATAAAAATAGGACTGCATGTAGTTCAAACCCACAGCAGCATGTGCGGCTTGATGTCATAGATGTAGAACACTGACAGATGGATTTACGACTAAATTGGCACTTCTAAAAATAAAGGTTGCCCGATAGTGTGGAGGAGTTTGTTAACCTCATTCAGTTTACTTGGAGATGAAACGCTATCTCAATTCCTCACAGTGAAACCATATATTCCAGAGGATTTAAGTGAATACATTTTAAAATACATACTATGCATTTCCTTTTTGGAATATGGGAAATACATGACGATATTACAAGCGATTCTCCAGCTGCTGTGATGAAATCCCAATGACTGGTCTTTGACTGTTTTCTACAGACAGGCGGCTGTGGCTGAAAGTTATTTAGCTCTCGTCAACCATTTACTTTTTCTTCCTTCACAACAGGTGTTGGATCTGAAGACCCTTGTGGACAAGAAGGACATTCCACTGATCCCCTTAGTGCAGAGGGCAGTGAAGGGGGACAAAGGAGACAGCGGTGAACCTGGACCGAGAGGACCGTCTGGTGCGGACGTAAGTATGACTAAAGGCATCTTTAAGGCTTGCGGTGAAAAAGACTTGATGGGGACCGCTGTCATATCTTATATATCCAAACCCGCATCATTTGGCCAAGGTGTATATTTGTTTATCTCCCTCCATTCCCTCTTGTACACCAGGGTTCCCGCGGGTTTCAGGGAGAGAGAGGAGCAAAAGGGGATCAAGGAGAGCGAGGACTCACAGGAGCAACTGGTCCTACAGGCAGAGCCATTGGAGAGCCAGGGCCAGAGGGACCCCCGGGGCCCGCCGGAGAGTCAGGCAAACCGGGAAAACCGGGAGTTCCTGGGCGAGCTGGTGAACTAGGAGAGGCCGGAAGGCCGGGAGACAGGGTGAGTTGGGGAAAGTCTGGTTAACAAGATTTTGTCTGTGAAGAGGATTCGGCTTATATAGTGTATATTTGTATTTCAGGGAGATAGAGGAGACAAAGGGGACAAAGGAGAAGCTGTAAGTGTTCATGTTCAACATCTCTTATTTTGGCTCATCACATCTAGGTAGTGGGAGGAAACTAATTGTTTCTTCTGTTTTTCAGGGTAGAACTGGACTAACAGGAATCGCTGGCCCACCTGGTCAAAAGGTACATAACAATAATTTAGATAATAGAATTGAGATCATTTGATCATTTTAAGAAATGTATTATTGTGTAAATTTACTTTAGGGAGCATCAGCTGACTCTGTACTGATTGGTACGCCTGGAACCAGAGGACCTCCAGGAGGTATGGGACCGAAGGGAGAAGCCGGTGCTGCAGGAGCACCTGGAGCTCAAGGAGAACGGGTGAGATTTACACAAGAACAGAGAAACATTTGTCACATGTTTCTATTTAAGAACAAGCTACATTTAATGTGTCTTGCAGGGTTTTGCAGGCTCTCGTGGTGACAAAGGAGACAGAGGACAGTCTGGAGAACCAGGACGTGATGGCTCACAGGTGAGCTGAGTATTGTAATAGATTCACAGTCCAGTAAAGCAGGAAAATCTGATTTTGATCTTATTGTTGCAACATTCCTGATGACAAAACAGTACAAAATGCCATTTTTGTTTTGTCATTCTAGGGATCACCCGGAGAACCAGGAAAACCGGGTCAGGATGGGAAACCTGTAAGTGTCAAGTACTGGATATACATCAATAAGCATTGCTTTTTGTTATTTCATTGTTATTACATTCTTTGTTTAGGCACATATGTGTAACTATTTAGTTCATGTTTTTTTCAACAGACTTGGTAAGTGTATTCTTTTTTTCTCACAAGAATTACAATATTGTTCTAATAATAATACTTGATAATTGATTCATTCACAGTATTCTGGCATTTAAACATAGGAGTATTTGTCCGTACGAAAGACACAATGCACCCGCTCAGCTTTTTGAAAATAATCAATCTTTATCCTTCCCATAGTCTTTGCTGTGATCTCGTAAAACCCAAACAGAAACGGCTGGTAAATGTAGGAGGAGAGGTATTAAGTACTGCCTCAAACTTTGTGTTTTCCTTCCATCCATGTCGGAGCAGGGCCCAACAGGGCCCGCTGGTCCTCGTGGCCAACCAGTGAGTAGCCAGCGACCCGGCAAAGGGGGCTTCCTCTTTTGCTTGATCCTCAAAGCGGACCACCGGGTTGGCTGACACGGCTCGCTTCCCCCCCCCCCCCCCCCCCTCCTCGGGCCGTGGCTTCGTAGGTCCTTAGAGTGACACCTTCAGCAGCTGTGCGGCTCACTCGCTGACTTCCTCTCGCTCCTCAGAAGTGTCTTATCCCTGCCCATTTCCTTTTGTTTGTTGTTTGTTTCCCCTCTTCACCCCCCCCCCCCCCCACCCCCCTCATCCGCCATCCTGTCTTTTATCCTCTCCAGGGCCTGCCTGGGTTCCCAGGAGTTCTAGGCAGACCGGTAGGTTCTCTGCTGCTTGCTGGCATGCTTGCTTCAGGGAGGGAGGGCTGGGGGGGACCCGTCCCTCTGGTGTCTGATGTTCACACAAATGTGAAAGGCACCAAGGCTTCAGACGCCAGTGGAGTTTGGCGTAGACGGGAAACGGCTTGAAAGATGTGTCCGTGTTTAACAACAGGAGATGAGAACCACCCATCAGGAGGATGCACACATTGTCATCTACCTAGCAGGAAAATGTCATCCCTTTAATCTGGATGCATCTTTATTGGTAACATCCTTCTGGGATCCGGGATACAGGGATTGCTAATAAACACCAATTGTCCCCACATCATAGATGGCAAACACAAAGGATACATTTTTAAACATGTAAGACACCAAATATTTGTTGGAGGAGATTAAAGAAAGTGATTTTTAGGTGAAGCTCTTGCCAGGATCCAGTGTACAATAGTAGAGGGGGATACGAAATTGGGTTTTTGGGACTCCAAAAAGTAGTTTGTTGTCAGTTCGCTTGAGTCTGCTTATCGTGCATGCAGCTGTTCCTGATGCTGTCTGCTGTGTGCTTATCCCTCTCGCACCACCGTTTCTTCACAGACGACCACATTGTTGATTCTGGTGTTCATGTTGTCCTACGAGTCAGCCAGATGTTTTATGAGTTTGTATATTTGTGTCTCCTAGAGAGACTCTTGTTAGAAACCCCATGTTGTTTACAGAATAGTTTGACATTTTGGGAAATTAAGTTGTCTGTTGAATATACAGCTGAAGCTATTAAACGTAGCATGTTGACTGGAAGCATTCGTTCATTTTCACGACAAACACAGGCTTTTCTAAGATGTCAAAATATAAAATTTAAATAAATGGCCTGTGTGCTCTTTTAGTATTTTAGGATGTGAGTATACGGCACATGACTTGTATTTTAATTCTAGGGAAACCCCGGAGAGCCTGGAATTAGGGGGCCGACTGTAAGTATCACAGGCATTATGAAGCATGCATACACATTCACAGACTCTCAACAGCAGCTGTTACACAATGTTGCCGCTATGTGTTTCAATCAGGGCCCCATGGGTCCCAACGGGCTTCCAGGTCCGCCAGGTGTGAAGGTGAGTTAATTGCAACATCTCAGTGTGCACGTGTGTGCTTGCCGGGTCAAATCCTAACACAGTTGTGTCTCTCACAGGGTAATCAAGGAGATCCAGGCGTTGGCGTCAAGGTGAAACAACCCCAGTGATATTTTACATATTTGAGTATTTGAGGTTAAATACACCAAATACCAAATCAAACTGTGGCAAACTGTGAGTGTTCAGAGCACATTTATTTAGTTTATTTCTCTTATCGGCAGGGTCCTCCCGGGGCCCAGGGGAGCACAGGTCTGCCGGGACCAATAGGGGCTCCAGGAGCTGTAGTAAGTGTCCCCGCTGCTTCTCTCCGAGGGAGAAACTGCTTTCATGTCTTCTCAGGAAATTCCTAAAAAAAATCTCATAGTGCGTATCAGATTGTGTTCGCTCTTACCGCTGCATTTATTTTTCCTCTGCAGGGTCCACAGGGCGCTCCAGGACTGTCGGGCCAGGTGGTAAGTATGTGATCAGTATGTGATGTGAGCACTGAGAGGAAGTGTAAAATTGTAGAAAAAAAATCTTAGCCTGAGGCATTTCACTCATAACTGAAAATGGAAAGGTAATTAAATAAAAAGGCCAAAACATGTGCACCAGGCTTTTGCTGACAAATGGCGACTTGAGCTGTGTTTTGTGTTCATGATTTGAAAAAACAGGTTACATAACGTATGATTTGTTGTACTGAAAAACGAGCTGTCATGTACACTGTAGAGACTTTCTTTCTTTTCTTTTCCTTGGTTTCCTTTTTGCTGGAAACGGTTCTCTCTATTATACAAGTAATATGAAAAAATGATATAATAGACACCATTATTGACCCATGTTAACTGATGTGTGGTGTTGATTGAAGAAAACTGTACGAATCTGTATGAATAGATTATTTGCTACTTTGTGCAGTGCACTCCATTGTGAATGTGACTGCACATGCATGTGATTACACATCAAACCTGCTGAAGTATGTGCTGCTCCAAAGGGGGAATCAGGTAAACCAGGAGTCCCTGGAAGAGATGGGGTGCCTGGCAAAGAAGGAATACCTGGATTACCAGGAAAGCAGGTGCGTGTGTGTGTGTGTGTGTTACTCTACCAATGGCTGTAGGTGACTGTTTATGCAATGTTTACTGTGCACCGTTTTTATGATCTCCTCCTATGCGTCATCATTGCGTGATTTCTTCCTCAGGGCATTGCCGGACCTCCAGGCCTCGCCGGCTTAAAGGGGGAGCAGGGAGACAGCGGCCCTCCGGGGAAGGTGAGAACATGCTACCACGCAGCAAGCAGCCTCTAGCTAAAAGGGCAGTCCGTGAAATCGGTTTTGTGGTGGCTTTTTTTTGGTGTGATCACAAGTGATCACAACTACAGAAGGATTTTCTGCATGAAGGGAAGAAAAAGGAGGAAAAAGGAAAAAACATTTCCGTAGCATTATTATTAGCTTTCAGTCGTGAGAGTTTCTATCTCATGCCTATTATTAGTCGGCCTTCAGGGGCTGTTCTGCGGCTGCTGTTGTTTGACCACCTGGGTCTGGGGCTTCAGAGACAGTCCCTTGCAATTTGTCCACAACTCAATGTTGCCCGGGAGTACCGCTGTTATCTGATTGTATGCTGCTGATAGCTGTCTCTGTAAGCTGATATTATAATGATACCTCTGGGTGGGCTGTGGCAGTGTAAGCCACGAGGCCGCAGGGAGAGGAACCAGACCAGCGCTCCTTACAGCTCTCAAACTGAAAAATACTGAATAGGTAGATTCTATCGATGAGGGAATCTGTCAGTAGCCTGTAGTTCACGTTAATACAAACAGGAAAGAAGGAAATTGTGTTTACGAATCAATGAATCCAGACGTTGCACTCTACTTAGCAACATGAAGCAATAGAACATTTTGCTTTGATGGAGTTGCACCAGATGAACTGCTCTCATCTCTCCTCTCATCACTGCTCTCATCATCTCATCTCTCATTTTCGTGTCTACATACGCAAACAAAGCTGTCGGCAACAAAACTCTAAATTGGACATGATTAGTTTTGTGTTATGGTACAATCGTGTGCTACCTCTTGTTATTTGGGCAAATTGAGAAAAGATCTGAATAAAAGCCTTTCTGAGTATTTGGTTTTCATTCATTTAGCCTGATGTACATGGTACCAACAGTTGCATTTCTTTCTGTGAGTGAGCTCTCACATCTGATAGATATTATTACTCTCACATCTGATAGATATTATTACAATTCTTTTCCGTTTTCTTGGTATTTTAAGCTTGGTTAAGGAAGAAAAAGATGACATTCAAAGAGAAAATTCTCTATCTCTATCTATCTCTATCACCTCTATCACTAATTTTTCACATGTCAGGAATATATTTAGCCATTCTTTTCTTAGTTCAGACTACCCTCACATGTACATATTATCTGCTGCGATACAGCCATTGAGTCTTTTTGCAGAAATGTAGCTAAATGGGGAAAGCGACTGTGGAGGCCTGAAGGGCCACGGTAGGTACCAAGGAACGTGAATTGCGGCTAAATCCTACATTTTTGGATAATTGGCTGTTAAATAGATGTTCTATTGATAGCCACTTTGCAAGTGCCAAAGACTGGTCTGGATTAAATATATCTTAAGAAAAAGCCTCTGGCGAGGACTCTCGACGGATATATTGTGCCGTGCTGCTTCTAAGAACTCATCATCCTAATATTCACTATAGTGTGCAATAAATAAATATGTGTAAGGTCAAATCAGTGAACTGGATGTTCTTAATACTTATCTCTAGTATTTACAAACATTACCCTTTATGTACAAAAGACCACAATATACTCCCACATTAAAGTCTGGCTTCTGATCAACTGTATTTTGTCCCTTTACATGGAAACTGACATAGCACTGACTAAAATATAAAATTGCGTGCCAATTCTGTGTATTTGAATGTATGCAGACATCTGTTAATAGGGATTGGCTCAGCATGAATACATCTGGGCCAATTCCGATGATGAAGATCTCAATTAAGCCAAATTTCAACTCAGTGAGACGTAAAATGACAGAGAAGGTTAGATGCATTCATATCTTTCCCTCTGCAGGAGTCATCACATGAACACAGAGCCAAAATCATCTCTGTTCTTCCCTTTGGCTCAATACAACATCAATATTATGACACTGCACTGTGGCGGCACCAATCAGATTATTTTTATCAAGTTTTTATCAAATAAACTACTACCAAACCATCACTTGTCTTTGAGTGCATCCAACCTTATCTTGTAAAATAAATTGCACTGTATCTGGGCAATATGCTGTTGCTGTGGTGCAGATTCCCCGTCTCCGAATACAGAGCAATTTAAACATTTTAGCCTTGAGGGAAGATTATTATAATGCAACACTTTAGTCTATCAGGATTGCTGCCAAATGTCATGATAGAATGTATTCTCACATACAATTTCTTGCTTTTTACTCCATTCCATTCTCCTTTTTTTGGTACTTTTCTAAGCATTTAGAAAGGCAATAGAAATACCAGCGACTCACTTGTACAGATGTGCAACAGTTAGCAATGTTATTTCCATTTGCCGATGTTTAGAGAAGCTTTAGCTGTTGAGTTACGCGTCCAAAGCCCATGTTTATAAACCACAGGTTCAGCACCCTGGACAGAGCCACGGTGACCCCGTCAGTCAGCTCACTAGTTTGATGAGTAACAAAGAAACGCTTGGTCAGCAACCACCATTTGTTCACACACACACTTACATGTGACAAGTGACATCACATTTTACAGCTCAACACTCGCAATGGACTTTAAAAACAGTCAAAACATTTGTCATTGTCAATTACAATTGAATAGGTATATTATTATATACTATCCTTTTTTATCTTGAATACGTTGTTGAAAGACTGTTGCCTCCTAAAGAGAAGAAAAGTGTGGGTTGACAAACTCAGACTGCGGTGAAGTGCAATTTTTCAGCTGTAGGAGTTGTGCATTTATCTGTACTTTGAGACATTAAGGACATAAAAGCTCCTAATGGCTAATGTAATACTATGCTGTGCAGGTAATTTATATTATTTTCTCCATTTTCTGTTACAGTCTGTGGCTGGACCCCCTGGACTCAAAGGAGAGCGGGTGAGTCACCGTTAATGGCCCGAATGACAAAGTGGCTACTTGAACCTTTCTTTCATTCTGTTACATACTCAGGTAATGCGGCGTACTCCAGAAATGGAATTATTAAAAGTTTATTAATGAAAAAGCAGTAACTGAAGGCAGATAACACATCACTTTCCTGGTTGTGATCAATGCAGGGTCTTAGTGGTCAAACACTCCCAGGCACAACTGGAGAGCGAGGTCTACCTGGAGAAAAGGTGAGTCCGTCTAAAAGCATCCAGGGCTAAGTCTTAGTGTAGTGGACCTGTAACGTAACTGCCGTCTTTCAGGGTAACAGGGGAGACAAGGGAGCTGCTGCCAACAAGGGAGAGAGAGTGAGTGCTATAATGATGCAGGGAAACACATATTCATAGTGAAGATAACATTTTCACATCAGGTTATCTGTCTCCACAGGGAGTGGATGGGGAACCAGGAGAGCCAGGAGAAGATGTGAGAGACCAGCTTTCACGCTGCTTCCACTGTTTGTTTCTGTTCTTTGCATATATCTTTGAATTGTTCCCAAAGGTCTGAAGCTTTCATATATTAGTGAAGGTTGCTTTAACCCGTGACTGTTGCGCTAATCAGCGGCAAAAATCAGCTCCAAATTGGACATCTTCATAGTCGTAGTTATGTAATCACATCCTCATTAAATGTTTTTTGTGGTTTGACATTTCTGTTATGCAGACATTTTTTTTAAAGCGTGCAGGAAATGTATAATCATGCTGGTAAATATATGCATACTTTGCCTCATATTTGAAGTAAGGAATCTTTATTCCAAATTGTTTCTCTTTAAGGTCAGTCCAGTTATTTAATCTGACCTTGGTCAACCATTTTTCTACAGCAGTGTTATTAAAGTCTCTGGCCCTCTTACATGAAAGTGTCACTTTTAATTGTGACTAATCTCCTCTATTTGATTATTTGTGTTCCCTAAGGTTAACAAGGTTAAGTGTAATGACAACCTGCATAGTCATTAACGGCTACAGATTATTCTAATTTAATTATTAATATTATTATTTTAAAAAGCGATGGTTTATTGATATGGTACCAATACCTGATATTGTCAAACATAACCTTTGCCTTCCATGCAGGGGTCACAGGGATCTCCGGGGCCAAAGGGAGATAAGGTAAGCTACTGTCATGTGTTTTTAGTAATTTGCCTAAAATCCAATCCAAGTGACAGTTGAGACAATATGTGCTTTGCAGGGAGAGAAAGGCATCGGACAGTCAGGTCCTCCTGGTCAGGTTGGGCCTCAAGGCTTGAAGGTGAGTAACAGCATGTGGTAAACCGTCGGGTGATCTACAGCATTTCTTTGCCTCTCTAATCAGTCATCTAAGTGTGATCTATCAGGTGTGAGAAAGGTCATATTCTAACACTGACTCAACTTCAGGGGGATCAAGGCCTTCCTGGTCCAGCTGGTCCTCCCGGGCTTCAGGGGAAGCCTGGCAATGCTGGGCAGCCTGGCCTGAGAGGAGAAACTGGACAACAAGGACCTCCTGGACCACCGGGGGAGAGGGTTGGTGCAGCCGCTAATTACGCTGCACTGTATGCTTCTCCTTAATATCTGTGATTGGTTTTAAATTACTGAGGTCATTTCAGGGTCTCCAGGGATTTGCGGGCCGTGCAGGAAATGTCGGACCCCCTGGACCCGCTGGTCCTCCTGGACAGGCAGTGAGTTTAGATGCTTTTTCCGTTTACTACGTCAAAATGTTATTTAAAAAAAGTTCAAAGTTTGAGAGTGAAAAGGGAAATGAACACAAACAAACGAGTGATGAATTATGATATGATTTACTACTTTATAGGGCTCTCCTGGTACCAACGGGTTCAAAGGGGACAAGGTGACTATCCAAGCGACACCCATTTCTGTCTCCCTACTTAAATGATGATGGATCTTTTTTTTGACGGGTGTACATGTTACTTCTGTTGCCAGGGGGAGGTCGGCATCGGAGGCCCCGGTCCCAGAGGAGAGAGAGGAGAACCAGGGCTGAGAGTAAGACAACGGTGACATCAGTGTTTCACTGACGATACATTGAATATGAATCTGGGTTATATAAACTGGTGTGCTTGCATGCTCTTTCTGTCCATCACGTCTTAGGGAGAGGAGGGCCGCGCCGGCTTGGACGGGGAGAGAGGGCCGACGGTAAATACAGGCTGATACCTTTTTTTAATACGTCCCTCAGTAACATGACATACACCGAACAAAGCCTCTCCATTATGGCAGTGTCAATATAATCTCTTTTCAATCATTCTAAATGAGGAGAGAGAATTGGCCACCGACCCCAAAAGCTTTGCACCCAGCATCTATTTTCAGAGCACAGCTCCTGGTGCTTCCTGTTGCACACTTTTCAGAAAGGAGCCGGTGGCGTCACTGTGGATGAAACACTCTGTGGTGCCCTGCCAGTGCTTTCTACAATAAACAAAAGCTTCAAGCTTTGCAGAATGCTTAATTCATCAGGAGCCTGTAGGTATGCAGACATGAAGGGGAACATTCAGAAAGGAATCTTTATTGTTACTATAGAAGAGCTGTTCTTGACAAGGACACAGTTTATTAGATTGTAAAATTGATGTGTTCGCATGTTCGTTTAGTGTTGCAGCACCCATCATTTTAAAACAACCTCAACCTGTACTCACCCTTTAAACTATACCGCCGGAGGGGTCATGACATTTTGCGGGATTTCAGTTATGTTGTCTGACCAAGGTTTCAGTGTGGCCAGGTATATAATGTGTATATATAGGACCGATATAATGTGTGTGTGTGTTTGTGTGATCAGGGTCCTCCGGGGAATCGTGGCGGTCGGGGAGAGAAGGTGAATACTACCAGACCTTTTCCCCTTTCTTTGTGTCATCATGGCTGCCTGAGTCTTTTGCTCATGTAAATTGGTAAATGAAATTGACATGGCTGAATGAAATGTCTTTTTTTAGGGGGACATTGGACTGCAAGGTGACAAAGGAGAGAAGGTGTGAGCATTTTATTATCAAATAGCCTCCATCAGTGCGCTGTCTTTCTCTTTCTGACACAAAAATAGATAAAGAAATAAAATATATTCTAAAGAGACACAGCGTGTCTGTTTTGTCTCTCTTGAGATATGAATACGCACATTGTTAATGAGCTACGATACTGAAAGTGACGCCGGTTAAGGTTACAGGATGACACATTGTTTGTTGATGTTTCGGCTTTGGGGAGAAGCCAGATGTTTACAGCTGAACTTACACTCACAGGGGGACACGGTGCTGGTTGGAGGACCTGCTGGAGAAAAGGGCGCTAAAGGAGAAACAGTCAGTGAACCCCATTATGCGTTTCCAATATGAGATACTCTTGTTTGTTATTACAGTGGGTGTGTTTGAGTTTTCTTGTTGTGGATCTCACTATTGTTTCATTTTAGAGTGACAGGGGACCCAAAGGCGTGCAGGGAGAAAAAGGTGTAAAAGGTCAAGAAGGCCCTGGAGGGGAGCAGGTAAATGTGTTTGTCTTCTGAATGTATTTGACTGTGGTTACCAATGATGATTTTCTGGTCAGCAGGCACATCGATTGATTTAGCTGAAATTATTCATCGAAGTATAATGCAACAAGGAAAAGATGACATTTACACAATATCCTTATGTTGCCATTACAAGGAGGCCACCATAGTACCTTTACAAATTATCGATATGCATAAATCTGTGTGTGTGTGTGTGTGTGTGTGTGTGTGTGTGTGTGTGTGTATGTATGTGTGTGTGTGTGTGTGCATTTTGATATCAGGGTCTGCAGGGGGAGCCTGGAGAAAGAGGATCCATTGGATTCCCAGGGGCCCGTGGCCCTGGTGGACAAAAGGCGAGTAACGCTGAGCATGGAGGGTTGTCGTGATTAAATCAGCATGAGAATGAATATCAAATCTAGTCAGTTTTCAGTAGACTTAATGATTCTGCTTCAATCCCTATAATTATGGCATCTACCTGCAGGGAGAAGCCGGCCAACCTGGAGTACCTGGTGAATCGGTCTGTTGTTTTATTCCCATCCAAATATATATTTTGTATTTTCAGTGTGTGGTTTTATCTCCTTGGTGGACAGCCTGAGGGATGTTTTCTCATTTTCTCTCCCAGGGTTTACGAGGAAAAGACGGGATGCCAGGGCTGCGGGGGGAGAAGGGAGAGCTCGGTGTTGTAGGAATGAGAGGAATCAAGGTATTTTCTTTGAGTTGTGTGCTTGAGATACTGTGTGGTTTCAACCTTCAAGCATCTCTTCAGACGATGATGACGGTCACAAATCAATACTGGCATAACATTGATATAATTGCAGAGGATTCAATTTAAGATATCCATGTAGAATCGTTGCTTTCACCCTGTTATTAGGAGTATTAATAGCAGGGTTAGCTCATTCTGAAGGAATGAAGTCCCATTGTTCTTTCACTTCATTTATTCATTTTAATCATATTTGAATTACTGAACCAATCCAAGGTGTGTTGGGGCAAGCTAGATTTCTTTTTTTCATTATGATAAGCTTTACTAGGTTATCTCTTATTGAGAAAAATATCTATTTTAAACCGGTTTATAGCTGGAGAAAGTACAGACAGAAGGCATCCAACAAACACAACCAGCGGCAGCTGGTGGAAAATGTTCTATGCAGGGCAATCGAATTTCAGCAAATACCCCACCCAGGTTGATTTAATGAAAATTGACAAAATTAACCAATAATAATCTGTGTGATATAATATGTACAGTATTTATGTCAGTTGTCTCCTCTGCTTGAAAGGGGGATACGATCCATGCTCTTTAATCTTTACTTTAGAATGTCATCTGCCTGTCTGTACTAGCTTTGACGAGAACCCGCAAGCTTGGGTCAAAACCAGTGTTGCCCCGGGCTGGGTCTATTTAAAGAGGCTGATTGGCCAAATTGTATGTCACATATGTCAGCTGTTTCATCAGCTGAGACTGAAATTGATCATCTCAGCTCGCTGTCTTTCTAAAAACATAAACATTTTGCAAACTATTAGAATGATAGTGTGCACATTGCACACCAACATACTTCTTCGCATAGTACAGTGATTGTAACGTTAGACCGAACATCTTGGGAGAACACGACAACATCTGTATCTACAGAATAAAGTGCTATCAAATGAACATGTGGATGTGGCACAGCGGTATGAGACAACTTCCACTATCAGGATCTGTCATATTCGTGCTGTTTTAAAGTAGCTGGACAAGCTGGGTTATGTTCACTGTGTGTGTGTGTGTGTCTGTGTGTGCGTCTGTGTGTCTGTGTGTGTGTGTGTGTGTGTGCGTGCGTGTGTGTGTGTGTCTGTGTGTCTGTGTGTGTGTGTGTGTGTGTGTGTGTGTGTGTGTGTGTGTGTGTGTGTGTGTGTGTGTGTGTGTCTGTGCGTGTCTGTGTGTGTTTGCCGTGGCCCAATGGGAGGCCTCTCTTTCCGACTGGTCTGGAGCCTCTTGTCTCTTTGTCAATGATGAACTTATGTGTTTCCAGGGTGACCGAGGACCCAAGGGTGCTTGTGGAAATGATGGACAAAAAGGAGACAAGGTGGGGTGAAGACAGACCGAGAACATTTGATTTGGGAGAAGAAAGAGGAGAGGATGAATAAATTCAATGGTGGTGATTTTACACCCAATGGAAGTTTGATACAAGGCATTTATTGTGTCCCAATAGTGAACCAAGAAGCTAATGGCTTGTGGTGTGTAAGACTCTCTTTATTATGTGTAGGGATTATAGATACAGCAATAAACCAATGACAGAGATCAGTATTCTGACTCAAATAGATGGATCAGGTTTAGGTGACAGATCTTATCTTGCATATTGTCGTTGTAATAAATAACAATTCAGTAGATGAATAATAATGATCCATTCATAAATTCTAATGACCTCAGTCACTGAGCATAGAGTAAAGCAAACAGCTTATTATATGAAATACTGGAGTTTGATTGGTAGCAGTTATGGGAAGTCACACAAAGTTTCTGTATATATCAATATGTGGACTGAATCATTCGGATTGGTTCCCCCCTACCTGTGGTAATATGTTATTTTTCAATGCTGTTATTCGGCCTCATTCACCCGTGAAACCAGACGAAACAATTTACACCACAGACGTTAAGCAGAAACCCGTTTAGCTCAGACGTTTAGCGTCCAGCCCGTCTTCCACAGATCCGCTTTACAGACGCCTTCGTCCTGCAGTCAAAACTCCAGCGGAAGGAGGTGCTTTTGTCCACAGGGACAGTCAAATCAAAAGATGAAAGCTTCTTGAATAACTACCTTTTTAATAAGTCAGACGTGAGTATGAGTCATTTACTTTAGAAATTGAATTGAGTCTTTCTGTTTCAGGGCGACGCTGGTATTCATGGGCGATCCGGCTTACCAGGAAGAAAAGGTGATCAGGTATGAGTCACTTCAAACAGACGTGTTACAGTAGAGGCCTCTGTGTGCTCTTGAGATTTCTTTGCAGACGTGCGCTGTGTGTTTTCCAGGGGGAACTCGGACCTTCTGGGGCCCCAGGGACACCTGGAAAAGAGGGACTATTCGGTCCCAAGGTAATTGCTGTTGAACTTTTCTTTAACTCACTAACTATACATGTGTCCAATGCAAAGTGTTTTCTTTGCCTGGTTAGGGCGACCGCGGATTTGACGGCCTGGCGGGACCCAAGGGAGCTCAGGGAGAGAAAGGTGAACGGGTGAGTGTCTAACTAAGCCGTTCGGCGTCAGCTTACATGCCGTACCTAATCTCTATATTGTGTGCAGTAAGTATTACCAGGAAGGCAACGCGGCCTATCCTCAGAGGTACAACCAGGACACCGTTCGACTCATAATTAACTGTCTCTGTGCTTCACGTAGGGTCCTTCTGGCGTGCCTGGTCCTCCTGGACCCAGAGGAGTGGATGGGGCCCCGGGCCTGAGTGGGACTCAGGGACCAGCTGGTGCTAAAGGCCCAGAGGGGCTCCAGGGACAGAAGGTGACAATTCCTGTTTTGGCTAGATAGTGGCTAATTCTGCAGCTTTCCACTTTATAGAGGCAGATGTCTTTTAAAGAGACAAGATAGGATGTAATGACAATTCAACAAGCCTTTGTTACACCGGCTAATGGGAGCACCATCCAGTATGAGTGTGCACACATTTCATGGCAGTCGAGGAATGAATGAAAGCAAGAATAACGGCTAATTTGCTCAACTGTGAGTGCACAAAATAACACAAAAAGATGTGCGAGTGGCAACAAAAATCAACTTTTTTGTTTTTGAGAGTTGGCACCCTAGGAATAGCATTTAAGACTTCTATTAAAATAACAGACTTTTGTTTTTCTCCTTAGTTTGTTCTCCTGTTTCTCGTTTGGTTTGATTTCTCTGTATTTCTTCATCATAATGATTGACAGTTTGATGGGCCCTTCTGGCTTGTCTTCCGAATAATCATCAAACAAAGAAAGAAAGCTGGTGAAAGAGAGCGGGGCCATATCTAGTCTCTTTGATGGGCGCGCTATTAAAAACTGAGACGATCCCTTTAGTCACCCATTTCCATTATTTTCCAAAAACAATATTTTTGCTTTGGTGTAAGCTGAAAGAAACTCTGAACATCTGATCTGTTGATAAGATAGAAAAGCAATTTACATTACAAAATTAATCAAAATGAATCATGCTGTGACAAAATACATTGGGACCAGTACTGCATAGTCATATTTATAGTCATATTGACTGTAGCTCTGACGTGTGCATCAGATCGAAACCCCTTGTTACATATTGTGTGAGGATTTAAGGTGTACAGTACTTGCTTATTTGAAGAATAGACCGCAATTCACTGAAGCTCTGCAGGAAAATACCACCTTTCCATGAATGGTGTATGTAGAGATTGTTACTTCTAATGCAGGTTATGTTACTCCACTGGTGTGCAGACTGCAGATGTGCTGTATGTTGCTGTAATGTGGTTTTATCTGCGTCAGGGAGAGAGAGGTCCAATCGGTCCTTCCTTGATCGGTCCACGTGGTGTCCCAGGGATCCCGGGGGAGCGAGGACATCAGGTGAGTTTCACACACTCGTCTTCTGGTGGGTTTTTTGGCAATAGTCTTTGATAGGAAACAACTTGTCAAGTCTGAAGATCCTCGAAAATATTTCAAAATTTTACCATCAGAGTTTCAGTATTTATTTTTCAAGTGGGCCAAATGAAAAGTGTTTCATTGCTGAATTCGTATGAACCCAAACTGGTTCCTTTTGTTAACGTTTCTTAGCTTTATTTGAATTTTTGGTCCAATTAAGTCCCAAAGAATGTTGAGTCTGAGAAATCTTTTTTTAACGGATCTGTAAAAAGTCCAAATTGTCAATCTTTTGTTTTGACTTTCCATTTAGTTTGTCTGCTGCACCTGTTCTCAGCTTAATGAATTAATGTGCTGCAAGCCTCTCAGCGGGTTTTGTGTCCTAATACGTGTCCATATTGCAGGGAGATCTGGGACCAGATGGAGCCAAGGGAGACAGAGGAGAGCCAGGCATGACGGTCAGTGCTCGAGCCTTACCGCGGGCTTCGATTTGAAGGATGTGGACATCACACGTCACACACACACACACTTTACACTGATCGGATTTTCGGGCTGTGTTTGTAAGTGTGTTGTTTTTTGGTTTTTCTTTGTTCCCCCCTCGTTGTTTCGAGTTCAGGAGTATGAGGTCAGAGAGTATGTTCGCTCAGAGATGAGTCAGCACTGTGGTGAGTCTTTCATCTTGCATTGCTAATTTATAGCACAGTTGTCCCCAAGTTGAACTTCAGATATGAGTCACAGCTGCAGCTAAACTCTTTGAAAGTAGGATAAAAAGGAAATTGCGGAGAAGTACAAGAATGTCACGGCTTTTGAAGCTGACCTTTTTTTGCTTCCCTCTGTTTCTGCTTCCTGCCTGTCCATCTGTCCGATCCTCAGCGTGTGGAGGTGAGTGAGCCGTCCGGCTGCAGTAGTGGGGAGAAGGGTGGACAGAAGGGCTGTGACGTCACATGAGTCACAGCGGCACCACAAATACTGCCGCACAGTCTGGAGTGAGACATAGACGGACTGAGATGCGTCAGTTGCGTATATGTTTATTAGAATGTATCTAAGTGCAATTTCACTCATTAGGGGTGTGTGTGTGCTTTAAATGATCATTTAACATCATTCACACAAAAATAACGTTGTTATATTGTATGATATGTGAACTTTAGATGGCATACTTTCTCCAATCACCGCGAAGGAATAGCATTAAACATTTTAAAAAGGAATTCATTTGAAGACAATTAGATGATTAACTTTCCCCAATTTTTAACTTGTCAAATGTTAATCAATGCAATACTTCATTAGAGTTGTCAAGCAGCACTCACTAAATATGCAGTGTTGCTGATAATAAGGCCAAAACATGTCCCTTGTGTATAATTTATTTTCAAGTATTTTCAAGTAGTTGTTTATACATCTTTCATTAACATACAAATGAGTGATGGTTCTCTGCTGCTGTCTTTAGTTGAATCTGATTTGACTCGAGACACGAGTTCAATCAGCAAGCGACTTGAGTCGGTAAAGGATTACAATCAGTCTTTGGAAGATTGCCTCTTGGTGACCAGTCCTGCAAAAACTGTAAATCCTTTCAGCTGGTGTGAATGCTGGAACGGTGGAATGATTTTTGTGGTGCTTTGGCTTTTTTTTGGCTCATCTGTCGGAAGGTTTTACTACCAGAATGTTCTGTCAATCTGTGTTTTCCATCATGTTAACGCTTAGCTGGTACCTCTCGCTCTCTAAATCCTGTCCCCGCTCCCTCGGTGTCCCTGTTCGCTGCTCCCCGTCCTATCTGGCTCTCTCAGGTTCAGGCCCCGTAACTCGTTCCAATCCCCCGGTCAGGGCTCGGCCTGCACCAGAGCAACAACTGGTCGTGAAGGGTGAGGAGGGTGAGTGTGTCCGTCCGTCTCTCTGCCTGACCGCCTCGATCTGCGTGTCCGTCTGTCTGCGTGTCCGTCCCTAACAAACAGGTCTAATTTGGTGGCGCTGGTTCTGGAGAGCTGGGTGGTTTTCTCATTAAGAAAACAGAGGCCTCCATTTATGTTTATGCCGTGTTACCAAAGGCTCAGCCAGGCCAATGCAAATGGTAGTGTATAGCCTCGCTCACTATTCTAACCCGTATTTAGAGGCTCCTGGAGCGGTGAATATGTTCCAGAACCTTCCATTTACCTGAAGCGTGGCGATCCTCAGGCGCAGGTGAAGGATGTCTGAACTGTTTGATGTTGCATGTCTCTCAGGCCGTGAGCTGCGTGTGGTGGTGAACACCAACGACCCCGACTACGAGCACATCTACTCCATCGAGGCCCTGGACGACCCCTCGGACGAGCTGCTCTACTTCCCTCCCGCTGCCAACCAGAGCGATGGTACTGTGTGTTCACGCTGTGTCCGATAGCACTTTGAAGACGTGAGGTACCCCGTGGCGTGTTTTAATAAGCGTCTATCGGACGAGCGGTTTTAAAGAAGCACTGGCGGCTTGACACCTGAAAAAGGAGAATAACTCTTTTCTACTTGATTACATTTGCAAAGCTTATTCATAAAATCATTTGAAATCAAACATTGGTTTTGTGATGGCAACTTTTGTTCTATACTATATAATCTATTATCTATATAAATATTTGTCATCCTGTTTGTGAATGCCAGATTTTCCTCTGAGAACCTTTGTTTTCACCTGTGATAACACTAAAGGTTTAGGCCTCCTAAAATATGATTAAAAGTCAGACATGGTCGGGAGGGGGGACCCTCTTATGTTGATTAGCACATTTTTGTTAATTAGGTCGTCTCCTCCACGAGGAAGTAGATGAATGGGGGAACAGATGTTTGATTGCCCTTGATAAGCAAGAGAGGTTCCTTCTCATGCAGACCGCCTGCACTCTGTACGACCTGCAAAGAATAAACCATTGAACTTTCCTTCTTTTTAATAAAAGTGTGTCCCTGTAAGCGTACAGGATACACCTACATGATGGGGAGACAACTGAAAAAGCTAATTGAAACCGTAAAAGAAAACACCCAAGTGGTTCAAATCTCCACAGGTTGATTTTTAATCGAACGTTACAAGAACACAGTGGACAAATGGGTTTTGAGAGGAAGGTGGGTACATACATCCGACCTCCAGCAACCTTTGTTGCACTACTTATGACATTACGTCTATCTCATTAATATTCAAACAAGAGAACAAGGTCAAAAGAACGAGAATACATTGTTGTCTAATACCTGTAATCCCCTTTTAATTATAATGATCCAAACATTAACAATATTTATTCGCATGCTCCAAAGTTATCTGTTATCTGCTGTAATAAGCAGAAGATGGCGTGTCAAATTTCTTTCTATGTGCCATTTTTGGGTTTATTCAATCAGCACATAATCCAATTCGTGCAGGAAGAGCGTGTCCCATATTAAGTGTGTATTTCACTTGTGCTCATTTCATGACATTTAGAGACTTTGTTGATATTAACTTGGATTACGATAAGGAGACTTTAAACTCTTTATGACATTAATGTATTTTTTTCTATTCATACTGAACGTGTCCATGCTGTGTGTCTGTGTGTGTGTGTGTGTGTGTGTGCAGGTGAGGTTGTCAAGGGTGAAACTGACAAAAAAGTCACAGTTGCACCAAACAAATCAGCCAAAGCTGTTGTTAACAAAAGAGCTGATGGTCAAAAAGCAGCCAAAGCTACACCTCTGAAAGCGGTCAAGTCCAAATCAGTCAGAGTCAAGAGAAGAGTCAAAGGGGAAGGTAAACCAGCTCATGTGCTGTTGTCCCGTACTGGGATTTATCAAGGAATCATTTTGCCGGCCTGCTTGCCTGGTGTCTGATCCCCTCTGCTTGTCCCAGGCTGCGTCTGCTGTTTTGCTCTCGACTTAAAGACATAAATGCATTCAGTAAAATAACACACACAAAAACAACAAATAATGTATCAGTGCTAATGATTTGCAGAATGTGTCAAATTATCAAACCGGTTTGTTTGATTTTTGATTTTTTTTTCTCAGCGGTCAGGAATGCTTGTTTTGGGTCCCCCGCTGCTCTTTATTACTGCTTTTGCCTCTGCTCCTCTTTGCCTGATTTGCCCTTTTCTTAGTGTGCATGCGTCTTTCTGTCTCCCGGTGCACACCCATAATGTGTGTGTGTGTGTTCTGCAGCTCCAGCTGACGTGTGCCTTCTTCCCATGGAGGAGGGGAACTGTGGACGATACACTCTGCGCTGGTACTTTAACAGTCAGGTTCAGGCCTGCAGGCCCTTCATCTACAGTGGATGCGAAGGAAACGACAACCGCTTCCTCCACCTGGAGGAGTGCGAGGAGCTCTGCCTCGGGGAGGCTGAAGGTACACAAACAGACACACTCACAGAATTGTCAGTATTGAATGTATTCAGGCTAAAGAGGCATCTCTTGTGCAGGTCCTCGTCCCTTGAAGACAGCCCGATGATCCAGGACAAGTTCTCCACATCATTATTTTGTCAAATGTTCAAGATCTATTTTTGTTTATTTATTGTCTCTGTAGAAGAGGGCATTCCACAGTGCTTCCTTGCTTCATGTTCTCAAAACCACGCAAAGACACAATAGTATTATTTTGGTTGTTATTGTTAGTACATTTTTGTGCAGCAGTACATTTGAACATTATTTCAGTGGACACATCAGTACCTTCAGTCTGTTTCATGCTGCACACAGAACAACTAACGGTACGTCTGTATACAAAAAGGATGCAAAACAAATTGTTTGACTCATGCGACAGTGTAGTGCAAAAGCCTTACGGAAATGCTGATATTTTAAAATTCTTTGTTTGTTTGAACTTGTAGGTCATTCTAGGGCTGCAGTTGGTAGTATAGTTCAGTCATTATTTGCGTTTCCATGGATCTGTCACTTCACTTAATATCAGAAAACTGAAAAGAAACATCTCTCAGTTTGGAAGTGATCGTGTATTCTGTCATCATAGGTGCTGCTCATTAGTTTGAAAATACTCTTTCCACACTTCTAGAACGATGTCTTCCATTGGTTGATCATTATGAGCACTTTGTTATACCTCTTCAAAGGGTGCACATTTTATAGGACCCCAATCTCAGGCACAAAACTCAACCTGGCCTCAAAGATGAACTTATTCCATTGTGGAGAGCAATGGTCACCGTGAGCTCACGTCTGTCCCATTCTGGTGAATGAGACAAACCCTTCAAGTTAATTCCTTCAGACGTGACTGCTTAGTAAAAGACCACAACGCTAAGGCTGTAATTTCCATTATACGGTACGTCCTTACAACACCCAGTGAATGTTTTTACTGCAGTGCTCCTCGGGAGTTTAAATTTTTTTTGTTCTTTGATCTTGAACTTTAAATCAAATACAAGTTTAATAAGGATATTTTCACGAAAGCCTTGAAAATACTGTACCTTCAAGTCACTCAATACCATCTGCAGAGAATGAACGACTTTTACTTCAGGAGCCACGGATGCCTGAAATTGCTGCTTACACTTTGCAAGCACAACTGTACTGTGTTATTATTATGGAGATAGTTTTATCAGTCAGTCACCTTCAAAGCCGCTCATCCTTCATGCGGGGGGCTGGATTCAATCCCAGCCATATAGTTTGTATTACATATGAAGAATCGAGGACCATATTCTACTAATATTTTGTACATATTGTATTTTACCGTTTGGGGGAAGTCATGTTTCTGACTGCATGTTTACCTGCCATAGAAAAGGTGCTATTTTTAAAGGTATTTTTATTCTGTGTATTGAAGACGGAACAGCGTGTTTTTGTGTGTCGCAAACTATTCTGTTCCCGTAGTGTTATGGAACATTTTAAAAGACCTTTCTAATAAACCATAAGTTTGACTAAAGACAAGTCTGGTGAATTCTCTGACTGTGGCTATGAATTGTTTTTAATGAACGTACATGTTAAAAAATGACCATTAACAAGATAAAACAAACTTTGTCACAATGAATTCAATATTTCTAGTATTGTAAATTTACCTCATGATTTGTCATAATTAATGGAGAAGATTAGGAGACTAGAAATTGTTAGGTGTGTATGTGTGTGACTGTTCAAGATGTTCTAATTTCATCAGCAGATTGCATTAATGAGAGGATTTTCTGCCTGTTGGCCACGACTCCACCCCCGCTTGGTTTTCCCATGCTCTCTGCTCTCGGTGGATTTTCCCCCCCGTGGGAGACACGCCGACTCCACATCCACCTCATCACACTCCAACAGGCCCCACGCAGCCTCGCCGTCACCTCGCCATCTTTCTTTACCCGACTTCATTTCAAGAGTAATCGCAGTCAGCACCTTATCTGCGCGCTTACACGTGTTTGCAGCAACAAATTATGCCCACGGTAGCAAGTACAAGATCCCAACATGCTGTCAGTAATTGTGGCTGAAGAGATAAACAAGTGGAAAATACTTACTATAGTAATAATACAAATTGTTCAGGTGAGGGGCAAAGACAGGGCTCTGCTGTCAGCATTAGAAGTCTGCTCCAAGAGGCTCCACCTCACTGGCAAAGCGTGCAACAAGATGTTGTGACCTTCCAGCAGCGATTTGATCCCATTCAGCCACAGCAGCATCTGTAACAACGTGGTCAAAGATTAAGGAGTGTTTTCACCGCAGCATTAGTTCCAGGTTTGTGAACTGACAATCTGGTAAGGAATGAGTGGAAGGATGGAGAATATCCAGCCTGGAGCTCGATTGGTGAATGCTGTACAGCTGAGGAGCACAGCCCGAACCCTGAAGCACTGAAGCTGGTTAATGAGCATATTTTATCAGCCCTTAAACCTATTGACCAGACATTAGTGGATAGAGGCCAGTAACCACTAACATAACATCTGTTTGATTCCCCGCGTGTATGTTGTGGGTGAGAGAGTGAGTGAGTGTGTATGTGTGTGTGTGTGTGTGTGTGTGTGAAAACCCTTACAGACACAAACATGAGTTCATATTGTATTTCATCATGATTTGTGTGTTGTCGATAATTTCACAGGTTCTAAAAATAGCAGCCGTCACTGATTTCAGCAGCCGTCAGACACCGACATGTGATGACAGTAGTTTGTGTGTGTGTGTGTGTGTGTGTGTGTGTGTGTGTGTGTGTGTGTGTGTGTTGGGGGAACTGCAAACTTAAGTCTCTATGAAACAATGGGAGCTTTAACCATCTAATCTTTAACTAATTTGATATTCACTCTGCCAGTATTCTCTCTCTCTCTCTCTCTCTCTCTCTCTCTCTCTCTCTCTCTCTCTCTCTCTCTCTCTCTCTCGCTCTCTCTTAACACACACAGTCTAATTTCATGACTCAAGGTTGTCCTTTGCACACTTATGCTAATATGGTGTGGTGACAGCTAAATTGTAACTTAATATGAACTAAGTGCCCTTCTCACTGCATGTATGTCCTGAGCTATACTGGTGTCATTATAATTGCCACCATTTTTCCAGTGGCACCACTGATATAATGGTGGCAATTATATAATGACATCTTGAAATCAGAATGGAACAATAATGAGATCATTAGCCCTTTTATACAAAACATAAGGCACGCCTGCTTGTATGTGAATAAAAGGATTATGTTGTCTATTTTCTATACGCTATTTCAAATTTTGCCAAATATAGGCATTGAAATGGGGCACAGTGAGGATTATTGTCCATGACCCTTCAAGGGTATTTCACAGCCACCATGATCCTTCTGCTGGGATGGAGGGAGGCTTGTGGAGGACAGACATGCGCACGGTGTGAGTACGGTGGTGGCTCCCCCTGTCTGCGTGAGTCAGAACTGCTCCTCTTCATCACCCTCATATGTGGAATATGGAGAAACACATCTAGGCGTTGTTCATTTTTCCTCTTCAGTGACCTTGACTGTCTAAAGCCCCGGGGTCTGGGGTTGGCAGAGAGCTGGATTAGTAGAACCTCGCCAAGATAGAGGAGTAAGGCAAAGTCTCTCTCCCTCCCTCCCGCTCTCTGTTGTCCCCCCTTCGTTACTCCTCTCACTCTTGCTCTTTTTTTTCCGCCACCCACTTCCCTCCGTAAGTACAAAGGCTGTTGCTATAGCAATGAAACATGCTAGAAATGTTCTCAATCTCACTGGTACCCCCTTAGTCATAATAGCATGTGATCCATACCTCGCCTATCTGTATTCATGTCCCACTTACAGGCAAATATTGCTCATCAATCAAAATATAGGAAGCGTTAGTGTACGGGTCTCTTTAGAGGTGCACACACACTTTTTCATCTACATGAGTGGAAGAAATAAGAGGAATAAGGGATTCATGTTAAGCTTCTTCCTGCTGCTTTGACCACTGTGATTTCTCTATTTGATCTTGCAGAGTTTGTGAGTGTGGACAGGGAAGTTTCTTCTGCCCTGTAAGTCTTTCACCTGAGCATTCAGGGTTGTGCGAGTCAAAGCATTTGTTCCCTGTATCGATCTGAGTATTTGGGCTTCTCTGGGCTCCTGAACTGAGCACTTTCGCACAAAGCGGTCATATTTGGAAGTGGGTATTACACGCCAGGCTACGTCTGCAACATCTCATATTTCACTGACTGAGCTGAGGGTTGCATGCTGGACAGGTTTGTACTTTGTGTCGTGTTTGATTAAAGAGACGTTTAAAATGCAAAATGGAGGTCACCAAGGCATTAGCTTCACATTAACTTTGTATATTTTGAATTAGTTTAATTACATGGAACCACCCATTGCTAATGTCTCAGAGCATCTACTCCCAGCGTCTCATCTCTCTCTCTCTCTCTCTCTCTCTCAATGCATCTTCTCTGCTTTGTCTGCTCTCCTGTCAATAAAGTCCATAACCTAAAGGAATGCAGAGAAGGTGTTGTTTACTTTGTTTAATTCTTCCTCCAGCAGATGAGTCGGCTATCAACATATTCTCTTCATTATGGCGGTGATGAGCAGGGGCCACCTGAATGTCGCAATGCCTCAGCATTCTCAGAAAGCCCTCTTGGGATATGTTAGATGCATACGCCTAAATTAGCATATGCCAATTCTCATCTCTCCCTGCTGTCATTCAGCAGCCTTTTCTTTATTTCATTTTACACCCAAACAACTGATGGCCTGAGTTCTTTTCCTCAGATCCATTTCTCTCTCCCTCTAATCTCTTTGCCTCCCTCCCTCAGCCACCCACCTCCTCCCTGCCCCCTTTTCTCCCCCTCTCCCCTTAAGTGATCCACATCCCTCTCTTGACTGTCAGCATATCTGTAACCTGTAATCTTGCAGCTGACTAGGAAGCAGAGAGTGGTGGAAATTGTTGGTTATTGGAGGAGAGGGGTTGATGTCAAAAAGATGGGGCACTTCCTGCCCGCTGGAACTGGTGCAGCACCCAAACCTATTTCTGTGGTTTGGCAGGATGGCAACAGGGACCTTGGGTGTCCATGGATTGTCCCCGCTGCTTGACTCCATGATGACATTTCTTCAGAGACACTTGTTGAAACAATTACGTTTGATTTATTTGGATGAGATTCAGAGCATTAAAAAGGCAACGGTATATTTTAGGAACAAACACATCCAGTCTGTGAAAATTAAATCTTGGTTAAATCAACAGTAGCTGGTAAAGTGGCATGGGAGGTTGTGGTGGTGGAGTTTGTTGGGAGCTTCAGCAGCAAAGGGAACACCAATAGAACAGTGAGAGGAGGTGTCAGTACGAAACATGTATGAAGTCACCAAAATATATAAACAACCCTTTGACTTGCGTTACATCGTCGCGTGATGTGTTGGAGGAAGGGACAACGAACCGGCTACCTGGATTGGTTGTGAGTGGATTGTCGGAACAGGAAGAGAATAAATACTGCTCAGTCGTACGGTTTGGTATACGGCTCAGACTCAGCACCTTTTAACACAGCTGCCAGCTATTTTTATGGGCTTGTTGACAAGTTTAGTTCTATAAAATGTCATTACATACACCAGTTAGATTTCTTAGCATCATTTCAAATTACAACACTGACATCCACATTCCGAGGACATATTGATATTAACGCTTGTGCTGAGGCCCGAGCGTAACAAAATACCTGAGCCGTAACTCTCTGTTACAAAGCTTCCAGCGCTATTTACTTACTCAGGGAGACCAACCTGTGAGTCTCTGAACCCACACTGTGACTGCGTTACATTTATGATACTCATAATTCCACATACCTCCTGTGTTTGTTTGTGTTATCGCCAATGTCACCCCACCCCCTCGGACACAATTCACAGCAGTGTCTGTTGACCTCTGACACCACTTAGCAAGTTGCCTGAGCTGCCGGACGTCCTTGTCTGTAACAAATCCGTCTGCAGCTTCCAGCTGATTTTGCAGTTTTGATTGCGGTCAACTAAAGTTTAGCTTTGAAAAACTAGAATTTTCGATTTTTACCCCTCATTCCCTGAATGGATCTATGGGGTCATTACCTGAATGACTCTTCTGGTATCTGCTCCGTAACCAGCATCTTGAGACCAATGAACAATTACCTATTGATTTATCAACATTTTTGTTAGGCTAAGCCTTGGGCTGAAAATGTTTAAACAACTGAACATGAAACATGTGTATGAAGAAGAATTATAGTTTAGGGGAGATTGAAGAATCTGGGGGGAGATTGGGGATCATTTCCCCCTTGTATCAGTAGATAGATGGGTGGCAGCTGTCTGATGGGTGACCGATGTGTCCCTTGGGCTGCAGGCCTCTCTCTCTTGTTCAGTATATTATCTCAGGCAGGCTTCAAGTAACATCTTCACACTGACTCGAATTTCCCCTTAAAGAAAACACAGGAGCCAGTTTGTAAAAGTAGGGTTGGTATGAAATGTCTGAGGATGCTGACCACAGTTACGTTAAGTATGCAGGTGGGGTACAAAAGGGCTCTAGTGAAGTGTGTCAGAGTGCGGATGGAAGGGAAGTGACGGGCTGTGCACGTGGACGAGGAACAGGAGGGCTGAGCTGCGGACGGAGCCGCGGACGTCAGGCGCCGCACGGAGGGAAAGCAGACCGTGCAGGCAGGGGGGGGTCAAGAAGGACGGCGGCTGAGAATATACATGGGGGGGTGGGAGGGGTTGTGACAGGTCAGTGAGCGTCTCGTCTTCCGTCCATCACAAAGTCCCTCTGCGGTTCAATCAAACCAGAGATGTCTTGACTGAATTTGACTGCAGGAGCACAGGTGAATGCTTATTCATGCATACACCTGTGCCCACCGTACAAGACCAAAATACCATCCAATCAAATGTTGCTGTCTTGTCTTTTTTTTTTTTTGCAATGGCTACACTGTCATTTTGAGTGACAATGCATTTTCCAAAACTGGCCTTGGGAGACTAGATAGCGGAGAATTCTGTAGCCCTATTGTGCGCAGTGATAAAACTAATTTCACAGCCCATTAAACTTATTTGAAAAGCAGTAGCCGGTAGACGCACAGTCGGGAATGCTGCATCTAAAAAAAAAAAATTATAGTTAACACTCACCACAAAATACCAGCAAAAGGTGACAGGCCAGCTGTGGCGGGTGACACAATCATGGTGACACAGTCAATGTTCCACCCAGTGTGCCGTCCAGGGCTACTTCCTGGGTGAGATAATGAGAGGGTAAACCCAAGCTGCCAGACTGCCCCCTCCTTACGTAGGACACCAGGAGCTCATACAAATACACTTAAGTGGTGGCATTTAATGACCATCCGGTGTGCCCTGCTTCCTCTCCTTAACGCTGGAAAAGGGTAAATTTGTCTCTCTTTCATAATGCATGATTGTAATTGTTGGATTCTGATCAAACGGCTACTGCAGAGATACTTGTCTTTGTCTTTCTCATTTATTTCTCCCCTCCTTTGCTTTATCTATTCTCTCTCTCTCTCTCTCCCCCTCGCTCTCTCTGTCTTTTCATCTCTCTCTCTCTCTCTCTCTCTCTCTCTCTCTCTCTCTCTCTCTCTCTCTCTCTCTCTCTCTCTCTCTCTCTCTCTCTCTCTCTCTCTATTGGCTGTCTTTCTCACTCTACCTCACTATAATTCTCTGTCTGCACCGGCTCAGCATTTGCCTCCCTCCGAATCCCAACTCAAGGTCATTTTGTCGATACACAATTGCTTCACAAAGATTATTTTTTCTTAATTCATTGCTCCCTTTCTTTCTCACAACACCTCGTATAGGCCACTTTAATTGCTTGATCATTTTCTCATTACTTGTGTCAACTCTTCTGCTTAATCATTTACTCGTTTGTTTTTTGTTCGTCTGCATTCGTTGGAATTCTGTGAGTACAAACTCCTTGTCGCTGTTTCTTTTATTGCTTCCTTTCATCTCGGCTCTATCTGATCTTGTCTCTTAGGTTTAAGTGCCTTTTATTGGAGCAGGATGTGCAGTTGAGTCAATGGGTTGTATCACATATGTCAAACTCAAGGCGGAATTATATTTGGCCTAATTCAGTGGCGGCTGGTGGAAATAATAATATTATTATAATATCATATATAAAAAGCATATCATATAAATATCATTATATAAATATATTATAATATAAATGCATATAATCCAATAGAACACACACACAACTAGATTCATAGGGGCATCTTGATATATAAGATAAGATGTATAGGTTGTTTGTTGGAGAAACACCCATCAGTGTGTTGAGGAAAGACTCAAAAGCCCCACAAAACTTCACACAATCAGTTATTTTGGGCACCTCAGTGGCTGGTGTGCATTTAAAAATGAAAGCA
Source organism: Gasterosteus aculeatus (assembly GCF_964276395.1). Lineage (NCBI taxonomy): Eukaryota > Metazoa > Chordata > Actinopteri > Perciformes > Gasterosteidae > Gasterosteus > Gasterosteus aculeatus. The sequence goes on from NC_135705.1 coordinate 10,215,832, forward strand.
GATAGCAGATATTACAGATTTTACAGATGTTGAATTTGACTGATTTATGTGCATGATGACATCTGTGAAACCATCAGAGTTTTCCCCTATTCAGGGATATATGTCAACATCTGCAAGATGGATTTAAACCACATTTTATACCAGACAATGTGACTTTTCTTGTAGCCTCACCACTTGTTTTGTTACATACATCTCTACATATATGGTATGGATTACCCTGAACATCGGTGCAGACATTCAAATTCACTAAACTAAGATGATTAACATAATATAATTGCGAGACATCATTGCTGCATTATTATTTTGATCATGCTGACGTTAGCATCTAGATCAGGGCGTTGATGTGCTAAAGCCTCACAGAGCCGCTATAATATCTTTAGATTCTTAGTATTTGTAACAACCATACCTTTAAATATGCCAGAGAAAGGCAACTGGCCCATTGTGGCACTGGCATTATGCAAACCACCATGCTTTTCTGACTATATTGATCCATAATCCTCAAGCGGTGAAAATATAAGTTCATGCTGCAATGTTATGACAAAGCATGTCCCAATATCACTGCAATCAATGTTTAATATCCACATTGATCTGGAATTGTGGCTACAATATATATATTCTAATTATATTCCCAACAAAAAAAGGTCCACAGGGAGAAAACTGACTTGCTGCTTGATGAAGCCTGAAGGGAAAATCTCCCTCTGGGGAGGGAAGAGTGAGGCACTCGCAGCACTTCCGTCTTCCAGTTTTGACTTAAGATTATTTTTTGTCTTTATTATGTGAAGATGTTTCCAGCGCAGTTACCATGAGGTTTGACAGACATCTTTTCAGTGCTCTAACACATCAGAGAAAAGGTCAGATTTTGATATCACCCACTTAATTCAAAGAGCAAGGGTTTCTTTTTAGCCTTAGCATTTTGCTGGCATTTAACAACAATATAGGCAGAACTCCTCTGAATGGGAAGGAGAGATAAGAGATTTCCCAAACGTGCTGCCACTCCCCAACACAACCTGCGCCATTATCATTTGCAGCTGTTTTTACAATAAATAACCATCAATTAACATCAAACTTTTTAGCAATTCTAAACAGAAATGAATATACAATTCATGGTAAAACTGAATTGTTACGTTTCAGAGCGGCACCCAATTTTGAGTTTTGATGTGTTTAGAATCATTAGTTTATCCATCAATCAGGTTCTTTATAAATGAGAGTAGAGAATATGATGAAGACCACAAGAAATAACAGTGAACCACAAATAAAATAAAACGTTGACTCAGTAACTCATATCATTAAAAAGATGTGTGCATCTTTGTGCACCATTCAACAGTTGAGGAGTTTAGGATGCACAAGGGTAAATGTAATTTAGATCTTCATATCTGCGGCTTATTGATCTGTTTCTATGAATATATCTACCCAAGATGATATTATATTGTCAGGTTTGGCCTACAAAATTCAAACCTTTTTTGTATTGGGAAATTGTACTTTTTCCCCCTGATGGGTCTTATCGGTGGATGGAGGTCAAGCTGTATGAAATTAAGAATTATTCACTTCCTGGCAGAAATGTATAGTTAGGATTTTGTCATTGTTTTATGTATACATTTGAGTTGAATCATACACATGTATGTAGCAAGTTCACGTGAGTGATGCAGTGCATACGGCAAGCGAGGGTCCACATCCAAACAGTAAATATACAGGATTTACTTCCCTATTCTCACAATGTCCTCTTGATCCATGTGTGATCACATAAACATCATGTTTTGGTTATTATTAGTGTTTTTATTTGCGTTCTAGTGCTGTGTGTGTTTAGATGTGCTTCTGTATTTTCATTTGGCTGGATGCCAGAGGCATATGGCATGTGGGTGTTTGGCAGATGCTCCTAATCACTGGTTAGCTCTGCATTTGTATGTGACCGTTTTCACAAGAGATTTAGATCGGTAGCAGGGGCAATTCCCTTTTTGTGTTTGTTGAAAAAAGAAAAAAAAAAAGGTGACTGCGGGCTCACGGGAGCCTCTGTGTTTCTGTAGAATGTGTGTCGCAGTGAAAGGGAGGAGGTGGGCAACAGAGACACTATAGTGATGGAGGAACTGGGGTGTGAAGTACTACAATGTCTAGACTGCGACCGCGACTTCAGTACATCAAGGATCACAGTCATCAATGATCGTGTCTTTTTCGTTTTCTCCAAAAGAAAAATGCACTGTCCCAAACCGAAATAACACAATTTGTAGTCATTATGTTGAAATGGCTCGACATTTTGGAAATATATGCGCTCACTTTCTTGATGTCTGTATGGGGAAACAGCCTGGTTCTGTCCAAAGGAGTAACTGTTTCCAAACACGCCTCTAAGTTCCACTGTTTGACACTACATACTGTATTTCACTGTTAAAGTAAACTGAGATAATGCATTTTATTATGTAATTGTGTGGCTTTAGTTTTGAGGTTGCCTGGCAACCAGCAGATACTTTGGAAGTCACTGCTCGTAAAAGGTTATTTATGGCCGGTAAAACTTCAATTTGTTGTTTTTAAAGTTTTAGATGGAAAGTAGGGGGCCCTGATGAAAAGCATTCAGAGTAACTGTGAAACGAATAGCCAGTGTTCAAGATGGTTGTCTCGTGTACCTAAGTAGGTCATATAGAGGCATCCATATTTAATTGAAGCTGTTTCGTAACCAGCTAAAAGTTTCTCACATTAACTTTAGAGGTGCTCTGAGAGGCGCCTTCAGACCGAGCCAGGCAAGCAGTTTCCCCTTGTTTCCGGCCCTTATGCTAAGCTAGGCTAACCAGCTGCTGGCTTTAGACGTGTATATGCTGGACAAATATGACAATGCAATATGTCATTAAACTCACTGCAAGAATGGGAATATTTTCTAAAATGGCAGTTGATGATGGGAGGAAGAATTAATCTGTTTATTCCAGTATCTGTTCGTTAGCATTTAAGGGCAAGCGTGGGAATTTCAGGTACTGTTTTTACCATTTACCAATTCAAAATAAGGTTAAATATTCAGTGCGTCTTATAGCAATTCTTACGCGCGGACTTTTTAACGTTAGCACACATTCCACTGTGGGAGTTTCTCGGCAGTGAGCAGCTCACAGCACACTCGCACCCCCGGGTGCTCGTGCCTTTTATTTGAATAAAAGCAAAGTAACTCACACATTCAACTAGCACAGCAACTTACACCTCTCTCTAAAATAACTGCCTGTGAATCAGTGTGAGAACTGCAGGGACGGGGACCTCAGATTTAATGTGTCCAAGGTCACGCATTTTGTCAGTGACCTTGGACGTGTATGCAGAGTGCTCGCCGTACAGCAGATGGAGGGCTGCACTTTATATTAGGGGGGATAATCCCAGGTGAAATATGGCTTCAAGCCTCATGAATCCAGCACATTGGAACGTGGAGTCCAACATGAGGGCAGACCCTTACTGTACAGCCCCCGGTGTGCAGCAAAGCGAGCACAGGAGCCTTCAAAAGCCTCCTCTACAGCGGGGGAGACTGATAGGATCGAAGTCGAAGCCGCAATCCGGTCATTTCCCTTTGAGGGAGACCAGGTGAAGTGTGTGCTGTGCGTTTTGAGGGAGCAAAGGGAGACTCCAGTCATTTGGAAATCTTGTTGGATTAGTACAGAAGGGTGGTCACCCTTGAGAAATCTCAGGTCGTCCTTGTGGAAGGACCCCCGCGCCCCCCACCCTCTCAACCCCCTCTCTTCCTCCCGCATCCTTGTCTCCTCCCCCTTCCAACAAAAAAATCCCCCTCCCTCCCTCCCTCCCTCCTCCGTGCGCTTGCAGATAACCGTATTGGTCGCTGGGCCGGAGCGACTGCGCTCCAGCGAGCAGTTAGCGCATTATCACGCGTTTGAGCGGTCCGTGTGCGCGAGGCTGTGGATCCGCCTCATGAAAGTGGACAGGTGTAGCGCGCCATGTTGATTGGGAAATGAAAAGAATAAAAAATAAATAAATAAAACGCCAAAACACTGTGATATTTACCTGCTCTGTGAGCCAGTGCTGCTCTCTGCAGCTGCAGCCGCTGCAGCCCCGCCGCCCCCTCCCGCTGTAATATTTATGACAAAACAGAGGCAAATCATTCTGGTCACGTTTTTTGGCTGACAGCCGCGCTGTCCTGGAGAGCTTTGGAGTGAGCCGCGCTCCAGTGCCGGAGATCTAGCGCAGCGCACCGAGTCCCGCAGTAGGATGTAAAGGGGGATTCCCAGTCACCGAACTGGTAAGTTTAACACTTCTTCCATGGTAGGGACATGTTGTGATGAAAAGTATAAAAAAAAAACATCCTCACGATTTTGATCGCATCTTCACAAATATATATATTTTTTGTAGATGAGACAATTTGTGTGTCAGGGATTAAATGGGGTAGATAACGGATCAAATGGTGGGCCGCCTCAGTGGGGGGACAAGACCGTCCAGACCTCGTTTTGATTCTGGAGGCGAGAATAACAACTCGCCAGCACTTCAGATGGGCCAGAAATCCTCTTCGGGACATTTCAGCGGCTCATTTGTATCGTTCTCTTTGCATTTTCGGCGCGGCGTGGGACACGATCGATTCCTCTGTCCGCGTTGGGCTTTTTCGTTCTGTGCAGCAAAAATCCGACAACTGTTCGTCCCAGAGGAGGAAAGACAATCTAATAGAGAAGACATGAGACAAGGCTCGTAGTCATTTTGATCGCCGAAGTCTGTCATTAGTGATTGTTGATATGCGTCAGTCACGTGAAGACATGGAGGCTCCCCGATCATGTGGCTCAGTTCACAAACTCATATTATTTTTAACATGTAATGCTTTAATAAGATAATGTTATTCCACAATTTACATAATGAGTTGGTCTCGAACTGGCATAAGCAAAGGATTGTGCATCATGGTGCCAATGCAGTTCTGTACCTTCATCACAAAGACCGCAAAAACAATCAAATACAATACGAAAAAAACAGTTTTCTTTAGTGAAGCAAAGTGTTCATGAGGCACTCTTCATGTTTCTTCCAAAGATCTATAAATATCGGGCTTGCTGTGTCTCGCCATGTGTTGTGGAGCAGTGTTTCCTGCAGTGCTCTCTTGTTGATGGGATGCGAAATGAGAGGTGGTGAAGTGGGTTTCTCACTGAAGCAAATAGTTTCAGTTGCTTTAATGTCAAACTGCTGTCTATTGGCAATTAGCAGACGATGCTTTGATAGAAGATCTAATGCTTTGGATCAATTCCTGCCATATGTTTTGCTTCTTGCCGTGAGGTTTTGAGGAATTTGAAATAAAAATACACAGTTTTGGTGCATTTCTTCCACATTGCTGCCTTCCCACATTCCCATATGCCTTCTGAATTCTCACATGTAACTTCTATTGGTAACATAATGAGTTTTAATTGACATTTAATTGGCTTGGCATAAAATACCAATGCAGTGTTTGTCTTTCATAAGTGTAGTTCATTTGTAAACAGCCGGCACATTATGGAATCTTTGTCAAACAAATAATATCTTCAGAATGCCTTTGATACATTTTATCAATGCTGCTTGTTGGATTGCAAGATGAACATAAGGTGATCACATGACCAATTTAATCTCTACTCAATCTTATCAAGTCTTTTTTTAATCTTACGATCAATTCGATTCTTTGAAAATACAGTAACGAGCTCATCTTGATATCAAGTAGCTCAGACTGGGAACACCAGGTGAACACCACCTCCAGGTGGACTTTTCTGATGAGACTGATGTAAAAACGCAGAAGTTTTCATGTTACGTTAAAGCTCCCCTTCCCCGTGATGTTTCCTGACTGTGTGCGTGTGTTTCCCGGTCTTCTTGAATCCCAAAGGGAAAAATTGTTTTAATATATTCCCATTTCCGTTCACTCTCATGAAGGCAGCCATGAGTTTGCTCTGCATGTGGGTCATTGTGTGTTTGCGTCTGTGCGTTTATTTATAGAGAAGCTTTGATGCTGCTGGTGGAGAAATATTCCACCACACATGTCACTCACCAGTTAGATACCACAGCGTAGTTGAGGGAAACTAATATTTTGCTTTCCCTCTGATCTGGGGAGTCCTATTTATCTTTTATATAACAAGACGCTGAAGAGGAGATGGTCAGAGTCTTGGTGACGCTGTTATAGGACAACAGTGTGGGAAAAACACGCAATATTTATTCAACAGCTGCTCATTTCTCTCTTTTATTTTTTTTAGCATTTAAGGACTTGAATATTGTTTTACTTGTGGCAATGCTTGTGTTACGTCTATAGAATGGACGCACAGCTATGCACACATTTTGAAGGACCGAAAAAGGTTATGTTAAAGAACCAATATTCAAAGGGTTGGCTTTTCACTGACAATTCAAAGCGGTCCAATTTTGGCCAATGTGTAAAAAGTCACTGAAGTACCCAGAAACAATCACATTTACCGCTGCCTAAGGTACCAGAAATAGGCTTTCTATTAACGGACAACTGTATATTTCTATATTTAGAACTATATTTTGACAAACATGCTTTCTTAATCGCCACAGAAGTTGTCAGAACGCAGTCTCCTAACTAGCCGGTGACTGCCTTGCACACAGATGTATTGCTAGTTGAGACGGCTGAGGCTGGGTACTCCTGCTGAGACTGAAAACACACTGCACTTATTTCCCTTAACCCTGCACAGTAAATCACTATGTTCCACAAAGTTCAAAGAAACATGGAGGTACAGCAGATCGTAGCATCAAAGGACAAAAGCAGGAGGAGAATGGTGGAAAAGTGAGACGCACGTTGAGCAAATAGAGAGAAGAGATGGACCGATAAATCATTAGAAGCGAGTGCAGTGACCAGGACGAAAATGGACTATAAAAAGAGGGATACAGAGCAACATGGAACCCATACACAGAGATTTTATTGACTCAGTGTGGCCACCCAGAGATATCAAACAGGAACGCAGCTTCTCGCTCGCATTTTTGTTGTGTATCCTTGTGGCGGATCACAAGATCGGCCATGTGAGTGAATGAGTGAGTGAGGGAGTGGGTGAGGGAGTGAGGGAGTATCTCGGCGGTCCGCGTCAAATCTCTCATGACACCGCAGCGAAATGCATTATGATTTCCGATAAACACAATTTCTCCAAACAACTTTTATTGCCTATTTCATGCTGCCTGCTGACTTCACTATAGCGTTCACCGGCCTGTAGACTCTGCAGCCTGAGACAGTTGGAGATAACAGTTTGCTAAGTATCTTGAAGCCTAAATACGCCTGTAAGACACGAGTGCAGACATCTGCATCGGCTGAAATGAGAGTGTGTATGTTGTGTGAGAAGTGCCAGGGGAAAATAGAACGTCTTCCATATACTTGCTGTCCCGACTGGTGGGACTGCAATTGTGATTTAGTCCAATATCATGGCTCTCCTGGTTTTCTAATGAAACCTCTTTATGCGGGAATGGAGAATGAATCTCTGACATTTTTGGTGGTGTGTTGCTGGGTTCCTCAGGTCAGACCGCTTACTGTCATTATGGTGTGTGAGTGCAGCCACCAGCAGTGAAATACCTTAATCACTTTAACCTGGCAGACAACTTCAGTCTTTTTCTCTAGTACCCATCGGTTCCACTTACTCGTTTGCTCTTTTTCTTTCCCTTCAATTGCCATTTTCTATTATCTTGACCTCTTTAAATTCTCTCCACTTCTCTAGTGCGGTCATTCGTGGACATTCGTGGAGTGAGAGTCAGTTTCAGCTGTAAAACATAATATATATGTGCAGAAATCCTCTCCCTAAAGGCACAAATCTGCTTCTGAATGCTAAATTTGATTAAATCCAAGCTGGTGGTGAACACTGCAGGAATGCCAAATTCCAGATTTGCTTTTTCACTGCAATGTCTTGTTATATGACTCCTTGGAGGGTTTGACGACTTATGCTACGGATTAATACTACTAATGAAGCGTGTCTCTTTCTTTTTGTGCTGCTAGATGAGTAAGGTCAATAGATCAATATACGGGTGGGGTGTGGGGGGGGGCACGCGACTCCCCATTGTTAGCGAATGAGAAAAAGCTTCTCCGTGTTAACTCGCCACACCCGCAGCGCACCCTCTCCATTCGCTGAAAGACGCAAGTGGCAGGCGCGTTGTCTAGTGGAATATGTTGGACCAGTCCGCCTGACTTATTGATGGTAGCGCTGCTCGTGCATCCAGTAGAGGCGGCACAGAGCACACCGGAAGCTGCTCTCTTTGGGCCTGTGCATTGCTGTGTTCGTGGCACTGTCACAATTGCTGAAGCGGCGCTGGTTTCGCTACTTTGCTGATCTGCAAGTGGTTGTAGCGTGCAGCAGACAAACAACAAAAGCAAATATTCTATGAGGAAGGAATTGCATTTGTAAGGCCTTTAGGGATACATACGATACATTTCAGTAATGTGGTAACTACAGAACTTGTTTACAAGAAAAATCCACAGGCCACATTAGGGATCAAATGTTTTATCCTTCCACTTATATACGTATAAACCTAACGTTTTGTCCACACATTTGGTTAGACTGTCAGAGCATCTTATAGGTGCCTTAAAGGGACATATTTAAACGGATTGGTTAGGATCTTAGCACCAAAGGCCCAAATATCCTGTCCAACTAATTGTCAAATAGCACACTAGATCCTACGTTTCCCACAATCCAGCGCCATCATATTCATTTTGTTCACTTTCCATTCGAACTTATTTCTGCTTTGTTTCAAGCACAATTTGTAATGTCAGGCTGTAATCCAAATGGTTGAAAGCTTTCTCCACACCTGTGGAACAACGTTATAAAAGTGTCCACATGCAGATTCATACTCCCTCACAAGATAACTGTTACATTGGTGAAGTGCACCTTCAAATGTTGAAAAATAATAAATCAACATCTCCTGGTTGTGAGAGATTTACAGTGTTGGTGTCCAGATCAATCCAGGTTTTTCTTGCTGAACAAGAACATAATCTGTCACATAATCACATAATCAGCAGTGAGTTTCGTGGTTTATTGTAGTGCAGCGTTCCAGCTACCTTGATGCCCTGTGACTTTATTATCTATTCACATCTAAAACCTGCCTAGGCGGAGGCAGCTTTTAGGCTACTTCACTGCGTTCGAACAACCCATTAACTCCCTCTGATGAAGAGGGCTGTTTAAAAGGACAGATGAAGGGAGACAAAGCTGATCACATCTGATCACTTCAGAACATGTAAGAAATGTTCAAGTAATTACAGATATAATACGGACATAATGAAAAGAGGGTAAATTGGAGATGCATAAAAGCGTTTACCCTCTTTTTATAATATTTTATATTCTTTTAATCATTGCTATTCTCTTTGATGGGCATGTGAGCAGCCTTCCAAAGCGCTGATTTACGTGACAGCGTCCACTTGCTGCAACTTAATTTGACCAAATTTGGCCAGCTTTCACTCTCAATTTTGATTTCTTCTTGTCTCATGAAACTCTGATTGCATTGCCGCCTTGATTGGTGCTTGTGACGAGTGGGTCTTATTTTTTACCAGCTCGGCTCTCTGTATAGCCGGATGTAGGCTACCAAGGAGTGTTTTTAATGAATGTGTGGAGCCAAATGAAATCCATCAAGCACGCTGTCAGGTGATAATGATGTGTCCCAACCTGTAGACGACAAGGTCTTTTTGTACAGTGCTGCTCATATAGATTACCAACTGTGATAATTAACTCGCCTCGTATAACTTCATTATTGATGTTCTGGTAGCAACCTGTCAGAATAGTGGGATATAAAGTGCATGGACAAACGAGTGGGATTATACACAGCCACAGATATTCCACTGTGTAAAAGCAGAAAGCCGTGTTGTAAGATGGATGGTGAGGGGAGGTGAGGCAGCACAACTAGGACTATCCAAAAGCGAGATGGATAGATGTAGTGAGCAGGGAGCAAACATCCCCCTCAAGCGAGCGCACGATTCAGCATCCATCTGCACACCCCTATGAGCCCCCCTCTCATCCATCACTCCCTGACTGCACCTACCTCCCATTCTCATCCTACCTCCCGTTACCCCCCCCCCCCCCCCCCGTTCCCCCACCGTCCCTTTGTCCCTAACTTTTCCCGGGCATAAGCGCCGATGGGATTCAGCAGTTTCGTAAGCACACAAGATGTCTTTCACCTCAGATGGCAATCCATCTTCCGCCGTATCTGCAGGGAGAGCGTGCAGAGACGTGGGCTGGCAGTGTGGGCTGGTGGCAGTTTGCCATACATTGTGGACTACATGGTGTGATGCTGTGTCTTAGCAGGAGTCACGATAAGCCATTTTCAGTTATGTGACGTTTGGCATCACGTTCATGTACAGCAGTGTTGGTTTGAACGGGCCTGAAGTTGCACTTCCACCTGTAATACACCTACTCTATTCTGTTTGCTGCATATTTAAAGCGGTGTTTTCTTGGGAGGTTTCTGCTGCTGTGTTAATCAGAGGCCCAGGGTGGAATGTTGTTGCTCTCACTGAGCAGGTTGTGTTGTTGGCCTGTCCAGGCCGCCTCGTTGGGAGCCTGCCAGGGATGCTGCTGCCCAGCTGCTGGGCTGCTGGCTGTTAGCGGTGCCGGATGAATCAAGTGGGAAAATGAAGTCTTTGATCGATCGTCTCACTGCGGACATTAGGAATGCCTAAGAGAGCCATGAGTCAGCGTGCTGCTTGTGTCGTCAGCCTCCTGTTAGTTTTGTCCTTCACTCACCTTTCTTGACACATGATGCTAGTTTCCCTTTACTTGCAAACTTTCCACTCCTATAATAATCTTAGTTTCCCCATTCTGTATTCATCAAAGAGGAAAGAAATAACAATTTCCCCACAGATAATAAGTTTCTCTTTTAAATCTTATTTTTGGAAAGAAAACAATTACACAAATCCACTTTATTTATTGTTGTCCAAGTGTGAACGGCTCTGACAATCCCGTCCCTGAGGTGAATGCGAAGCTCTTACAGGAGAGCTGAATCATTTCCAGCAGCTGGAATTAAACCACAGCGGCAGGTTTACTGTTTAAAAATAAGAATTCCTGCCCAGAGGAGATACAGACACTTAAACCCAGACTTTTCAGATAACATTAGATGGCCAAACCATCAGCTTATGGAAGATTGAGCTGCTTATCTGTCATTCTTAAGTAGTCCCGCTTCCAGCTATTATACTTCTATTGATTTATAGCAATACTAAGTCAGTCACAGAGTCTGAAAATAACAGCTTCTTTTTTTTTGGAACTATTTTAACACTTTAAATCACCACACAAATGGTCTATAACAGACAGACATAGTCGTATGTGGAACGTTGTAACACCCTCAGAAAAATGCTGACCAAGCACATGAAGTGTTATTCATGGTATAATTAGATTATAATTATAATAAATAATTGCCAACTACCATGGTCACATCTAGATTGCAGAGGAGCGGGGTGATAAAATGGGGCCCTCGTGCTTGGTGCAGGATCAGCACTTTCAACAGCAGCTGGTTGAGACGTCGGCATGTAGCAGTACAGGAGACAGATTTAATAAACCTTTTCCGCCTCATATCAGACATCCCGGCAGGCGCGAGTGTGTTGTTTATCAGACATGTGCACTGGCCCGGAAGCACAGTTGTCGTCTCAGGTGAATTTTGTGTGAAGTAAGTGATGTGTGCTTCTTAACTTTGAAGTAGGATTAGAGAAGTGACATTATCTGAATAATGGTTCCATGTCAGATGTTTTTTGGGGGCTAAAAGGGGCACTGTATGCAGGTGTTACTTACTAATTACTAGTAGTTAATTGTACGTTTTTAAAAAATATAAATAAAAACATAATGACTGGCTGAAAAAGACAGTTTTGGCTTGAATTAATCTTGGCATCCACAAGCTCCTGCGGCAATCTCTTAATTGCCCTCTTTTGATAAAACTGTGCAGTTATCATGTGAATCCAGCGCATATCAGCTATATTTCACTCTTGCTCACGGTCTCATGTACACTGCTATGACGTGTTATTTTATTTCCCAAAGACATAGCTAATAGACCACGATAATAAAAAGCCATACAATATGTTGTTTTAGACTCCGTCTGGGCCAAAAGGAGGCCCACTTTTTGTCTTTGTGCTTGGAAGAAGCAATTTAACCTGTGATGAGAGACGTGTTGCCGGGAGAAAGAAACGAGGACAGCTGAGAACGCCTGCAAGGAAATTCCACAAAGAGAAGCGTAACAAAGCATGGAAGTTTTTACACTGGAAATAGGAGGTTGTGCAGTCCCTGTGTAATTTACAGTAATTTATAGGGTTAAATCGATTTACCAAAACCAATAGAAGACTCAGTGACTGAAATGAAGCCATCCTCTATGATGATAACGGAAATCCAAAGAACTATTAGGCACCAAAGCAGTTGTACTAGACTTTTTAGATTTAAATCCCCAATTGTTTTATATAATGTTACCGTAACCTCTTAGAGCATAAGAAAAACCACCCAAACCACTGTGTTTACACGGTCTAGTGTCCTTCCTTCCTCTGTCCCTATACATACTATTATGTGGGGACTGCTCCTGCCTGCAGGTCAGAATCACAGCTGACAAAATGTCATAAGCCCTGAATATGAAATGCAGGGCTTATGACATTTTGTCTTGCCCCCAAACTGCCTTCTAACACAGACTTATTTTTTCTACTTTATTGTTTGTGGACTTGTGGCTCTCATCCTTTACCTGATCGTCACAAAGCGAGTATTCATTATTAATGGGCTGAATGTGGCTCATTGTTGCCATTGGTCACAGAGTAACATAAACAACTCCTGTTGAAAGCAATGCAGTTCGCTCATTTCACCGGTACACAATCATCCCTTTGTGGTTATTGGCAGGACTGTTGAGAGAAATGGGCGACTGGTAGAATGAGTAATTGCAGAGAAGCGTTTTACTCATGTGAAAAAAGAACACATTTTCTGTGGAGATGAAAACTCGGATAACAGGTGATTCGTTCTATTGGATTTCTTTTTGATTGCGTAATGCTACATTTACATTAACATTTACGTTTTACATAAATGGTGAATTCAGTTTTTCTCCTGACATTAATTTACTGAAATGCTTCAAACACATACTTGCATGAGATGCAAGACACTGTCAGGTCAATGCAGTATTGACTTGTATGTTGCCTCTGTCATTGTTGTAAGTGATTTGCTTTCATACGTACACTATTCCTTTGTTTGCTCCTTGATTCTCTCATGGCACTTTGATCTCTACCATATTGAACAAAGAATGCTAACACACTTTATTTTGACGGCATTAACACAAGATATTCTGTGGTTCAGAGAGGAGATGGGTAGTGTGTTTGGTCTTTTCCCGGGCCTCAGGCTTGCTAAATTAGCAGATCAAGGATGCTTCAGATTAATATCCCAACACCACAAACCCCATGGAACCCATTTGTGAATTAAGAAAGACCATTGTTCCTTACTGAGTCCTGTTCTGCCTCTAGCTCCTTTTCAGACGGCAAATTAGGCGGAAAGAAAGTGAGATAAAACCATGGAAAAAGGGCATGCAAGAAGGTGAGAGCAAATGCCGGGGCAGAGGAAAGGCTAACAGCGAGGGCCGACGTCAACGCTGCTGGTGAAAACCACCTGTTGCTTTTACTTCAGAGACTCAGTGAATCGATTTTTTTCTCCCCTCTCCACATATCAACAAGAGGTTTCATATCTAATCAACTAAAGCTTTATGAGCTTCCTTCCCGAAGACGGGAGAGCGTGCCCTCGGCCATGAATCAAATGATCTACATGCAAAGCAGTCTGTCTCAGCCAGAACACTGAAAGGGGAGCAGAGTAAGAGGGGACGTGAGGGATGTAGGAAAACATATGAGACAGAGGAGGTGTGGAGCGGGGTCGCCAGGAGCAGGTCTCCCTCTGATAGCATTGTTTATGTGCCGCTGTCCGTGGATCATTGATCCATTCGTCTTCATTATGACTCCCTGTGAGATGTATTAACTGCTGCCACCCTCAGTTGGGGGCCTGCCATGTTGACACGGTTCCTGTACCAGCCTACCAATGTCCCTGCCACCTCTCCACTTGGCGGCAGAAGCTGATCGTTTTATTCCGCTTATGGCAAAAACAATAGCACGATTTTAAGTGTTTTTATTTTTATTTTTCTAATTAGCAAATATATTTGTATAGTCATTAATTGTACAAATCCGGTAGAGATAAATCGTACTATGACAGTATACTGATGTTGAGTGTCACTGCCATCTTTACAGTACAGTTGTGTATTGTTTCTTAATGTTTCCATTGGCCTTTTTTGCGAGCTTCCCGACCTATTTATCTGCTGTATGTTGCATAATAATGAATCAAACATCTATCCACTCCTGCTAATGTGAAGCATGGTTACATCTTTGTGATAACGTTTTGTAAAGTACATCAACAGTAAGCACAGTCAGGCTATAAATCCTTTTTCATTTGTTAAAATGTATTGACTGTTCTGGTGCCGAGTCCCTGCTTAATGCACTCCTGCTCGCAAATGACCCCCGAGAGACTTCCTGCTCCAATTCCTGTCTGAACTCCATTGCAAAGTATGGTGTTGTCTAACAACTCGAGCCCAGTGAGGCATCATGGGTCATCAGCAGCAGCGGCTGAGTCTGATCCCCTGACAAGATCCCTTTCACCTCGTTCTGTCAACTCCTCGCTCCCCGCCACTTGTCAAATCTGACAAATTTCACTCTTACTTGCTGTGCAGTGTTATTTTCGAGTAAATATGAGACAAGCTGATGGATAACTGTGTGATCTTTCTGTCATCTCTGTCTTTCTACTCTTTTCTTTTTTTCACAGCTTCAACCACAGATCCGGCTATCATCCTCATCGCTGTCTCGTTTGAGCCACAAGAAAAAGAAAGACGGAGCATGGTCTGGCGTGGTGGCCGCCGTTGCTATGTGTGAGGGAGTGCTGTGGCGTCAATGGAGACCGAAGGCTATAGTGACCTCCTGGAGACCAGCGATGGTCAGGGGGTAGGCCTGCTGGATGGAGGGGGTGAGGTGAGGATGGAAGAAGGCTGGAGCACACCCTACCCCCTTGGCTTCCAAGTTTCCCTGACCACGGTGCTGATGCTGGAGCTGGTGTTGGGCTTCAGCAGCAACCTGACCGTTCTTGTCCTCTACTGTGCACAGTCCAACCTGGTGGATTCAGTCAGCAACCTGGTCACAGTCAACCTCCATGTGCTGGACATACTGGTCTGTCTGCTGTGTCTGCCACTGACTGTCGCTGTGATCCTGCTACCGGCGAACGAAAGCGGAGTCGGCAGCTTGGCCACGCTGTGCTGCTTTCATGAGGCTTGTGTCACATTCACCAGTGTGGCCACAGCAGTCAATGTGCTGGTTATCAGCTTGGACCGATATGACATCTCTGTGCGTCCGGCCAGTCGTCTGCTGACACCCAGGAGGGCAGCACTACTCCTGGCAGCGGTTTGGGTCGTGTCTCTGGCTGTCTTCTTCTTGCCCTTCCTTGAGGGGGATTTCTTCTCTTCGGCGGTTAAGGACAATAAGGATGAGCAGCCGAGAGGGCAGAACAATGACTCTGAGTTAACCACTGGGCTGAGCCCCATATTTTCCTCCATCTCTCCTTCCTCCTTACCATCAACTCATTCTTCCTCCCCCACACACCACCTCACTCCAGTATGGCAGAACAGGACGCTGCTGTGCGTAGGAGGCCAGGGGTATTACACAGGCCTGGCTATGTATTACCACTTGTTACTCCAGGTGCCATGCTTCTTCATCGCCGTAGCCGTCATGTTGTTCACCTACTCTAAGATCCTGCAGGCCCTCAACATTCGAATAGGCTCCCACATGATGAGGAGTAAGCGTGCAAAGGACTCCACCTGCAGGATACGCTGCAGGAGGCAGAGGAGGAAGAAGGAGCTGAGTCTGCCCACGGAGGTAGTGTCCTCCAACCAGAACCAGAATCTCACCAATCCACCTCTCATCCCGTCGCTCACACCTACACCAACATCGCCCCAACCCCTGCGCTCCATGCCCCAGGCGATGTCTGACAGCGGAGCGACAATAACTACTGTCAGTACTGCTGCCACCACCCCGATAGCAACGACCCCGGCCACCCCTGCTTCTCCAACCCCAGTTTCAGCCCCAGCACAGCCCCATGCCACCTCCCCGCTGCCCGCGTCCACCATGGGTGTGCAGGCCTCGGTCTCTGCCATCATCGCCCTGAGGCGAGCGGTGCGCAGGCACAGGGACCGCCGAGAGCGCCAACGTCGCGTCCTTAAAATGTCCCTGCTCATCATATCCACCTTCCTGGGCTGCTGGGCCCCTCTGTCGGCTGTCAACGTTCTGATCCTGTGCATGGGTCCCAGCGACAGCCTGGTGCGGCTGCGCCTATGGTTCTTGGCGATGGCCTACGGAACCACTATCTTTCATCCCCTGCTTTATGCTTTCACCAGGCAAAAGCTGCGCCGTGCCCTCAAAACACGTGTCAAGAAAAGGGTGGTGTCCCTTCTCCAGGTAGACCCGGCTCCCAGCGGAGGGACAGTTATTCATAATTCCTGGGTGGAGGGGGGAGGCCAGAGGAAGAGTCGCAAGCCGCGAGTGGAGGCCAGTGAGGGCACTGACCGGTGCCTCACGGAGGCAGTGAGGGAATGAGGCCGTTCTTCAGTGTGTTTGCATGAGGCAGTGAGTGTGTGTGTGTGTGTGTGAATTTTTATCTATTTTACCAATTTGCTAGAGATGGATCATGTGTATATTTGCGCATGGATGTGAGAAAAAAAACTGTTAGTTTACAAAGGTCAGGACAAATCCTGTGACCACTTGTTCCAGGCAGATGTGGAAGCAGACGAGTCCAGGGCTTCAATTAGGGCCTTTACACGACTCTCTTTACACAGGGCCTCATTAGTCCACCTTCTGACTGACAAGGTGGCCACCGTGTCTCCATGACAACACTGGGGAAGCATACACCATAGCCATGTATGATAAAAACAATAGTGTGCAGTTGTATAGGATAACGGTTAGACAACAGCAAATGCATACATAACTGCTCCTGCGTGCACTTTCAACTTGCATGTGCATGTACATATGCCACACACACACACAAACACACACCTACACCTAAACAGGCACACTAATCTATATTTAGTCATTATCTGTGAAAGCACACCAATATCTACCTGCACAGATATTCTCAGTGAAATCAATATTAATGGAAGTCTATATTTCTCTTTATTTCCTTCATTTATTCATGCCTTAATTGAGTTATTAATATATTCTTGTGGTGCTGAATGTCCAGCTGTATGTTTACAATAATGTATCAGAGTGATAGGACAGATACTGTATATGGTATAGCAAATTAACAGCGGGTAAATACCAGCATTCAGAAGTTTACAAGCTTGTATGAAACTTCCAGGAAACTGCAAAAAAAACGGATTTTCAATTGCGAAAGGCACCATATTTTGGAAGGAATGTTTGTAAGTTAAAGCTCAAAGGCATGACTTTAATTTTGATTTATTGAACAAACCGAATGAGTAAAAATCCTGATGACGTAACCGAGGGCGTGTGATTGCGATTGTATGTTTGCATGTGTGCATGTAGGCATTAGTCTTTGCGTGTGCGGTTGCGTAAATGGATAAAGGAGTGTGTTTGCGATTATGTGCAATAAATTCTGAGAAAAGCAATGACCCCTGGGATGTGAACAAAGCGAATGTGAACACAGAGTTTATGGTTTTCTACATATGGTTTAAATTAATAGGGGGAAGAGAGAAGAAAGGGGACTTAATCATCTGATTAACAGAAAAAGGCCAATGGGCATAATGTAAAGGCAGAATACTTTGAGCAATCTTAACTACACAGGCTACAGTAATACTGAAATTGTATCACCTCAGTTTTAAAGTGGAAATCAAAGGGCAACATTTTGTGGAAATGAAATGCTGTCTGTAGTCACTGCAGGTAAACTAGCATCTTATACCGGAGGTATTCCATCATCGGGCAAAAGAAACTGGTGCCATGGGACGTCTCCTCGTATTAGCTGCTGGTTGCTCTGCAGGTCGGAGTCACTGCTGTTGGACAGAACTTTGAATGACTGCGGAGGGAAAAGGCCTCTGTCAGCTTCTGGACCGAGTCCTGGACATGTTTCACTATATCTATATCTCTCTTTCTCCTCAGGGCTTCATGTCTCATTTCTCAAAGTGCTGGACATAAAACAATAAACCAGCCCTCAATCAGCTGTTGTATAATGGGTGTTACAGTAGATTTATGTCAGTAAGTAGATAGAGTACACTTTAAGCTTTATATGGGCTCGTGGAGAGCGTCTTTTGGATTTTGGATCTCCTTCATCCTCAAACCTTTTACAATATTTGTGAGCCAGACAAAAATACAATAATTCTTGTGTATTCATGTACATATTTCAGGGATGTAAATATTGAAGTGTCTGTTTTGGGGGTTTTAGTCAAAGAAGATAGTTTTTATTTTAGTCACAATCATCTGCCGGACAGAAAATCAGCCATTGTGATGAACTCTAAATGAGTTTGAAAGCTACTGTAACAAGAAGATACATGTAAGTGTATTTGTGTTAATACTATATGTGTGTACACTGTACTGTACATTTATGAACATGTGTATAAATATTAGTATTGTATACAATTTATATTATGTGTTATTGTATAGATCGGAACAGAATCTGTATTAAAAAAGATGATCTAAGAACTGACTAATCTCAGTGTCTGTTTCATACACGTTTAATGTTCAATGCATTGGTTTCCATCTTTCAAATATAATATTTTACTTTTATATAATTTAACAAATAAATGTATTTACACATTTCTGCCTAGATGCCTTTGTATCTGCTAGGATACTATAATGAATATGTATATGGATGTCTTCTTTTTCATTTCAGATTTTTTACACAAACAAAAAGAGATAAAGAAAACTCAATTACAGAAAATGTATAGATTTTGCAGAAATGCCTTGTAAAAATCCATACAATCACATTTATGTATATAATGACATTCTTAATAATCACACTTTAAGAGTTCAGAACGATCTAATCTGTATTGGAAAAGATGACAATTTTGTTTCTCGAATATTGGCGACCTTTGCAACAAAAAGTTGCCTCCTTTACTGGGCCGTGGAGGCAGTCTGCTAAGAACGTCTTGAAATTCATCCTGCACAGTGTAACTGCGCGAGGCCTCCATAATACTTAATACCAATACACAAATACAGAGACTCCTTTTTCAAAGCTTCTCCTCCATTTCTACATTTCCCTGCTCCTCACTACTCGTCTCTTCGATCCCTAAATCTAGAAACTCCGTCCTAGATACCTGCAGTATTTAGTTCTGACTGTGGTGAACCCTCACTGGGAGGTAACAACTGTGCTAATCACCAATACTAATGACACTTGTTAGTCAGGTAAGAATCTGTCAAGGCAGCTCAACCTCAGAATGTTAACACTTCATTTATTTATTTTATCAAAACAAAACTGTGTGCTAATACATGTGTGGAAGCCTGTGTGTGTGTGTGTGTGTGTGTGTGTGTGTGTGTGTGTTTGTGTTTGTTTGTTGCCTTACTGACTCAACACCAAAGATTCCTCCATTCTGCTTGAAAATCTCATCACCTCCTCTTTCACACCCTCATTCCCTCTCCTGGTTCTCCTTTTTATTCCGTCAGCCTGCATCTCTCTCATCTCTTATCCACACTCAGGCCTTCAAGAACAAAGCGAGGAACAGCTGCAGTGTTGGTGAAGGAAGGAAAGTCACCTTGGGGGATGACAGAGGAATGAGAGAGAGAGAGAGAGAAAGAGAATCGGAGGCAGTATTGAGTGGAGATTATAGGAAGAAGGGGAGGCATAGGAGCTGGCACTGGGACATCATATGACTAATAAAGGGAAAACACTGCATCACTGCAGAACCTCAAAAGATAAAACAAAGTGGAGAAAGATGAGATTTCACAGATTTACTGTTTTCTCATAATATTGCACCATGCCCCTCATGTTAGGGTAGTATAGTATTTATAGTCTGTTACAGCTTTGACTGGATTGGGTGGACCGGCCGGTCCCAGTTCTTGCAGACGTCTTTAGATTTGGCCAATATTGAATAGATTTCAATATTATCTGATGCTGAGATGTTAATCGATACAGTTCTGAAAATGTTCGTGTTTACTCGAGGTATGTTGAGACGTGCTTGTTCATAACACAAGTAACAGAAAAGGAATTTGCAGATTGCAAGTAGGATGTGCCAAATACATGGAACACCTAATGTACATCATGTTAAATATGTGTATGAAAGGTTGTGATTAGGTATATGGGTGATACTAAATATGTAAATCTTAATATGTTTCATATTCATTCAACCTTCCACCACAGTGATGCACGAAACCACCGCGACCTCTCAGCGCATCAAGCGGGGCGCAAACTGTGACGTCATCAGCTTACGTGTCGCCTTTGCAAGTCAGAACGTTACGTTAGAATACGAGCTGGTAACAAAGCACACACAACGAAACGAGCTCAATGAGTCAAACGAAAACAAAGGCCTCGGTGGTGTCAAGTGTTGGTTTAACGGAAGTCACATCCATGCGATGTTATTCTTTATTTAACGTTACTCATAATTAACTGGTCCCTAAACACAGCGTTCATTTTTCTTAACCAAACCTTACTTGGTTACCCAATTGTTTCTATCATGCCTGCATTATGATCTCGCTGTTAAAAGGGTCGTATTTGTATGGGATCACGTTTTCCTGTGGAACAAGGGTTTATAATATCAAACACAGTCTTTCGCTGCTCTGCTCTTTCTCTGATGACGTGCCAACCAGCCTTTTGTGCTCACCAATGTCGCCATCATGTGTTCGAACTATAGCATATATAGCAATATAGCATGAGGAGGACTCGGTATTTCTCCGAAGTTACAGTCCACTGACATTGTGGCTTCTTTGTCATTGTTTTCTTTGATGAGCCCCGTGTTCTTTTGTGCTTCGGGTACTACACGTTTACCTTAGTGTAGAAAAAAAGCTGGTTGAATACAAGAACTATATTAGTAGTTGCTGCAGTACCTACCATGCGCCGAAATAGCTCAGTTGGGAGAGCGTTAGACTGAAGATCTAAAGGTCCCTGGTTCGATCCCGGGTTTCGGCAGCTACGTGTTCCTTTTAGTCTGTTTGTATTTTATTTTTTCAATCACGCCATTTCAAAACGATAGCAGGTCAATCAATGCGCGGGTATTACTGATTATTTGTTATGCGAAATTTATTAATGTTTCTTTGTCATGGTTAGGTGGTTTAAAAATAATGGTACTGGGGTTCAATACAAAATATGTGAATGTGAAGCAACAATGCATACAAACCCGCATAATTAGTGTGATAGTATCGCATTTCTTCTAAAAATCGAGTAGATTAAAGTATAATGCGGGGAAAGAACTTCTTGTGTGGACCCACATTCTCTAATTATACTTCTCACTGCTTCGTCTTTCAAATATTTGGATGTATAGTTCACTGTTTCTTGTTTAAAATCTTAAACACTCTTAAACAATGTTTACGAACACCGGAACCGGAAACACGTCAACCACGTTAGTACATTTAAAATTAGTTCACTAAAACCTTCACCAGGGGGCGATGTTGACTAATAGGTTATTGAACTTGAGCGGCTCTTTTGAAAGTTCATCTTCGGGCAATGAACCAACTGAACATTAGATCGCAGGAAATTCTCTCTTCAAACGTCTTTACGCTGTTACTTCTACGTCTGTGCCTTCTGACCTTTGTATGTAGTACATATGATCTACCATCATCATTTGTCTTTCACTTTTTCACTTTCTCCCAGTGAGAGTCCCCCAGTTAAGATCCAGACCACTCCTTAGTTTATTTATACACACCTTTCTCAGGGAGGAGTAAACTCGTTGCTCTCCAAACACGTCCTGTTAAATGTTTATTTTGTTTGTGTAGGTAGATTAGGTTTGCAGGAGAAAGACAAAGTGTCTGTTGTCTGTTTAAGAAGCAGACAGAAAGGGAGGGTGTGTTTAAACTTGACCTCTATACTTCATACTATTCGTCCTCCGAAGTTAAGAAACCTTGATAAATAGGGTTTTGTTTCTTTAAATGGTGCACGTCATTTACTTCTGAAAAGTTCATAATTCCTAATGCAACACAATGTTTATCTATCAGCAAATATGTTGAAGCATTATACTGTGAAAATGTTTCTTTTATGAAGCTTCAATGTTCAAATGTCAATAATGTTATTCAGCAGAAAAGGACTATAAAGGACTAGATTGTCTGAACAAAACACTTTTGCTCTTAGTAGAACTCCTCAAATTGTAACTGTAGATTTATTATATAACAGACTGTTACCATGGTACATTGTTGCAAAGGTCTGGCAATTATCCCAAACGATGATGTTCTCTAACAAACCACAGAAATAAAAAAACCTGTATGTTTCGTGGTACTGTAGCCCATAATGATGGGACGGTTACATTGACGCCTGAAGTCAAATGACGGTGGGATTTGTGACTCAGATCCAGCTCACCAGTTTCACAACCTTCTGACTCTTTATGGTCGGTCAGTGACTTACGTTTTTTTGGCAAGTGTGCGTGAGTGTAATTATATAAATGACGCTCCAGTTTATCTCCATTAGAGTGTCCCAGCAAGCAGTGCCAACGATTGTCCTGTAGCTGCTATGAACTTCCTGTATGCTGTTCAAAGAGCTTCATGTGTTCACCCGCCTCGGCCTTTCAGTCCTCCGTCCAGTGTTGTGATTAACTACTGTGAAGACTCAGATGCTGTTGACTCGGCAGATTTGTTGAGTTTGCGCGTCAGCACTGCCGAGCGAGAACAGGATGAGTGCTTTTGTTTCGCTGCAAAGACGATCACGACGGGGCCACTTCCTATATTTACTCAGCTCCGTTCCAAGTGCACTTCCTCCTTTCAGACCCGAGATTGCACTTTTGTAGCCTTCATTGTGTGCTGCCCTGAAGATGTCACGTGGCCGTTGAACTTTGGTGGGGATCCCACCAAACAAACATGAATTACAGTCGGAGAAAGTGAGAGAGGGACACACAAAGACCTCCAGAGATGGATACTGTTGCTTTCAAATGTGCTGTCATCAGGCGCCCGCTGGGGTTTCCGTGCTGCCAAAAACACAGAGCAAAACTTTCCTGGTCAGGAAAGCTGAAACGGCCTCTCAGTTCTTCCACCTGTTCCTGATAGCTTACAATCAGACAGCTACTGTAACTCACGCTTCACCATCCAAAGGCTTTTTTATGTTGTAACTGACTCATTTTAAAGGCCTTTTCTCATTGGTTTTGTACAATATTTAAAGAGGTCAAATCTATGAAGAACTCGCTACGATTATCCTGAATTGTTAACATTTCACGTTTAAGTGGTTACGGCCATAAATTTGGTCAGTGTTATAGTCTTGCTTCTCTTGACTCGGGCAGCATTCCAGTGTCTTTTCTCACTGGTTTATTTTACAAACCAAAAGCCCGTCAATTATGAGGGCTCTGAGTTGGTACATTTTGTCCATAGTTAGAATACATAACATTGCATTTCTCTTGATGGAACTCATTTTATATTGTGTTATAGGGAACGTGTTGGTGTTGCGTTGTTCAGCACTTTACCTGTCTGTGGAAACGAGCCCAAGCTGTGTAATTGACGAGGAGGACAGAAGGAAAATGAGCATTTGGGAACGCAATAACAGATCAGCTCAAAGGCTTCCTGTCAGCAAACAGCAATGAAGTAAAAGCCATTTAAGTTCAACTCCTTTTCTTCAGATGGCATCTCATTATTTTGGTCTTGGCAAAGCTTCAATTCAATGAGAATGAGAATGATAAAAATACTTTTATAATAATGAGTTAGACAAACCACTCCTTGCAGGTGAGCTGACACACCTTTGGAAAGCCGAGTAGATGCCAGAAAGTTTGTTCTGAACATTTTCTTGTGTGTTAGCCAGCTGCTGTTGGAAATGTTGAGGCCTGTAGTTGTCCTCGGGTAGAAAGCATTTAACGGGTTGTCCCTCCTCTGTCGTCCTCTCTTGTCTTTGCAGTTGTTGACGGACACCAATGAAACATGATCCAGTGAGACACGCTATAGAGGAAGAGACACAGAAGGACTTTCCCATTAACCAGTACGTTGAAGTCTTTATTTAAAGCACCCGAGTGAAGCTTTAAAGAGGTTGTAGCAATGGGGGTCACTGGATCAGGATGTTCTTTCTGTTCCTTGAGGGGTGCAGTGTGTGTTTTCACATCTTTATGGGAATATTGCCCCCAAAAAAAGAGTCCAACACAGCACTGACTCCAGCAAAACTACTTTGCAAGCCCTCATCCTGCTGCTAATCAACTGACAGTCTATAGATAAGCAATAAATGATTCCCCAAATTCCTTTGACGACAGGAAAGCTGTTCCAGCCAAGGCCGACGACACTCACTGAGACCGGGCGTAACCGGTTTAACACCTTCGGCCAGCGAGGACTCAGCACGCAGCGTTTGGCATCGCCTTCGCCATCATGTGACATCATGTGTTGTAGGACTGTCAGCACAGGTGATATGACGTTTTGTAAACACCAGGTGATACAACCACATACTTGCCAGCCTACCAATCATCCTTCTCCTTGTGTATGTTTATGCAGCGCTAATGTCATGTATTCTCCGGCCATCCCGTCTGTTTACACGGATCAGACGGCTTCTTGAGTCCGAGGAAGAAGGAAGGACTTGGCTCAGTTATGTTTGGATGAGTTTGTCATAGATTACTAGACCACACGGCAGACAGAGATACGTGAAATGAAGCACAGCGATACAGGCAACACTTCATCAAGGATTCTTTTGGTTCATATATTTTATTAATATTGGACCCTTTGAAAACGTTGATTTGATGATTCAGTTTTTAAGCTGGCAAAACACAAACTCCAACCAATAGAATTCCTGCTCCAAATGGACCTTTTGAATGTGGACTAGATCTTGATCCACTATCTTTGAAATGAGAGAAGGTCCTCCCATCTGTCTGTGTGTAGGAACATAGTTGAGCTCAATATGAGATGAGATCATTGCAATCTATTCTTGTCATTTCCCTCTTGAGCCCCCAAAACAGTCCATAGGGTTGGTATTATTATCTCTCTGAACTCATTCCATCTTTCTCTCACTGATATAGTACACTAGCGGTACTTTGGCATATAGATGGTGCGTGCTGCTGTGCAGTGTTAAGTTGCTTGTTGGATCCACTGAGCCATCACAATGTCAGAGGTTGCCAGGTGTCAGATGACCATACCGATGCTTCTCAGAACACAAGGTGAAGAGGTTAGGATGATTAAAAGCAGAGCTCAGACACTAAGGAGCCTGAGACATGAACTATCAAGTAACACCTGCGGCAGAGTAGCTACTCTGCTCGTCCTCGTGTGAACTGCAAGCATCCAGCTGTAATTTAAATGTTTGTGCAATGAATGGACTGGTACAACCTGAGCATGGTACCGTGTCTCTGTGGCTAAAATAACAAGAGTCACATGTCTTTTGTAATAAGTGGGGTAATATAAAAAATATGACATTAAAAACAAGCGTCCATAGAAATCAACAGACCTATATTTACATTTAATTTAATTTGTTGTAAAAAAGAGATAAATAATAATAGTGTAGTCTAGTTAAACTGTTCTGTCTGTGTACAGACATTTAGCATTTGGCATTTTGTCTAAACTAGATAGAGAATAGTTTCATTTGATGGGCTTAAGTTGGGAGTTATCATCAATTATAACGATGATCCATGAAGTCCATGCGGGCACAGAAGAGCCAATGCCGTGGAATAGGGGAGGGGAAAATAGGTCCCGTGGCAACAGGTTCCCATGAATACAGTGACATGTGATTCCAACCCAGTATATCACAGGACTACAATGTGATATGCTCTTAAATAGCTCTGGTCCATGCATGCCACTGAAGCACAAAAAGTTTAATATTATTGCTATTAAATGAGCCGAGTACATAATCATGATCTTCAGGAATAAGACAGCCTCACATATCTTATACATAATTGCCTCATTCAAATATCTTCTGGCCTCAGCTCAAGGTACTCAGCCACAGCAAGAACCCCGTCTCATTCTTCTTCACAAGACGCCTGCGTGTGCAGCAGACGTCAACAGTCCTCGGCTTGTGCCTACGTTTGCTACGTGTGCTGATGCTTTCAGGGGTTCTCCGTCAGCTAAGCCCTGCTGACACACCGGCTCACCACAGAAGATAAATGGTTGTTAGAACTGTTCACACACACACACACACACACACACACACACACACACAATGAGCGTTTAGTGTTTTCTAAAGTAAGGGCAAGTTGACTTGACTTTGGCTGGTAACGGGACACCTGATCTAACTTTTCATTTCAGCCATGTGTAGGAGGGACGTCGGTGAGGTATCTGTGGGTCTGACCTCATTGGGGAGGAAGGCGTGGTCATTCATTTAATATCATTTATCTTATTCCACAACGTTCAATCTATGCATCCGCAGCATGGTTCAGAGTATTTCCGGTTGTAGGACTGGAAGTTTTCTGACATGGAATAGAGGGTTTTTTATTTGGGTGCCAGGCTGGAAAATGTTCCCAGAGACGTGTGGAGAGGAGTGATTGCAAACTCTTAAAGGTTCCGTCTCAGGTCCCCCTTCCTTCCTTGCTATATTTAAGCTGTTAAAGAGCTTGTTAAGCGCAAATGTGCCGTCTTCTTTTCTGGCACAGGCCGCAACTTACTTCATTCTCTCCTACATTAGGGCTGTGCCATTTTTAGCATCATCTTGGGAGGTCACGTCCACCATCCCTCCCTCCTTGCAACACACAAGGAGATGAGTCGCTCATTTAGATTTTGTTTCCTTTTCTTACTTTCTGGGACACCTCACCTTTTGCCCAGGAAGGGCTGTCCAAGTTACCAGCTCTTTCTTTCTTTTTTTGGCAGAATACCTTTTTGAAGCGCCTATTAGAGATAATAGGTGGGAATTGAGGATTACGTTAGAAGCTGCTTCTGAATTCTCATCCACCTCGCTTCATTATCTCATGCCAGTACAGCTCGTGCTGGCATAATTAGCGTTTTTCCTTAAGCCGCGCAACCTTTGTGTTCCTGACAGCCCAAGGCGATTGGACCTACACTGGCAGTTTGTGTTGACATATCTTTTCAGAGAGTAAGCCACGTCCTGGCAGCACCCTCCCTCTGCTGCCACAGCGTTCTCCCCCAGTCTCAGAGGGGCAAAATGCCCCCCCTGCCCCATCCAATGACTTTCCAGCCACGGCCCCGTTTAATTCACCCGCTTTCTTCATTGTGAAAGTTACAGCTTTCTTCATCGTTCTTTTGTGCTTTTGTTGGAAAGCCTTTCTTGATCTCTGGGATTTACCGCTGGTGGTGGTGGGCTCCGGGGTCAGGGTTATGTAACCCGGATTATTACTTGGGACAAATTGCCTCTGGCAGATCTGAAACTACAGTACATCGGCCATAGTTTCAGACACATATCTAATGGCGCGTTTCCACCGAGAGGTATGGTACGGTACGGGTCGGGTCGGTACAGGTCGGGTCTGTTAACCATGATTTGGCGAGCGTTTCCACCGCCAACAGTAGCCTAGCCTTACTTGATAGGCGTGGTGTATTCCAGAAAGTAGTGACAACGTCACTTGATATGTGTGGTATATGACGGAAAGTAGATTGAGGTCATTCGCGCGAAAACTGAAAGCTAACCGCAAACAACAATGGAGGACATACAGCCGATCCTGTTCTTGCTTCTCGATATGTGGCTGTTTGTCAAAAGGAGACGACAATCTTTGTTTGAGCAAAGACCACGGTAAAGTAATGCTGCGCGGCGACATTGTTGCGACGGTGTTGTAGTTTAAAAATGGCGCCTCGTGTGTTGTCTTTCAACTTGCGGCACGCGCAAATGACGACACTCTTTCAACCAATCAACGTTCTGCAGTGAGTCTAGCTCCACCCTTTAGTACCAAACAACTGTGCCAGGTACCCCAACTGAAGGGTACCCAAAAAGTGGTACGGTACGGTTCGGATTTTTGGTACCATTCAACTTTTGGCAGTGGAGACACAAATAAAAGGGACCCGACCCGTACCGTACCGTACCGCTCGGTGGAAACGCGCCATAAAATGATGGTTGGAAGAAAGATCACATTATATTAAAAGCTGTATTTAAGAATGTGTTTTATTGCTGTACATGTCAGTCCGCAACCCAAAGTTCTGCAGATCTGCTGGTTTCTCCTTACTGGGAAGGACATCATGTGCTGGGTAGCAGGTGTCTACAGGTGCACAGTGACAGGACACGTGTAAATGAAAACAGAACACGTGTGCATGTTTCTATTTATGTTCGTGCGAGTGAGCGTCTGTGAACCAGGGACGGCCTTTCATGTGAATTATTTTACTATTAAGATATTTTTTTAAGCTCGTTGGCAAATTGCCAAATTGCCAAATTGTTTGTCTGTTGCATAGTAACATCAGTACGGGGATTTTCTGTAGGCTACTGAAATGCGATACGCAACTTTGGTGGCTACAACTTCTTTGTGCCGAAAGGCAGCTATTTACTTACTAATAATGTAACGGACAACCTAAAGCAATATGGTTTGCCAACAACACCCTTGAACAGTGCATTATTGACGATAAAGTACAGCCTCTCGTACCTCATTGCTTAAATGTTATTTTATATTTTTTAAATATTATTAGAAATAGGGCTGGTCTTTTATTTTTGTCTTGTATAGCAGTGTATGCATGCTCTTACCTTTACTTGTAGATTACGTTAAGTCCATTCACCTATCCTTCACAGTCTCTTTGTCTCAATAGACATTATTCCTCGGAGTCAAAGTCGTCTTTGGTCCGATTCAGACTGTAAGTTTTCAGTTATCAAGGACTGATAATGAGCACTTGACGTTCGCTACTTGACTGTTTTAGCTAGCACATGCTAACTATGCTATCAGTCTGTAATACGTGAAGAAAAACAACAGTAGAACGAGCCCATGTGCTCACACACGCCACCTTCAGGCAGGCAGAGGTACTGACTCCGCAGCAGTGACAATCAGGAAGAGGCTGCCAGTCCAGCTGCCTCCTTACTGCTTTTTAACTGCGCCGTTATGTCAGATTAGCACTAGTAGTACTAACAGCATTAGTACTAACATATGTGAAATACAGGAGCCAGGCTATGGGATGGGAGGACATGTGACAAAACAGTCTACAAGCATTACATTGGTTACATTTCTTTTCACATTTCATAATGACACAAGGGGAGGCTCCAGTGACCGCACGTCACTGATTGCAACCTACCTTTGTCTTTTTTCATTTGACGCTCTGACCTTCCCCCTTGGCATACTCTGGCCTAGGTCCTAGGACCCTCAGAATTCCCCCCGCCCCCCTCCCGCACCTTCCCTCGTCCCATCATTCCCCAAGGATTACTGGGTCTATTTTGTTTTGGCACCAGCAAGTGACAGAAAGAGCGTAACGAATGATAAGGCTGTACACTGAGGAGTTGCTCAGCTTTCTCACGGGCAAATCCATGCTGGCTGGTGTTTGTTACCCAGGATATATCTCATATATGTCAGACCTGCTTTATTAATGTGTTGGTCATCCCATCCTACCTCTAATTTTTGGAGGACTTCAAATTATTTTGTATCAACTGACACAATTGCCCCACTATTTTAGCTTTACATGACTCATTCAACCTGCACTTCTGCAGTGTATTTATTGTTTTCAAAAGTTGTATTAATAGTTACAGTCCAACTCATGCAGAGTCTTATCTGCGTGTGTACTAGATGCATACACCCTTCGTAGGTTCCTGGAGATAAGAGGTCTTGGATGAGTCCCAGTAGCAGAGTAAATGCTGTTATATCCTGCACATCACTGGTGACGCAGGACAATAATGTGTGATGTGTCATCCGCCTCTCTCCATATCTCTCTCTCTCTCTCTCCCTATCTCTCTCTCTCTCTTCAACCTTTACATTGTCATCATTGGTGTCCAGAGACACTGAAGATAGAAACTTGCCCTAATCATTTACCCAACAAATGACCTCAAACCGCTGCCATCACCACATTACCTCAGAGAACCCCTGCTGCGCAGTTGTCGCAATCACAAAATGGCAATAACACATTTGCAATCACCTCCCCCGCTTTCACACTAAAAATGCTGCAATGTGACTCTCGCATCACTGCTTTCGTGTAGGGACATTTGTCAGATCTACTGCTGTGAACCGTTTGACCTTCACAGCGAATCTATCTACTGCTGAGAATACCAATCTGCCACTTGCACAGTCAGTATTTGACCAACAAACTGTTACTCCCATTGCCATGTCCCATAGCGATGTCCCATAACCCTGTCCCATAGCCTTGTCCAATAGCCATGTCCAAAGCCCTGTCCCATTGCCTTGTACAATAGCCTTGTCCCAACTTGTCCCATAGCCTTGTTCAATAGCCTTGTACCATAGCCCTTTATCATAGCCCTGTCCCATCTTGTCCCATGGCCTTGTCCCATGGCCTTGCACCATGGCCTCGTCCCATGGCCTTGTTCCATCGCCATGTCCCATAGGCTTGTCCCATTGCCTTGTCTCATAGCCATGTCTCATTGCCATGTCTCATATCACCGGTCCGACTAACAATGAGGGAAGGTGGAAATTTAGTAAAAAGACAATACAATTTTGACAATAAAATGCACTTGGCTGGACAAATGGACACATCTATGTTTAAATGCCCATGATTTACCGGGTGTAAACCCATCAATTGATATATTGTATGTTTATTGTTTTTTACATGTATACCATTAAGGGTTTTGTTTATTGTTTATTTATTTTATGCATTTCTGAATTATCATCATTAGAGCGTCAGCAACAGTAGTATAGTAGTGCTAATAGCCATGCAAGGTCAGCCATTTGGTTCTGATTCATTATATTTATGAATGGAATCATTAAATAACAAAGGATTCTGCATCATTTAGTGTTTTCCTCTTAGAAATAGCATATGCACCTCCTCAGTATGTTTTGGGGGCTCTCCATCTCAGCTGCATCTGTATGTTTATGTCTGTCTGGTATTTTTCCACAGAATTGGTTGTGGTCTAGACAACGCGGTGGGTTTTTCATCACAATGGCTTTTTGTGTTAGGTTGTGTTCACCTACTATCCGACCTCCTTTTCTTCCTCCTTTACGCTATCACACACTGCAGCGCTGACTGTGCTCGGAAAATTCCACACTGCAGCAAAGAGAGGGGCGGCAGCCGAAAGAGAGAGGCCGACGTTGATTGGTTAAAGAGGGAAGGGATGTAAATATGCTCCAAATAAATAAATAAATCGATGAACACGTTAAGGACCGAGTAAATCCTGATGTTATAGATATAACAATGATGTGCTATCCAACATTATACGCCATGTTATAACATCTTTGTTGAAGAAGAAGGGGGAGCGGTATTTATGCAGCAAGATGGAAAGAAGTCGAGAGATGGAGGGATAGAGGTGTGAAGCTGTTAAAGTAACCTGTGCAGAAACATGCAGCATCCCTTATCATGCGCTCTGTGAAGAAGCAAAAAAATTATTAAAATGTATTAAACCTCGCTCCTATAATCACAGATTCATTTTTTATCCATTTGTTATCTAGCCTCCCCCATCCCACAGGCCGACTTCTTATAAATAACAAAACTATAGATGATTCACACAGATGTATATGATATAATAATGTAGCAGGTGCTTTCACTGAAAAACTGTATTTCTCATAACCATCATTGAACTGGCCCATTTACATTGATATTGAAACTTAAACATGCATCAAGTGACACCCACTAATCACAAACGTATTCAAAAAGTAGTCACTCTCTTTTAGCTCTGTCTTTGGTCTCCCCCAGTTTTTCCTCTACAGAGAAATATCAGGCCCTTCAGCAACAAAAGTGTGTCGCTAGGTTCACCGGCTAGTTAACTATTTCTGTCTGCTTAGCAGGCCTGTAGTAGGTTAAAGGCCTTCCCTCTCACCCGCAACATTTTTTAGCTTATTCTGGGGAATCCAGAGGAGTTCCCAGGACAGCTGGGAGATATAATCCTTCCAGCCTTTTCTGGGTCTTCCCCGAGCTCTTCTATCACTTGGGCGTTGCTCGTAAAAATACCGTATGTATGTATATGTATATATATATATATATATATATATATATATATATATATATATATATATATATGTAATAACGTAATAGGTAATAGTAAGATACCGAACCACCTCCGCTGACTCTTTTCGACAAGAAAGAGTAGCGTTTCAACTCCAAGATGTCTTCAGATGTCCAAGCTTCCAGGCCACCATACACTAATTTCAGCCGCTTGTATCCGCAACCTTGTTCTTTTGGTCATACCCAGAGTTCGTGCAACACTGAAAAGTTACACCCATATCCACAGAGGAGGCTGCTACAGTAGGCGATTATCCTAAATTCAAAGTAAACGTAACTCACACAGGCTCAAACAAACAAAAGTGACATGGAAACACACTCTGATCCAAATGTAACAGACGTCACGATGCAACAAATCATTCAAAGTGCTTCAGGGATCTGCTGCATACAGATAGATTCCAAACAACGGCCCTAATGCATTATTGACCAACATGAGACGATTTGCATTTTTGTCATGTTCTGTGTGAAAGGCCCTTCATACAAATGTTGTTTTAGACTTCATTTGATTTGAGTGACTCATGGCTGCAGGGAAGTTCTGGTCTGCTCTTTAAATGGGCATTTTCAGGTTTGTTCAGAGAAATCCCAAAACCTTTTTGTAATGCAACTACAGGAATACGTAGCTGAGCACTAAAATATAATGTGGGATATCTGCAGGTGTATGTCTCAAACTGTACAGTTTATCTTAGTCATCTTATTTCAAGTGGGTTTTTTGTGCGAAATTCTTTCAGATACACTTTTGGGCAACACTACAAAACAAATTATTTATATACAGGAGCCGCATCTAAGAGACCTGAGTTTACTAAACAACTAAAATGTGCCAAATACATCTTTTATATATGTAACTAATGTTCGGCACAATTCTTTAATGAGAAATGAAAGGTTTGATAAGAGCTTTTTTAGTCCCTGAGTGAGAGTGAGTATGTTACCAGATCCAAAATGAATGTATTATTCACATAATTAGAATGCCACTCACCCTCCTAGTTTACTGCTGTAAATTATTAAAATATCATTCTTCTTCTGAAACTTAAACAATCACTTATTACAGTTAACAAACAAAACAACAAACTGAATCGGTCTCAGCCTGTTAGGAAATCTAACAATTTTAATATGTATTGATGTTATGGTGTAACTTTCATCTGGTTGTTGTCTGGAGAGTACTAAATATCACTTTAAGTTCTCCTGTTCCCTTCTAGTACATGTGTGGAGAAGCCCACACAAAGTAGTGTTCAGTCCAGGCTTAGTTAAGCACTGAAGTATTTTAACTTGTTTACGTTCTTGTCCCTCATAAATTCTGAGACACGGAGATTCTAAGTAATGTAATTCCAGGAACTCCACCTCTGCTTTTGGATCCGAAATGGTACTTTGTGAAAGGCAAGATATCTCTCCCATCACTCCACTGGAACTCCTTCCTGACAGTTGTCCTGGGAACACATGAAGCCAGACCCCTCTCTTCTTCCCAACTCAACCAGAAAACCTTTGGACGGGATTTTTTAATAGAAAATAGATGATGTGAATGTTTTTTGGCAGTGAGTCCCCCAAAGTCAACAGAACCATCTGGACAGTGTAAGCAACCCATGGCAGGGCTCAGCAAAGGCACAGTGGCTGCCGTTGGCGGTATAGGTCTTTGCGTTGTGAGATTAGAAAAAAAAACGTTCCAGACGGTCAGACGGTGACTACATCAGCAGAAACAACAGCTTCCAAGACTAAAATGCTTTTGATAGTCTCAGATATTGTAGTTTCTCACCACAACAGCACTAATCACTGGTATTGAAGAACTGACCTGCCAGGGCACAAGTTAAAATCAAACTGGTGTGGCAGTCAGGTTTATCTGTGTAGGAGTCATAGTGACAATTGTGGTCCACATTAAGGGAGTCCACATGCCAAAGCAGTTTCGTATTAACTGAAAGTTGCAACTACTGTAGTCTGCACAAACGAATGCCTTGTGGGAATGGAGATTAGGGAGCTAACTATATGTCCCATGCAGGAACACAAAATTGTTTTGTGGACTTGTGCTTATCTCAAGTTTCACTTGAAAACCACCTAAAAGAACAAGCCGTTTAATTCAAAACACAACACTTGTATTGTTGCCAGTTGCACATATAGCAGTCTATTTTTTGCAGCTCTCGGATATTTAGCAATTTGAGCAAATTTATGATTCGCTGACAGATTTATTGAACTTGGAGGCAGTGATTCCTTTTTAGAACTGATGTTTTGTACGGACCTAGAACGGTGGAATGCAGCTCCCTCCCTTTCTTTGGAGCATGTGGACATATCATACACATTGCAGCGCTAGCTAACAGTCTCCATACCCGTTGGATAGTGAAATAGGTCGTGGAATCAAGGATTGTGTTCTTGTGTGCAGGGCTACCACCTCTGAACAGCCTGTACTCAGTGTCAATATAATGTCATGTGGTTTAGATATAGTCACACTGAATACACTGGACTATTACATAACACACCGGGAGCACAAAGGATCTCCATTCCCTCAGAAACATCTGCACATGCACATACGTTCAAGGTCTCATGTTCTCAAACACACACATACACACCCGCACACACAAGACTGATATGTGAGGAAACTCTAAAAAGCTCTGACATCTGCAGACAAAAACAAGAACTCGCTCTCTCTGTTCAGCCAAGTGAGGAGGAGTCTTTTTCTGACTTTTAACAACATGTTTACCACATGTTTCCTGAGCGAAAAAAAGAGAAGCAGTGTACACTTCAGTGAAGACACTGCGGTAAGGACATTAAAGGTCATGACCTTTCTATCTAAAATGATCTTAGTTGCATTTTTAGACAAATTATTTTTCAGATTAGATTCAACTTTGTTGTCACTGCACTTTTAGCATCCAAGGAAAGCAGATAAAGTGCAGAGAATATCTGTTTTGCTTGGTTGAGCAAAATAACAAACCCTAAGCCACCATTGCATCTAAATTACAGGGACAAGCGGTACACTATCCCACACGCTAAACGCAACCTCTGATTAACTACACCATGCATTTAATCCTTTACAGTACGGATTGAAACAATTAAATAGAATAGATTTGAGTCTCTAGGAGTTTAGCTACGCTGCAGTGGGGGATAGGAGTCCTGCTGTTCCCCAATGCCATGCCATTTTAAAGCTCGCCTCTGCTCATTCGTTTGAGCATCTGAACCATGAGTCGTTCCATATGACCCAGGGAGCATGCGTGTGAGTGAAAATCAAAATATTATGGTTCTAGATTTTGGCAGTTTTAAGAGCCACGTGACGTCGTGAGTTCCACGGGAGGAACAGTGGGAGTGGTTTTGTTTAT
The DNA here is from genome assembly GCF_964276395.1 of Gasterosteus aculeatus. Lineage (NCBI taxonomy): Eukaryota > Metazoa > Chordata > Actinopteri > Perciformes > Gasterosteidae > Gasterosteus > Gasterosteus aculeatus. Next base: position 10,251,079 of record NC_135705.1, read on the forward strand.
ATAAATAAAGCTTTTTTTCCCTCACTCCCTCCATGTTTTGGTCATATGGAAATCATCAGTGTACAGTGAGCTGCAGGGAGAAATGCAGAGCTGCAAGACCAGCATACACTCTCATGGTTAAAATCATGCAATTTAGACTATTTTATAACATTGTTAACCTTCCTCCGTTTACATTAAACACACAGGATAGTTAGTGAGCCTAGAAAGCTGCAGGGAAAATAGCCGCTGGTGCTTCTCCCTGCTGTAATACAAACTGCCCAAGAGGTTAGAGTTCTTTTGTTTTTCAGTCTCCACCCACTGAGCTTTTTTTAGGCAAATGCACACCCGTTACTCTGTTAATACGCTGAATGAGTGCTGTTGCACCACCACAAAACCAAAGTGAGTTTGTGCATGTTCTTTTTCACTTATTTGATCTTTGCTAGGACTAGCAAATAGTTTGGCTCTGTTGCCTGAGTTGAGAAGCACAGTGGCTGCTTGGCTTAGAACTCCTTGTTACCCCAATGCTGCTACTGAAATGCTCAGATGTACATTTACATGTACTTGTACATAAGGATAGAATATATTGATTTACTCATTTTTATGGAAGAGTGCCCTGTGATTGTACTGCTTGAATTTGTCCTTGTGTTTTGTATTCATGTGTACAAAAAAATGGTAATTTTGAGTTAACATCTTGCTTTACCCTCATGTGTGCGGTGTATGTGCACGTGTATCTGTTACTCTCAGGCTGCAGCCTGCTACTAATAGTGGAGGTGTTGACGGCTGCTTGAGTGTGGGTACTGTGAGAAGTTACAGAACCAGGATAACTGTGGTGGGACGGAGGCTTATTTGTGATCAAAGGAAGAAAAATCTGTGGTCAGACTTTCTTTGGCCATCCTACTTTTGTGTAATTTGTTTCTGCTTGTTTGACTCTTTTTTATTAAAAAAAACAAGTAGCAGAATGTTCATTCAGATAATGTAAATGGGTACGGTTTGAGAGGGTGCGGGGGGGATAATTTGGCCCGGTGTATTTGTGTAAAACTATGCCAGCAGAGTGACAGGCCCCCCAAACGGAAACCATGGCGACTATATATAACCTGCGGCTGGGATGGTATGTGTCCTGGTCAGGTGTACGTGAAGCATGAAATAAAGGACTGATAGAAATTAAAGGCTGCGTTGACTGGCGTATTAGTGCATATCACACTGTGTGGTACCATTACACCTCTCTGGCAATGGAGACCACAAGCCAATAAAAGCCTAGATATCTCTACCCACACTGTTCATACACACGCTGTCCTCTGGAGACCGTTCCCATGGGGATGTGATAACAAGGATTGAGTCACTGGGTGGGGAAACTGGGCCATCACACTAGTAAGTTAAACACGTTTCATTATTTCCAGCTCAGGCATGTGAGCAATGGCCCACAGAAAGGCAGCTGCCAGCAAACGTCAAACTCACAATTTGCTTTCCTTACGATGCAGTGTGAACTGTAGGTTCACAAACAGATATGCTTTGTAGACTTAAGCCAATCAATCAGCGGCTTCTTTCAAAGTGAGTCAGAGTCTAGCTTTTTGCTTAGTGACAGGGTGAAAGTGTCAAGCTGATACCGTGGTATTATCTCCAACAACCTAAAGAGGCTGCAGCGACTTTAAACACTACAATCGTCTGGTATCAGAGCCTCTCGTTACTGCCCTCATTTATCTCTGTCACTTGTTGGGGGCTTTCCTGCCCCTGCTCGATACAGCCAGTTCAGTTCGTTTTGGCTCAATTCCATAAGGTTGTGTATGTCCTCAACTTTCACTGAAAGGCACACAACACGGAGTAGATAACACGGCTTGTTTCGAGGTATCAGTGTTTCCAAGTGTTTCCTTCTCACTGGAATATTGAGTTACTCAAATCGTTGATAAGGTTGCTCAAATGTATCTCCAATTCTCCCTCAACCTTTGATCTAGAGGAAGTTGGTTTATTGGGATTAGTCAGCTCTTCCCCTCCAGCCACAGGCCACAGGCCACAGGTGTTACAGAGATGTGCTGCAATTTCATGGGCTTCAGGAAGGCATTTGAGGAATGTGTCAACTCACTTGACAGACCTGAAGTTGTGCGTGCGTTTAGGCCGTTGTTGAGAAAGTAAGGAAAGCTATCACCAATGATGTTGACACTATTACAGACGTATTGAAATCAATGTTCACATTATTAGATTTGCTGTGGTTGGGCAGTTCTAACACAGCTGGCATGTTGTGCAATTTCTATTCATTTTAGTTTGTTTATGTTTTTAGACAGTTTTATAATTTTTGTTTAATCATTTTGAAAATGATAATGAAACTGGATGATTGGTCAGCATGTGGTAGTGCCTGTCCATTGTTTCACTCTCCAGCATCTGCTTTTATAACCCTCACCAAGTAAACAATATATTGTAGTTCCTTGACTCATTGACGCAAGAGAGTTTATTGCCAATCTGCACGTTCGGATGTTCACAGGAAAATGTTATTGACCATCTAAATAGGAGGTCTGATGGTTTATTTACTCTTTGTATATTGCCCTGATTCACGTTTTATGAATGTACCATTTTCCAAAGAGCCGCATTGCTGTCTAAGAATTACAACTGCAATTTCGACACGAGCGACGTGGGTGCTGGTGGAGATTTCATGTAAACAAGGCGGTCCTTGAGTTGGCATCGAGTGTCAGAGTGGCAGCAACGCTCCCGTTACAAGAGCATCCCTTGCCTCAGTGACGCAGCGTTCAGGCCCTTCCCCTTTCTGAGGCAAGCTCTCGTACACACCCATGTTTCACTTCCTCACGTGTCTGAGAGTGAGGGGGAGGGCTTGTGAATGCACTGAAAAATGGAATGTTGGTTGAATAACACTGTTGCCAATACACGGCCATACATCACATGTTGAAAAGAAGGCCAGTTTCAAAACATTTTCAAAATGTTCTTGGCCTCAGGTGATACACTGTAACAAATTTCTGTAAATTTACGGTGTATTTCTAACGGTATCTTACTGTCACTTTTATCCAAAACGTCCATGGTTTGACATAATTTTATGTGGAGTATTTGGGGGTTAGGTGTCTTGCTCAGAGACACTTTGACTTGGCATAGGGAGCAACCAGGATTCAAACCACCAACCTCGCGCTGCACAGCACACCCTCCCTATCCCATGCGCGGCCATCGCAGTCATTTCAGTGGCCGGAATGTAAAGATTGTAAATATTTGTATTATTGAAAGTGTTCATTGCCTAAAAGTAATTTGAGTGTCAATCGTGACGTCAGACGCATAGTCTCAGTTCATCCAGAACACCTGTGCAGTTCGACATTGGAGGAGTTTCTCATTGCCTCGTCTCTCCAAGTAACATTGGTGGTGTTGAAGTGTTATTTGCCTATCATGATTAACATTCTCCTTCCTTGCATCTTGTTGTCTTCCTCATCTTTGACATTTTAATATTTTACCAATGACAGTGTTTCTAAACATTTTATTTTGGTTTGTTTTACAGTAACCACTGGATTAAGGACGCCAGCCGTTTGCTGTGGTCAATTGAAAGTGTTCCATAGCGTATTATTGCAGTTAGTTTACCTTGTTCCTAATAATTTTATGATTCATTTTTTATTCATTATTCATTATTGTACACATGCGGCATATTTTATGTTTTGTTCTTGGTTACAAATATCTAACATTTTTGTCTTAAGGCATCTAATAAACTGCAACCACTATGACCGAAATGAGTTTGGTTGTCTTTCTTTAATTTGTGGGGAATTAAATGCAAAAGTATACGGTTATAAGTAAACGGTAACATTCTGGTATTTATAACACAAAAACAGTAATCCTATGGTAACAAACTGTAATCCAATGTACGGCAACATACCGTATATTATGGTAGGGCACTGTAAATAAAACTGTAAGTTAGTAGTGTCGACTGCCAGTAAATTGCAGTTAATTCACAGTAAAATTGGTTCAAGTTTACGGTAACATACAGTAATCCATTATACGGTAACATACTGTATTCTACGGCAGTGTACCATAAAAAACAGCAAATTACTGCCAGTATTTTACTGTTAATTTACGGTGACATTTTTCAGAGTGTAGTAACCAGGTGAACGAGACAATAAAACTGCTTCTACACTGTGACTTGATCGGAGGTGTTTTCAAATAGCATTCAGTTGTTTTACTAGAAGGTCAGTACATTGTGGGTCAGTTAGGACAGGATCAATAAACGGTATCTGAAGAACTCAATTGAAATTGTAATACATGATCGATAAAGAGAACCAGGCACGCAGCACAATGTTGTGGCTGTGATGGGTGCCAGCGGAGTGTCCATTGCATTTGATTCAAAATACGAAGAACACCTTTTATTGTTACATTTTTTAAAGTGTTGATTTATTTGTTCACGGCTTCCAGAGGCTTTCTGCTTGGTCTCCGTTGGGCGGACTTCACAATGACTCCTGTGTTTGTAGAAGGCCACTGATGTACAATGGGCGCGGAGGAGGCTGTTGGACGTTGCCTCGCGGCTGTGTTTGATAGCCGGATTGAGGGCCCCGTGGTGCAGCCTGGGTTCTTTTGTCTCTGGGTACGGACCCATGACATGTTAGGGGAAGCCGTGCTGAGCTGACATAACACTGACCCATCAACGAGGCTCTGGTGACTCTGCTAGAAAGTCGGCAACTCGTGCACATGAACAAACTCACTTTCTTGTATCTTTTATACTGGAACTATGATCTTAGTGGGATTTGTAGAGTAATGGAACAAGGTGCACGGGTTTATTCAGTTTCAAGATTAGAAGAAGAATGTTTGCTGTGTAAATGTGTTTTTTCTGTGTTGAAGACATCTTAGGAAGATACATTTTTAATCAGATCTCTAGTCTTTTTAATATCTGACCGGACATCCTGGACATTCCGAAATTTAGAGCACAGACAGTAACACATGCAATTATCGCAGAGTTGAGGCCCACTACATATTTGCAATCACACAAGTAAATCCTTCACACGGTAACATGACACGGCTACGGTTGTCTTTCCCCAAAAATGGACTGCCGTGAATAAGGGTTTTAGATTTAGTATTGTTCTGTTAATCCTGGGATCAGAATGTCTGGGAAGACCAGTGTGTACCTCCCAACACACACACACACACATATTGTTAGACAAACACTCTCGCTTCTCTTTTTTTGTTCCTATCCACATTTCACACCAGACCACCAGGGAGTCCTTACCTGTGAAACCAGTGGAAAGAGAAGAACGGGTGCCCTGTTCGAGTGCTGATCATTTAATCCCCTCCCTGCCTGGCCCTGGGATCCTTTCTTTCCATTTGTAATCGCAGTGCTGAACTAGAACATCAGAGATTAGTGCATGATTAGGATGTCTACTGACCTCGGCTTGCCCACGGCCCCTCAGCTTTATCTCGTCTGGCACCGACTCATCAGGGTGAGTGCCACTCGTGAACACATTTCCACGGCTGTTTTTGCTAATATTACTCACAACCTCCTTAAAGATCTCACATCTAAAAAATATTTTTTCTCAAATGAATTTAACTGGCCTATAAAAAAAGTTGAACATGGCTCAGCCGATGCCACAGTACAGTGTTTTGTATTTGGGATCGACATACATTAGCCAGTCAAACCCGTGTTGGGGGCACATTCTGGTTGAAAACCTGTACGGTGTCTTCTGTCCGCTTTCCATTGTTAACTTCTCTCTGTTGCAATTATAGGGGGAACATCTTGCAGCCATAACTTTCCCAGAGATGTATGTTTCTGCCTCATAGTAGGATAAAATGAAAACAAGGGAATCTTTCTATTTCATATGATGTGAACATGGCATTAGTCTCTAAATTAATGTCTGTCTTTTTCTGCAAGTAAATATGCCTCCCGTCTATAATCCCACCTAAACACCCATCAGGTGTGCTGAGACGTGAAACCAAAAGCCGTTATGGTATTTCCAAAAACCAATGCCTTGTGTGCAGTTTCGATTTCCTTCTTGCCATTTGAATTCTCTGCAGCCATTTCATGTCGCAAGACTGCGATTACACGGACAATGAAACCCGCAGTCGATTTAAGTCGAGTACATTGAGAAAAAAAAAATGTCCTCGGCGAGTGTTTTGTTTTTGTCGAGTATTTTTCCTGCTCACCCCTCCCCCCGTTTTCGCTCCTTCCTCTTTGTTTGCGCGATCTGCTCGAGCCCCTCTCCCCTGCCCTGCCTCCTCCCAGCGACAGATCCGGCTCTATGATTGGCCAGTCGCGGGTTAGAGGCGGGGCTTGCTGGCTGTTTGTGCTTGTCTTTGTAGCTGGAGGATCAGTTCAGGCGTCACTTTCGTAACGTCCTCACGACGGGAACGGCCGTCGAATTAAAAACGTTTAAATCTGCATAAGTAGCCGTTAATTACACATTAAAACAACGGGGAATATCCCAAAAACAGCGGAGGAGTTTATACAATGTGTTCTCCTTAAAGGAATATAGTGGAAATAAGGGTTTTCGTCGTTGGCTCCGTCCTTCCCGTCCAGCCCTTTGTTTTTTTTTCTTCTTCGACCGCTGTGCTTGTGGAGGCTAACAAGCTAACGGAAAAGAGCTCGAGGATAGGGAGCCAAACGAGCGGCCGAGCCTCTTGCCCCCCGAGCGACGTGGGTCCCCCCAGCTCAGTTGTCCGATGCGGAGTGAGGATGAGTCCCGCTCTGGAAGCCCTCATGCAGGCGGACGGGACTCCGTATCCCGGAAAAGGGGTGATGCTTGAGCCTTTCGTGCACCAGGTGGGAGGCCACTCCTGCGTGCTGCGGTTCGGGGAACAAACAATATGTAAGCCCCTCATACCCAGAGAGCACCAGTTCTACAAGAGCCTCCCCCCAGAGATGAGGAAGTTCACCCCTCAGTATAAAGGTAAGACCCCCGATCTGCTGAGCTCGGTTGATCGGTTGGTAATGTTAGCAAGCTGTAACCCCGGTTTACTTCTCTGTGTGCCAAAATTAACACGCCGTTCTTTGCTGAATTTAATATTAAATGTATCAAATCGCGAGGATATTTTTTTTTACGTGGGTTAAGTGAGGTTTTGATGAATTGCTGCGAGCGCGCATAGAACACAACGTGCACCACACAACACTCAAATATGTATTTTGATACATTTGTATTTATATTTTTGGTCGAGCCTCTTTTTAAGTGACCATATCACATGGCATGTTGGAGCAATGCAGGTGCCTTGGTGTGGTCCTGTGATAGAGGTAAGACACACTGGCACCTGACCCACCGCCCCAGTAATCGCAGTGTGGGGGTATTTAAATCCAGCCAGGAAGAGGGGGGGTTGGAGATCGTAGAGCTCTTCTGGAGTCTGTGACAAAGTATGTCCTTATAGCGGAGCACATTTGAAAGGGCATTAAATAAAGATACTTCAGTAAGATAATGGAACTTTGTTAAGCAATGGTTCAGTGCGGAAGGGTTCAATTCAAACCTAGACATCAAAGCCACATTTAACAACCACAACTTTTGAACCTAATAAAACGACACTCACTGATAGGGATCTGCAACTCAGACAAAATCCTAAATATTTTATTACAACCAATCGGGCTATAAAAACATTAAGATTATGCACCGATTGTGAACACGCATGTTCCCACGGTAACTGAGGTGTTTGGTGGTGACTGCGCAGCTCCCACTGGCACCGCACCGTCCACGAGGAAGGAGCATGCCGGTGACGTCATCAGTCAGGGCCTGGGCGGCGGAAGAAACGTGCCCGCTGGGCCCTCTGCGTCACCGTGTAGCGCTCAAACACCAACGCCTTTACACTTGTTTTACAACATTCGCTCTTTTGTCTGAGGTTGTTCTCGGGCTAAATTATTTTTTTAATTCCCTGCTATCCAATTACTGTTTTTTTATTTTTATAAACGTCTACTTGTGTTGTTGGGTGCAAAGTGTTCCGTGTATCTGCTACTTTTTTCTCTCGGTCACTTTCGTTCACTTCCTTCCTTCCTTTATTCCTTCCTTCCTGTCTGAGGTTTATCTTTATCTGCAGCTGTGATGTTTATTCTCAGTGCTACACCTCCCCCACCCTGCACACACAGGTCCTTTTAGGGACTTTTATCAGGGACAGGGGGGTCTAGTGTGGTGCCTGGATGATGTTATAAAATCATCATTGGCATTAAGGTAGACATGTTTAGTGGTCATTGAGGTGATTGTAGCCCTTCAACCCGTCTCTCCTATTTTGAGTTGGAGAAATGGGTTGATACTCAACAAAAAAAACCCTGCAAATATCTTTTAAATGTTCTTGTTTCATTCAAGGCTGTATTATGAACTGTGTAAAAAAATCGACACAAAAAAACACTCATTGTCACTGAATCATGGTTACGTACTTATCATGTCATGTAGATAAGCAACTCTTCTGCTTGCTGTCATGTCACTGTATGATGTTTTATGTGGAAAGAGAACTGTACTTCATTTTCTCATGTCATTTCCTACTGTCTGAAACTGTATAAATACTTATTGTGTGTTTCATAAGGATGTTTAGAAATTGCTTAATAAATTTCCTGCTGAGTTTGACAACTTTCAGACTTGTGTGGTATTTTGTCTCTGGTTTCCTCAATAACAAAATTATAACCTATTATTTGTACTTTTTCTGTTTTGTCATATGTTGCCTGTGATAATACCTGCTCTCATTGTTAATATCCTACTCTTCACTTCCATCTGTCTGTCCCATCTATGGTCTGAACCGGCATGTGGAGATGTGAACATGATGATGGCTGTATGACTGGGTCTTTGTGGAAGTGTTTCAATGTGAATTAAAAGAGATTGCGCAAAGCATGATCACTGTACTAAAAACATTTTTTTAGTATGTTTACCAAATGTAATAATTAACATAATAAAGTCTGCTTAACCATTTGGTACTCATGACCACTCTCTGGTTCTCCCCCCTCTCAGGTGTAGTGTCAGTCAGTTTTGAAGAAGATGAGGAAGGGAACCTGTGCCTCATCGCATACCCCCTCCACAGTGAATCTGGGGACCTAGAAAACAAAGATCCCTCTGCAGACTGCGAGCCCAAGAGCAAGATGCTGAAGTTGATCAACAAGAAGCAGTCCTCGCTGCTGGTGGAGAACGAGAACTACAGCAAGGACCGAGCTCGCCACAGCCGGAAAGAAGACAAAATGATGAGGTGAGGATGCTCGTCCCAACACCGCGTCACTTCATAACCGATGAGTCTTCATCGACGCATTCTGTAACACCAATGTTGCGCGTCTTTTCTCTTTCGTCACTTGTGCAGTTACAAACGTGATGAGATGCAGCAGCAGGCCGAGGTTCTCTACTTCAGCCTGGAGAAAGGCAACGTTGTGCCACAGATCAAACACAACCCCTGGAGTCTCAAGTGTCACCAGCAGCACTTGCAAAGGATGAAGGAGAACGCAAAGCACCGCAACCAGTACAGTATCCTTTCACGAGTACACGGCCGGCATTTGGTGTCTCTGTGTGCACTGAAGCAGACGGATGGGTCTTAGACATTAATATAAACAGTTAGTTTTAAAGGTCTTTGGTTACCGTGTGATCCTTAACCCCCCTTGACAGAATTTATTCTTCTGGAGAACCTGACCTGGCGCTACACTGTACCGTGTGTCCTGGACTTGAAGATGGGAACCCGCCAACATGGAGACGATGCATCAGAGGAGAAGAAGGCCACTCAGATCCGCAAGTGTCAACAGAGCACATCTGCTTCTATTGGAGTGCGACTTTGTGGCATGCAGGTACAGCGGAGATGCAACACACCTCCTTTGGCATTGAAACGTTTTTGTATTGGCTACGCGCCGAGCCCGAGCGCTCATGTTTCTGTGTAACCTGCAGGTGTACCAGTCCGACTCAAGCCAGCTGATGTTCATGAATAAGTACCACGGCCGTAAGCTGACTCTTGACACTTTCAAGGAGGCTCTCTATCAGTTCTTCCACAACGGGTGTCGCCTTCGCCGGGAGCTGCTGTCCCCGGTGCTGCGCAGACTCCGGGAAATGCAAGCGGCCCTGGAGTCCTGCGAGTCTTACCGCTTCTACTCGAGCTCCCTGCTCATCATCTACGATGGAGACCCTCGAAGGACGCACACGAGACCCAGACACCGTGGAGGCGAAGAGGGTGACGAGGATGAACCGTCTGATGAAGAGGAAGAGGAGGAGCCAGAGGAAGAGGAGGATGACGAGGAAGAGGAGGGGGCCTTTGGTTTCCCTCGACCTTCCTCTGCAGGCAGCAGTCGCTCCTCCTCCTCTGGCACAGGAGAGACCAGCAGCCCCGCGGTGGACGTGCGCATGATTGACTTTGCTCACACCACCTGTCGGCACTATGGAGAGGACAGCGTGGTGCATGAAGGCGAGGACAGTGGCTTCATTTTTGGCCTCCAGAACTTGATCAACATTATCTCTGAGCTGGAGGATCACAGTACTGACTGATGCCGGGCTGGAGCCAACACGGTCTAAATTTCCAGGGTGGGACGAGCTCGTCGACCTGAAACCCTGCTACTCCAAGGTGCATCGCCCTCACGCCTACGTGGACGTCTGACCTTCAACCGCTTGGAGGGAACCTCCGACACCTCGGGGTCAGAAGGGAATGGCGCGTGATTGTTTACGCGCGCTCTCTCAACCCGACAGAGGCGAGGGCGCCCTGCGTCCTTACTTGCACTTTTCTCTTTCTGGGACTTGCTCCTTCTCTCTGTCAGACATAGCAGGAGAAACGTTGTATGAGGCCACAGACGTTCAACAAACACAGGGACTCCTGTAGCATCCTGGGACCCTCCACCTCCCCGGCCCCTTTCCTCTCTCCTCCTCTGGTACAGACGAGTTTCTTTATTGTGGAGTTCTCTCTGAGAGAGAGCGTGAGAGCGCGGCAGAGTAAACGAAAGCTCAAGTGTAGTTGTCCGACATGGTGCTTTACCTGTGATGTGACATTTGTTTCGGTTTATTTTGGATGAAGTTTGGACTGCCGGTCCTGCATAGCACATTACTAGTGGGAAAGTTGACTGTACAAGCTGACCGTGGCTGGCTAGGTCAGTAACTTGAAATTTGAAGCTTCGGAGAAGGACATTTCTTTCTTTCTTTTTTATTGGTGTCCCCCCCCAGACAACAAACATGGTTTGTGTCCACCAGGCACTTGTAATTTACACATGTTGGTGGAAGAACAAGATTGTATTGGTCAAGACAAAAGGATTGGCCTTTTTTCAATAGTTTGTCTCCCCTGTACTTTTTTGTTTTTGCCTACAAACAAAAGACTTTTGGAGAGGGTAATATCTTTGTTTTGTCTCTGTGCTTGTTTTTGTCTGATTTTTTTCCTCTTCATTCCTGAAACTTTGACTAAACAAAGAATATATTAATTAAAAACACTAGCTACAAAGACTATATAAAGATTATTTATTTGAAGGGATTGTAAAAAAGAAGCCGCTACATTCCATACCACCACTCTATCCGTTCTGATACCAACTTTGATTTATTCTACTATTATAGACGATGGCTCTCTGTAAACCTGTGTGTTAACAATGTCTTGAGAAATAAAGGCATTCATTTGTTATAACAGCTTGTGTCCACATGGTGTTCATTTATGCATACATATGTCTATTAAGACATTATTCACTTAGTTTCTACTCTTAACAAATGGACACAGGGGTCCAAGGCATCTGATTTCTAACCAGATTAAGATTCGAGCTTCACTGAACCACATCTGTGTGAATCTTTAGATCGATCTCAATGCTTCACCTGGCAGAAGAAAGCTCCCTTTACATCCTCCAGAGGAGAAACGGTTGTCTACTTGCTCTTCTATTTAAAAAAAAAAAAAAATGTTGCTTCTTGTGCTGCCTGTGCAGCAAGATGAAATGATGAGTCAGCCAAAACCACTTTCTGCGCACTGAGGATGTTTGAGGTTGATGTATGTAATCTAAAAGGAATAAAAACGCTTTCTCTCTGAGGTGATGTTGGTGTGAAGGACGTTCCTTAGCAGTGGGAGCTGAAGCTGTTTGCGTCTTTTGGGTAATTTTAAATACTTAAGACAAAATCTCTATGCAGGAAAGTCTCTACCAAAGGAACAAGCTTTCCCCTCAGGGTTTACTTTATTGTTTGCAACGTTGCAACGATAACGTCATACAAAGGTTGTAAACCTCATGTTGCCTGCTTCCTCAAGGCCGGTGTTCATTATTAAGCGGTTGAGGACTTTTGGCCTGGTTCCCGTTCGGCGGTGACATCGGTGACTGATCTGCACCGGGCCTCAGATTATACACTTAAACCCTAAAAAACTTCCTGCTGAGCTGTAATGCTAAGCTGAAAAAACATGCGAGTTGTTAGCCGACAGTCAACACATCCCAGGCAGCATCCTCGGATGACCCGCTATTTTTTTCAACCAGCTGGACCCTGATCCCTAAACTCCCCGGTTAAACGAGTGCACGGCTGTAAGTCCACAGTAGCACTGATAGAACGCTGCGTCACCATTCAGAAACTTGGCACACCTGCTTTACACAAAGGGTGGGGTTGTTGGTGACATTTCCAAGCGCTGGGCGATGACGAGATACAGCGGTACCTTCCTGGTTTCATACCAGCGCTATTGTACGACATAAAGGAGAGTGTAAATATCACACGCGTTGTCAGATCCACAGTCGACTTAACTGGGACAGACTGACTCAGAGTCTTCAGATGACCCACATACTCCGACTTAGTGTGCAACAGTATGTTAGTCTTTTATTCTCTTTTTATATATTGTTCTTTATTTGTGAAAAATAAACTGCACAGTATGTGCAGAGCAAAGGATAAAGTCCATGTAAGCTTAAGCATATTGTGACATTCGTGCAGGTATGAAGCCAAAAATGAGAAACAAAACACCTTGAATGATTGAGCTGTTCCAAGTGTAGTTTGGATCGCAGAGGATCCAGATTTTTCTGCCCTGCCTCTGTCGGTCAGGACATTAGGTGAGGGGGGTTTGCAGAGAGAGATGATAGCACAAGGCACGAGATAAGAGGGATTATCATTTCTCTTTTTACATCTAAAAATAACCGGACCTTCCCTTATCATCCGCTACCTGCATCATAACAGATTCAGTATGCGTCTGTCCTGTATGGCGTTGATTTAAGCTTCTTCATGTGGTTTTGACTAATACTCCCAAACACACACTGTTGCAATCAAACTTCTTCAGCCCCAATTGCACATTAGGGTTCATTGGCCAAATATACAAATTCTCAGCGGTATACAAAACGAATTACACAAAAACTGAGTAGTTCAATGGAATAAATATTACAAGGATTTTATCAAAACTCACACAAAATCATTCAACCCCTTCATGTCAAGCATCTTCTGTACTTATTAGAGCCCTCTTTTGCTGTCAACTGCCTCCTTTAAAGGCAGCCGCTCATCCAGGTAGTGAAGCCACTGTGCATTCAACTTTGAACTTGTAATCTATACTTCCTACTGTAGAGATATCAGTGCTTTTGATATCTCTTTGTATCTCGTCTCCTGTTTGTGCAAGGCAATGATCTCTTCACTGAACATTTTGGACAATGCTTTTGACAGCCGTGTTTCTAACATGCAATCAACGTCACTCTCAATAAACCCCCAGCCAGTCCAGGTACGTCTTCTATCTCAGGCACACTTGAACTAATAAAGCCCTTCATTGGTGCATGTGCTTGAGACAGGTGGTTGAATATAAGTGCTGAAGATGCATGTCATGAAGGGGTTGAATCAGAGGGAGCAGTACTGATTAAAAGCATTTTGTGTTGAATTTGGATGAAAACCATGGTAATATTAGTTTTCATGAACTATTTCAACCGTTCTTGTTTGCTTTGTTTATTGCAAACAGCTGAAAGATTGCACAACTGGCACAACCTTATAGTGCACAGCAGGAAAGTGTATTTGATTAGGGGCAGAAGACAGCTCACCTGTGTAATGAGGGGTTGCTTCACTCCATATGCTAATTTTTTGTCTTTTGGTATTTTCTTTGGATGAGTAGTTGATGGTGTTTGGGTAGATGATCTGACTGTGTATACAAGGTATCTTCATTCTGACCGATGGTGTTAAAAGGCCTTCTGTTGCAGACACGATATTGTGCTGCAAGAAAGAACCTATTTCTTTGTCAAACAAAAAAGCAGAGAGAAGTGAAAACTTTAAATAACCCGGATAGCAACAAAGAAACAGCTCTATATGCTCAAAGGTTGGAAATGTAAGAACTTTTGAGAACTTGTTTTGAGAAATCTACATTTTTTAGATACTTTACGGGAGGACTGATCCCAATACAAACCTTGTGTCATTTTAGGATTAGGGGAAGAGCACTGGGGAAAAAAAGTCAATATTAGAGATTGGCTGGAAGAGATGAATAGAAGACCACAAAAACCACCCACAATTATGCTGGAGGCTCTTATGTGACCGGGAAGCCAACCAAACTCTTGTTGCAAATGAAAGATAATACGGGATGTGTCATTTCAAACAGCTGTACTGTGATGTTCCTCAGGAAGATTGAAGAGGTAGTACAAAGAAGAGACCGATACCTGGCACACTACAGCAATGCTTTCAATGTATTCCAGAAGTTTTTTGCAATGGAAAATGACTTATGTCCTCACAGGCAAAGAAGCATTTTTTGTTGTTGCAGGAAATGGAATTATTCACCTGAACAGTTTAAATACGAAACGTTTTAGATGTTGAATAGTTGAAAAAGAGTGTGTGTGTGTGTGTGTCCGTATGCCCCTGTGTAAAGTTCAGGATGCCACGCAACAGCTCATGCTTTGACTTTAGTGTCAAAGCATATGATGCAATCCTCCTTGAACTTTGCTCAACCCAGCGATCAGATAAATCAGCCACCACAAGGAATAATAAATTGCTCAGAAGAAGAATGTATGATAGCATGAACCTGCACACGCTGTGCTCACATTGGTTGATCCATTTTCATATCAGGCCAGTTGCATCACAGTCGCAGTCTCATCACCTCCTTCATTTTGTTAAGCATCAAAAGGTCTCCATTCACTTCCCCCTTCTGTTATTTTCTTTCCTTAATTGAGGCGATTGTTATCTTGGCCTCATTGCAGCACAACAACAGTAACCCCATGTGAACAAGATGGACGAGTCCTGAATGCTGAGGTTGAATAAACAGTGCACATACAGAGACTTCTGCTCTGGGTTTTTTCCTTTTGACGCGACCAAATGAGAGCTGGGATTGTGTAACTGCTCAGTGGTGTCACGCACTGTCTAATTTCTCACCAGCGCCAATGGAGGTTGTGTCAGGGCCCCCATCAGCTTCCCCCGAGATCTATTTATGCCACCAAATCCACTGGAGTCTGTTGTCAGTTGATCAGCATCACATATTTATGCAGATGGTTAAGTGCAGCAACAGGTGCACCCGAATCGTGCTGGGGAAAATATTCCACACGCCTCTCCGTGGGGGGTCAAGTAGAGGCACGGATAGCTGAGATGGAGCTGAATGTGTCACTCGGTCTTTGTGGAGCGTCTTCCCATCCGGGCCCCAACTATTCATCTAAGTTCATCTAAGTTCACTTAGAGAACTTTTTCAATCTTTGGCATGAATTGTGGTGACATACGACACTGTATGCGGAATAAATGAGGCACACATTTTAGGGTGAGTAAGTGTGTGAGCATGTGAGCCCTTTCTTGGGCCAATCAAAGGACCCAACAAGACGTAGGAAGATATTTGTTCCCACATTGGAGCACACCCACATTCGTTCTCCCTGCAGCAATCGCATTGAAGTGACTGTGTGTGCTTAAAATAACGCAGACAGGCCAAGACACGCAAAGAAAGCAATGGCTGTATGTTTACTCGTCTGGATTTACCCCGATGACTAGGGTCCGATTAATCAAGGTGAACCGTCGCAGCGTTATGTCGTGACTTGCCACTCGCTCCCCGTTCTCCCGTCGGTGGGATTTTCCGGTTCTCTGTTAGAAGATCACTGCATTAATCCTCCTCGCATACATTTTCCACTTCATACATGACGTGACACCAGACTTTTTCCCTGGAGTAATTGCAGTGCCCTTAGATGGATTATAATGAGTGAGTGTGTCTGTGTGCGTGGGAGGTGAAGGCCGGATGTTGAAATGGAAAGTCCTCCCTAGCTGGAAACCTTTTAATTACTATAATAAATGTTATAGAATGGAACTGACAATAGTTTCACTTCTCATTTATCACTCTCGGAGGAAGTCCCTCGCTTTTAAAAGACAATGTAGGTCTTCATTATATGTTGCGTTGTTTCGAGTGTTACTTAACATAATTCTATTCAGGCAAAGTTGTCTGCTGCCGGTTGTCCGTGCATGAGATGTCTTCATTTAAGTTTTGCAGAAGCAAAGCTTTGGCTGTGACACCTTGCACATTTATTGTGTGTAAACAAGAGAAGACTCATCTTCGATGGGGTCGTTTGACTGTCACAACCATGTTCACCACGTGAAGTGCGTAGATGTCAGAGAACCTTTGAACAGGTTGCATAAGACAGTTAGATTGAAGCTGCTTCGAGCACAACTGTTAGCCTGAGATTAGCAGGACAAAAGCCAACACAGCGACTTATAACCTGTTGACTAAAGACAAGAGAGCTGTTTGGATATTGTTCAGATTGACAGATTTAGGGATATTTATTTTCATGTAATGATTATGTAAAGCGCAAAAGAGCCGAGTTGTTCTTCATTAACCATCTACTGCTGTGTTCGAAAATATCTGCAGGGAGGAGTTATAGGTCTTTACATGTGTGCATGCTTATGTAACCCACGTGCATGAGGTTGGGGACACAATGTTCTTCTGTCTGCTGCATTACATTTAACCCACGACATTAACCCTTCACCTCTTTTACTGCACATATACTCTCTGTTTGTTGTGGTAGAATATTGTATTCCAAGGGTCGCTAAGAGTTCAGAGCGGTTGTTTACCATTTGAATAATCCGATTCACCAGCGAGCCCCCAGTGCATGCAAATAATCCACCATGTGAAGGACAATTTGTGATTCAACCGCTTATAAGACGGGAGAGAGACGGTCGGGAACATAATATTGTCCTGTTACTATAAACATCAAATGGTGACCCTTCCAAAGCCCCTAACATGCAGAGATAGAACAAAACAATTCAAATAAAGTTGTTTAAATTAGAGGGGAAAGTTGGCCTCGCTAACGGGAACAGAGCTGGAGTGTGTACAGCGGGTGACCTCGCTTAGATGGAGAGTATTTACTGGTGCAGTAGACAAGAGAGTGAAACTGTCTCTGAGACAAAACAAAAACGGAAATGAATGTGAGAAAAGAATGAGCCTGGGTCGTTAAAGAACGACCGAAACAGTGAAAGAAATTCAACATTTCTTCACGTTACGGCAACGTCAAAGACTCTTACACAACGCCGGCCATCAAGCAACATTTGCATATGTCCATGTGCACACCAACAAAGAGAAGAAATGTAGAATGAGACATGTGACAGTAGTGCTGGAAGTACTTTGTTTATTTCCTTCCTTCCTGATAAGTAAATTACAAGATTCATGCCACTTTTATTCTTGTCTGTTCAATGTGAAGCTGCGGCCAACAGCCACAAAGCCCTCTAAAGCTCCCTGATGAACACATTATGTCCCGTTAATTTGTCCGTAGAAAAACAAACACAACCAACAACAGCTGGCAGTCCTACAGGGGTTGTGTAAGAGTCCACTGGTTGCCAGCAGAGCAAACTAGTTGTTTCCTCATTGTCGTAATGAGCTGACCGTCTCCTGTGGCCTCATGTTTACAGCTGAGACACGAGAGTTGCCGTCTTCTCACCTCATCAAGGGGGAAAAAGAGAGATACTGTGAAAAAAGTCTTCACCTGTATAAACTGTGTATAGTGTATACACAGTTTGTACAGGTGACGGTTATTTTCACTGTATTTACATGTGCTGGACTCATTTAGACCTTTGTCTTAGGTCCATAGTTCCTCATGCTGACCAGTGCAGTTTGAGTAGAACGTGTTGGTATAAACTGAGTAAGCGGGGACTCGTTCTGTGTTTGTCGCTCGAGTCGATGTCATCAAAAAGTGAAGAAGTGGTTTCAGGTGTGCACGGAGGAATATTCTCCATAAAGGACTTAATTTGATTTAATCAAGTTCAAATTTGAAATGTTTTTGTATTTTACTTGAGTGGTTCCATTTTCTTCAACTTAATACTTCAGCTCCACTTTAAATATATAAATATTGTGGGTTTTTTTTATTTCCCTACACCTTGACAGCTCCAGTTACTTTTAACTTTTCTAGTTTGGGGAGTTTTTTCTGTGCCGATGGTGGGTTTTGGGACAGAGGATGTCGTATGTGTACAGGCTGTAAAGCCCTCTGAGGAAAATTGCGATTGTAATTTGCGATTTTGGGCTATACAAAATAAAATGAATTGAATTGAATTGAATAGTTAGTACTTGTGTGTTTGTTTCTTTGCACTAGTCTAGTGTGGTTTGGTTTTGTGCACTGCGGCTGTGACATGGCAACGTTTAATTAAGTTTATCCATTTATCTATTAATGTGTCCATCTCAACAGTATATGAAATATTTGAATGGGACCTTCAACATCTACAGCAAGAAAATGCAACATACGTATTTATGCAGCAGTATTATGACTGTATTTGTGTAGTATTTGTGATGCTCAATGAAAATAATGTATGCTATTTCCTACAAATTCTTTGAATGCAGGACTTTTACTCGTCATACTGATATTGTTGTATTCTTACTTTACTAAAGCAAAGGGTCTGAATAGTAAACTACTGGGTATCAGTGAGTTTCTGGGAAGTGTGTAGAGACTTGTAGCGGCTCCCAGCACACCTGTGTCCTGCAGTGTGGTAGTCAAACAGACAGCCGGAGACAACGCCTTGCATGCAGCTTTGTTCTGCTGAAGGAGCCTCTCCCTGATCGTTTCCCCAGTGCCAAAACACTTTGGGCTCTCTGTTTTTAGGGAGTGTTGTGAAAGGCCGAGCTCTTTCTCTGCCATCATCCTCTTTTAATTATGTGAGAAAGGATTTCGCCTCCTGTGACCCGAAACTCACTGTTGATTGTTCACCGCTTTCTAAAGAGGGAAATAAAAGGTATCAAGGTACTTGAAGCCAATCTTGACATCAATACTGACGACAAGGGACGTACAGTGAGACATGTTGGACATAGTATCATACTGCTGTGCTACTTCTTCAGTTGACATGATCACTGTGAGATACATGTAGTGGACACATGATGATCTTTACGGATAAAAGATTATTTGCAGGGCTTTGAGGTGCCATTAATTCTGTCGAGTGCTCGTGCTCCCCTTCATGGTTTTGTTGGGTGTAAACTTTGTTATCTGGTGGGAAAAACCGCCAAACTGCCTTCACTCGTCTGCATTTCCTGAAGTTGACCAGAGATCTTTTGTTTAAGCCACTGCTGCTCTCTGGTGGAGACGTGAAGGTTTTCCGATGGGGAAGAACGGCTCAGGAGAGAAGAAGAGGTCGTCCGATTGTTTACGTACTGACGGCAAATCTAGAAACAATGTGGACAAATTACGATACGATCAAACATTCGGAATCACAACAAAATGTGTATAAAAGTGTATCAAAATTAGTAATATTATTATAATTATTATGGTAATAATGTTAATTTGTATTAAATAAGAATTATTAAATAATTATATAATAATATATAATAATTATTTTAACAAATAACTAAATTGACCACGTGTTCTACACTCGTTTTCCTAAAAACAGTGGCATGTGTCGACCGGTAGAGGCCTGTTCTTCAAATCCTTGTTCTTCGTGTCCGTAGTGGTGACGTGTCTGTTAAATTTCCCCTCCTCCTCCTCTTCCTCCTCCTCTTCCTCCTCCCCGCGGCGGCTCAGTCAGTAGTGAGATTGAGTCTCGTCAGATTTACACAGTAAAGGAGCCCGTAGAAGGACGGTTGGGACATCATGGGCAGTGAGTATGACTTTGCCGCTCAACGTGTACGATGATGTGTCGATAGAAAGTGGCACGATTCTCTAAATAGAGTTTTACCTGTTTTGTTCAACTTAGCTCGGTTAGCTAGCGGTGTTAGCGCTGGCATTGATAGCCGGCTAGCTAGCGCTGCTAATTCCCAACGCCAGCTAGTTGGCTGTTGATTTTGTGCTAGCAAGCTAGCTTTTTATGGCAAATGGTTGGTGGATTCCAATAAACAATTGGGTAGTATTTGTTTCACGATGTTTTTTTCCATCTTGGTTCGAGATTGTAGAACCGTCACGGTGGGTTTTTTATGTCGACAGGAACATCTTCCTAGCTAACTTGCTAGCTACTCATTCAAAGACACTGACAGTCTAGTGATGACGACGCATAACAGAACCGGTGTTATCTTCAGCCTGCTGTTCCCAAACCATGTGCCTAACGCGACGTAGCAATGATATTAAGGTTATGGGTCATAGCTGGAAACCCGGTGATACAAATTTCCCCGTTTGACATGAATGTGTTCGGTACACGTTAGTGGATTGAAGTCTGTAGAGTCCGCCCACCATTCACTGCCACGTCCCACTGGTTGAGCAGCTATTATTCCATACAAGTCTCATTAATGCTCATCGTGCGTTTCCTGTTCCCAGTCAAATTCTTGGAGGTGATCAAGCCGTTCTGTGCAGTGCTGCCAGAGATCCAAAAACCCGAAAGAAAGGTCTGTATTACGCTTATTAGTACATTTGCTTCTGCCACTAATGCCAAAAAAAGCTGTTGTTGATGATTACTTCACGTACTGTCATTGTCTAACAGATCCAGTTCAGAGAGAAGGTATTATGGACTGCCATCACTCTCTTCATCTTCCTGGTGTGTTGCCAGGTAAGTGACACAGTTAACTACTATGTTACAATGTTAATAAAAACGTATGGGGAAAATCCACATGATTTCCCTTATTTTGCAATAATTTCATTTATTTCTAATAGTACATTACAATCTCTTGCACTCACAAGCTTCATATAGCAATTTTATGTCAAATCAATTGGTTTTTATACATTATTTTCAAGATAATAAAATAAATGTATCTTACCATCACAATTTGTCATTCAGTTGCAAGAAGAGAGGGCCTGGTGCTTTTTAAATAAAGTTTAACTGCTAAACGCAAAATTCAGAGCATAGCTAATGTCTTTAGATATGGCAGTGGTTGAGTCGGTTGCTCTAAACTGACAATGCTAATGTCCTTCAAAGGGCAATCAACGGCAACAGTGCTGACAGACCTAACACTGTTTACTTGAGGGGGAAGAGGAGGGTGGGCTCTATGCTACTGCAACATTGGCGTCTGCTGTGAACGCATTATCAGCTGTGATTGCCGTAAGGGGTAATTGCAGAGCGGGGACCAAGAGCTAGCCAGTGGGGCACGTTATCATACACGCACAGTGAAAGTGGGATTCCTACACACACACAGAGAGACTGACTTCATTCGGTGAATTCAGACATTTGTCAAACAATCCCAACTGTGAATGAAGGGTTTCAAGTTTCACTTGTAGTATTAAGAATTATTTTCCAACATTTGCTAGTTTATAGAAGGAATGCAACTCTAACCACAATGAAATAAAATTCTGACTTTTTTTCCTGCAGATCCCCCTTTTTGGCATCATGTCATCAGACTCAGCAGATCCATTCTACTGGATGAGAGTTATACTGGCCTCAAACAGAGGTATTTGTCCTGCTAATAACTGAGTAATGGATCAAATGTTTCTGCTCTTTCACTGCTATATCGTAACCTGAACATCTGCCCTCAGGTACCCTGATGGAGTTGGGTATCTCGCCTATTGTCACCTCGGGCCTTATCATGCAGCTGCTTGCTGGAGCTAAGATCATTGAGGTTGGAGACACACCAAAGGACAGAGCCCTCTTCAACGGAGCTCAGAAATGTTAGTAGACTCAAATCACTTACGTAAACATATGATAGGGATCTATAAGTATGTATATAGATTGTCTTACCACTCCTAATGTTTTGCAGTATTTGGAATGATCATCACCATCGGCCAGGCCATTGTATACGTAATGACCGGCATGTATGGAGATCCCTCTGAGATGGGTGCAGGAATCTGTCTGCTCATCATCATTCAGGTGAGAGTAGAAACTTTCGTCAATTTGTCATAACCATTTTGTACTAGGATATGTACTTTAGCATCAAAACGTTGTTAATAAGTAATAAAACTAAAAAGGAACAAACCGATGCAGATTGTAGTTACAATTTGATTTGGTGTAGATTCACAGTGGTGATTTATTATCACAGATAAATTCCTCACAGGGATGTTAACACATTTGTTCACTACTTTTAATTAAAGGGCTGCATCTGCAATCTTATTGCGTTTACTCACGGGGACAGTATGCTCCAGGAGCTCACACTTTATTATTTACATTTAAGGGTATAACTTAAATAGTCGGGATAGACCACTTAGACTTTCCAAAGGATGTGAATTCATTACGAAGTGTCTGTTCTTCCTCAGCTGTTTGTTGCTGGGCTGATCGTGCTGCTGCTCGATGAGCTGCTCCAAAAGGGTTATGGTCTTGGTTCAGGGATCTCGCTTTTCATTGCCACCAACATCTGTGAGACGATCGTCTGGAAGGCCTTCAGCCCCACGACTGTAAACACTGGAAGAGGTAAGAGCCCCAGAGGGCGCAGCCAGTATGTGATTCTGATGTGCAGCTGCTGCACTTAACAGGACCGTGTCTCACACTGTAGCTGTGACTTTCTGTTTCTAGGTACCGAGTTTGAGGGGGCAATCATTGCGCTTTTCCATCTGCTGGCCACTCGCACGGACAAAGTGCGCGCTTTGAGAGAGGCTTTCTACAGACAGAACCTGCCCAACCTCATGAACCTCATCGCCACCGTATTCGTCTTCGCTGTAGTCATATACTTTCAGGTGAGTTTCTAGCCTTTCTTAACATGCAACATTTCTCAAAGCTTCTAATGTGTGACTTTATATTTTAATGGACAATATAATAGAGACGGGGAATGTAAACAATTAAGGATTTGCTCACACCAAACTCCTCCAACAGGGATTCAGAGTTGATCTGCCCATCAAGTCAGCTCGCTACCGTGGGCAGTACAACACGTACCCCATCAAGCTCTTCTACACCTCCAACATCCCCATCATCCTGCAGTCCGCCTTGGTCTCCAACTTGTACGTCATCTCCCAGATGCTCTCCACACGTTTCAGTGGCAACTTCCTGGTTAATCTGCTTGGTACTTGGTCTGTAAGTATACACTTAATCAAATGTTTCCATGCAATTTGTCGAGCTTTTTTTTTTTAAGACCGAGCCTCTGAAAATGTACTCTGAAATCTGCAGCGGTCCCTTGTTTTTTTATAATGGAAATAATTTACCAACGCAAATGCTACTTGAGTCTCAAGCAGGGTTTTTTTTTGTCAACTAAACTAATGGTGTTTTTTTTTAAAGCCCCTTTCCGATGAACGGACTATATGCAGTCATATATTTAGTCACGTTTATATGAAAATGTTTTTCTAACACTCTTACTCTTCTCTCGTGTGTGTGTGTGTAGGATGCAACGTCGGGCGGTCCGGCTCGTGCCTACCCTGTGGGGGGACTCTGTTACTACTTCTCTCCCCCTGAATCATTTGGCTCCGTTCTTGACGACCCCGTCCATGCAGTCATCTACATCGTCTTCATGCTTGGATCATGTGCCTTTTTCTCCAAGACCTGGATTGAAGTCTCCGGCTCATCTGCAAAAGATGTAAGTTGTAGCTGTTTTCAGCCAGGTGTCGTTATGAGTTTTTTTTAAACGGAGTGTGTTTTTAAAAGGGCCGTTCTTCCCTTTCATCCAGGTGGCAAAACAGCTGAAGGAGCAGCAGATGGTGATGAGAGGACACAGAGAAACCTCAATGGTCCATGAACTGAACAGGTATAATCCCAAAACCTTGTCTTTTGTAGATATCTTGCATTTCATTTACAGAGCTAATCAGCTGCAGATACAAGCCCTCATCATACATTTACATGAATTTATGTTTTTGTCACTAACATTTCAATAACCTCCATCTTTAAAGCAACTCATTGAAATCTTATTTCAACGTACCTTCCTTTTAATTCGCTTTGTGTAATCCCTCCAAATGTGTGACACTCGTCTAAGATCATTTTTAATCACAAATTCAGATTATTTGGTAAGGCATCGTGGGTATAGGGCAGAGCTCTTCACATCAGGTATTGTGGATTAGAAACGCAAATGAAAAGTAATTTTTAAAAAAAGTCGTATAATTCCAGACTGGACTTGCCTCTTGCAAACACATTTACGGAAAATCACAGATGTACCTACATAAACGAGTTGAATTGCATTTAGGTGCATCAGTTTCACGGTCTTTATTTCCTGCATGCTGCCACACTGACATGACCTTTGGGGAACTACTATTTTAATTGTCCCATCAGATTTTGTCTTTTTTAAATGCTATTTGAATGCCACCCAAATAAAGAAAAGCATAATACCTTGATAAAGACACGGGTTGATTTCCTTTTGTTTGTGGTTAGGTTTTCCTAATTTTATCTTCTATTCACTGCAAATCAGATGTGCAACCCTGCTCACCTCACGGTTCTTCACTTTGCAATCATACTTAATGTATTTGAATATCTACTATTCTTGTTATTTTGCATAATGAAACACCCAGTTGAAATATTTATTGATCTTTGTCTCAATCTGCTTTGTGTCATAGGTACATCCCTACTGCTGCTGCCTTCGGTGGACTGTGTATCGGTGGTTTATCAGTAATGGCCGACTTTCTCGGCGCCATTGGCTCCGGCACCGGTATCCTGCTGGCCGTCACCATCATCTATCAGTACTTTGAGATCTTTGTAAAAGAGCAAAGTGAAGTAGGCAGCATGGGGGCTCTGCTCTTTTAGAAAAGCCAATATCCTCCCACCCTTTACCAACTTTTATTAGGATCACCTACTTTACATTCATTTTACATCTCCGAGAAGCCCCCGCATCACCAGCCCTCCACTTTTCAGGATGACCAAGGAATCTCCGCTCAAATTGGACCTTACGAGGGGGTGGGGCTGCTCAGCTTTTTGCTCCTGCCTTGAATCCTCTAACGCAACACGAAGACAGACACTTCAGTTGTATTTCATCAGATTGTCAAACTGACTCAAAGTTAAAGTTTCCCAAAATGAATATAAAGGCTTTCTTTTTTTGTATGAGATGAGATCCTGCGGGAGTTTGGTCCTTTTTTCGGACTGACGATAGAGCGCTTCAGTATGCCGGCATACTCGACACGGATGATGGAGGTCAACTGCCTGCTGTGTGCTGAAATGTACTAAATGTTCTGCTTGGTGTTATCTTAGTTCATACTTTTTTATTTTCAGCTTTATCTTATTTCTTCAGCAACCTGCCAATTGTGCGAAGGTGTGGAACAGAAGCTAAACTCTGAGTCAAGTACTGTCTTTTTTTTCTGATCTGTGTCCCTGTGTTATAGCTGTAATTGGAACAGAATATTTTCGGATGAGGCTGTGGAGCACGCATCCGCCTGTCGCTGTTTTTAATGTATGGCATTCCCAGGGAGCAGCAGTATTAACTCACTATTCACATTCAATCTCCCACTTTCTAAGATTATTTTTTGTTGTTTTTAATTGTCTGCTCTCGGCATCCTTGCATTAATCACTTTTTCCACACCTGAAAAACAAATTATAATTTTACTGTACATAAGCCATGCATTGAATAACTTTGAATTTGTGTAAAATACAATCTTTTGAATATGTAAAAAATAAATGCATTTCAGAACAAACTTGTAGAAAAAAACATTCTCAATAAAACCTTTTTGTGGGAAACTGCTTAGTATTTTGACTCTTCTACTTGCGTTTAAGCTCAGCGTGGCATTTTTTAAAGAGTATAACAATTCCAAGTATTTATTAATGTACGATATCCTCCTATAAGGGATGGTGGTCTACAACAATCTGGAATTGTTGGCCAGTACCTCACCAAACAAAAAACTACTTAATCTAAGTACCAGTACGTTTTTATAATGGCAACATAACTTCAAGCCATGCATCGCAGCCAGGTATTTGTTGCAGAGTTGTGCAATGCAGATATACTGAATATTAATATACTGTCCTAGTTTCCATACTAATCCTCCTTTCTTGGATTTATCTCTTGTCCCAAAATGAATTTATTAAAATTCATATTTACATGATAATCGTATCAGAGTTAGAGTGCTTGTGAGCGATCGTTTTATGTTCTATGTGTCTCCTGTTGGGGGCGACAGATCGCCACCGACCGTCTGCGCTACCGGAAACACAACCACAGAAGAAGACCGCGCTGCTCAAGAATAAGATGGTTATGAAACCAGCTAACGCTAGCTCTGGATGCTGCACTTAAACGTCGCTGCTTATTCATGTGTTGTGTAGCGTGTTAGTGAGACTCGTTGTCCTCGGCGCTGTTGCTGTTATTTTAAAAAAAGGAGAAATTTTATCCGCCCCAGCGTGAAGAAATGAGCTCTGTCAGAGAGGAAGGTAACCATCGTGTGCTAAACCGGCTAACTTCTCTGGAGAGCTAACGTAACGTTAACCCTGCAGTGTTGATCGGAGTCTGAATGAGAACATGATTTGTGCTTTTTCCCCAGTTGTTAAAAGCGTAATAAAACCGCATTGTGTTTCTATGAGAACCAAGACTTAAACGATCGACACACCACGAGTGAACAGGACTGATGGAAGCGTCACGATGAGTCACACTGATGTAACGTCATCGTTACTCTCAGTCACCTTGAGTCCTCCTCACACTTTGTCCTCGACTTCACCACACGTCAAGGTTTAAAACATCTTGCGCTCCATTTACGTACGATTTTGAGGTCGATTGTGCACATTGTGTTAACTTTACATGTATTTGACGTCTAGGCACTACAGGTAATTTAACACGCAAGCCACATTTAAAACGATGCTAAATGCATTGAATCTTTATGACTGGTGACACCTCACAAAACTTTTTTTTGTTTTTTTGTCCGTTTTTAGGTCAACTGACATCAAACTTTATATAAAGTAGTTTATACTAGCTTCATCTTAATTAGACTGTAAAGTTCTAAAATTCTATCGCAGCATTGATGCATCAGTACTGACAAAATAAGATGGTGACATGTGCTCATTTAACAGTAACAAGAGACATTGTGTCGCAGAACCTTTGAACTTTGATAGTACATTTCGATGGTAATATGTTGCTACTACTTCAGACCTTACCTTGAACTGGAGTATTTACATGGTTTTACTGATAATTCTAGTTATCGAAAGAATCCTATTGTGCTTCTTTCACCACTTCACTTCTCATCTTGTACAACTTATTTTCTTTTGTGCCTTGATTTTATCATCAATCCGTTGATCTGTTAATTACGGGTCATGCATTGTTTAGTTTTTCAATTTGAGAATAAAGTGAAAAGTGCCATCACAGTTTTGCAGAATCAAATTCACTGCAAATCCTCACATTTGAGAAGGTGGGAGCAGCACATGTCTCAATGCCACGAACACACTTATGACACCAGGAGCACCAGAAGTTGCACCGACAGATCATTCTTTAATAAAAAAAAAGGCAAAATGTTGACCGGTTCAGTTTACACAGCGGGCTTTAGTGAGCAACGTGCACTACACAGTTTAAATGGGAATGACAACAGGACCGGCTTTTACTTTGATTATCCCCAAATCGAAAAATAAGTTGAGGCAGTTCTTCTAATTCATGGTTTGATTGACTTGTTCTTTCAAATTTTTCTCAACAGGTAAAGACAGAATTATCTTCGTCACCAAAGAGGATCATGCATCACCCAGCAGCGCAGAGCTCGTCGAGGAAGATCCTAATGATCCCTATGAGGAACGCGGTGAGGAGCAGTACCACTACCAAGAGAACCCTGTTTTCAGACTTATTTGTTGCTCCGGTTAGGTTTGATGAAGCCAATTTCAACCTGTGTATTAATTCAATACCTCCCTCTCTCATCTTAGGTCTGATTCTCCCCAGTGGAGAGATAAACTGGAACTGCCCATGTCTGGGTGGGATGGCCAGTGGTCCCTGTGGGACTGAATTTAAGGACGCCTTCTCCTGCTTCCATTACAGTAAGGAGGAAGTAAAGGGTTCCGACTGCCTGGAGAATTTCAGGGCCATGCAGGAGTGTATGCAGCGTTACCCGGAGCTCTATCCGCAAGAAGATGAGAAGGAACAACAACAACAACAATCCTCAGAAACCAAGCCGACCTCACAAGACTCTGCAGAAACATCAGGTGCAAACTCCTCTGCAACCAAGGAAGACTCTGATACAACAAAACCCAACACAGACGACTCAGTGGAAAGTTAATGATGAGCCTTGATGGCAACGGGAGCAAAATGCTTTTAACGGCACTAAATTCCAAATTCAAAGCGTAAAGATGAATCTGATTGCCTCCACACAGCGGTGGCTGAGCCCGGCAGCAAGCAGCTAAAGGTGCTAACAACATTAGCGGTGCCGAAAAGGCAACAGTTCCGATGGCGGCCGGTCGGCACGTTGTCAGCTGTGTCCGCCATGTAAGCGCAGAGCGGCGCCGATTAGCTAGTGACTTATTGTCTACTCAAGTAGACCCTACTTCACTATATCTTTACATTGCAAATAATCAACCTGCTGTTAAATTAATATTCTAAATTTGGAATTTAGCACCCTTTTAAAGTCCAATTGAGATCCGTTAGTCATCGCTTTATTCAGTCTTCAGATTATATCAACGTCTTTTTCAACTTTTTTCTGTCTATTCATTTTTTCTCATCAAAAGAAAGAAAATGTTTCTGAAGAAATATTTGAAATTTTCATTTTGCTCCAACGCCAAATTCGGCCACAGCGAGGAGCTGATGGGAAGAGGCCCATCTTCAAACTGGACTCTGATTTCGATACCAAAGTCCAGACTCACAGACGTCCAGGCTCCTTCCTGCAAAGTGTGCAGAACTGTCCCACTGTCAAATCTAGTCTTTAATCGCTCACTTGCAAATATGTTTGTTCCCGTATTCACACCGTACTCCATAACTCTCCATGGCTGCAAGGGGAACAGAAAAGGTAAACAAAGAGGACGGCGCCTGGCTGTTCAGTCGTATCTAAGGAACAACCCTGAAGGACGTTCCAATCAGGCCGTAAAAAAATGTCACATAAATGCCCACGATAGTTGATAACATGTCCTGGCAGCTTCAGGCTAATGTGATATGTTGCCGCATTCCCATTTGTAAATAAACCCTTTCAAGCCCTTGCACTCTGTAACGTGCATGCAGGTGATGTTACTTCAGTCCCTGAGGGTTTATGGCTTAAGGCCTGAGGTGAACATTGGGATCAGGCTGTCATTCATCTGTAAAGTAAAGGTTTTTTCTATTTGATTCATAAAGTGTGTCCAAAGACGGACCCAATACATAAATATGTCTCCCTTGCTGACGTGGGATTTTGGTAGATATGTGTGCGCTCCTGTAGGAGGAAAAACATGGCGTTCAATTCATTTCATTTGGACGTTAATCTCTATTTATTGAAGAGGGGCTTATACTTTCAAATTAAGTGAAACATTCAAGTGAGCTAAACAAAAGAATCAATTCCATCAAAACCTGGTAGACTATGCTCATTATACACTGTACACCTCAGTGTAATTCTGTTTGTGTCAAGTCAAGATGGTTTTGTGTGTCTGTTGTGATTAATCCTGACTCTAAATTTATAAGATCACAGTAAAACATCTTTTGTGCTCATTTCCATCCTCTCGGATCTTCTATTTCACATTTATTGTGTTTATAAAAATTGATATATGACTTTGACTCAATTTCTATTGGTAAAATAACATTTCATTAAAACAAATAATTGCTAAATTCACAGAGCATGAAGAATATACTGAAGGCTACGAACCATTTCTACTGCGTAGTCTTTAAGTAGTGTTTCCACATTTGGCATGTGTCCAATATGACTGCATTTCTCCTGCTAATCTACAACCAGACTTAAAACCTTTACCTGGACCTTTTGTGTCCAACGCGGGACGGCAGGACGTCACTTATCCTTCTAAAAACCAGCCTGTCTTGTTCAGCCATTTGCTCTACAATCACATAGTATATCTCTGCAACCACAAAGTCTATTAAATATATAATAATAATGTTGGTGATACAACACAGATGTGTAATTATCACTGTATGAGTTTCTGGTTAAGAGTGAATGAAGATGGCAGCAGAAACCAAAAGTTTCAGGTTTGCCAAAAAAGAAATAGCGCTTTCAGGCTGATTGTCCCGTTCCTTCTGCAGTTTGACTTTGATGAAGTGAAGAAGAACAAAATAAGGACGTTTTTAGTAAAGACATTTCAGGCGAGGTTTCTAAAATGGCCATTTCTGGGGATCATTTGTGCCATTTGTATTTTCTCATGTATTTCACTTTTATGCCACTAATGGTGTTCAATACATCCAAATACAGTATAGTTTGAGTTAAAAATCAAGTCAAATAAAATTGACCTTTCCCATTAAAAAAATAACCACTCAAATGAACTGAGTGTTATATTACATTTCATGTCATTTAGCGGACGCTTTTATTCAAAGCGACTTACAATAAGTTCATTCAACCGTACGGATACAAACTCAGGAGAACAAGAAACAAGAAAGTGCAATTTCCTCAAATAAACCAATTTACAATTTGCTATACATAAGTGGCGTTACTAGTATAATTTAAGTGCTACAATTTGTTAGTCTTTAGTCGAGGTAGAGTCTGGAGAGGTGTGTCTTTAGTTTGCGGCGGAAGATGTGAAGGCTCTCTGCGGTCCTGGTGTCTTCAGAGAGCTCGTTCCACCATTCTGTTGAATCCAAATGGAGCCAATTTACCATTTAATTGTGTAAGAACACACATAAAACCCAAACTATTTACACCATCTTTTGCAATACTTCATGACCTTTGTCTCCTCCCCGTGGTAGAAAATGGGTGGTGGAGGTGGCTGCTGAGCTTTTACAAAACTCCAGCATCTCTTTGGCCAACTGCTCCCTGAAGACCTTGTGGGTGAAGGACTTCCACCGGGTGGGATCTTGCCCATCTGGAGCAGATAGCTCTTCACCACAGCGATGTCCACAAAGTGGACATATCAGTTCATGGTTTTGTGGCTGACGGTGTAATTTCCGATTAGACAAGTCCACACCACCATGCTGTTGTCCACGTTGCTGTCTGGACTCGTTTTGCGACACCCCGGCCTCAGGCGCCAACCTTTTTCTCCCCCCAAAGTGGGATGTGACAGAAAACGTTTGAGAACCACGGCTTTACAGCATGAAGTGTTGTGGAGTCACAGCTAGAAATGGAGGTGGAGCTATGTGAATTTTGACATCTGGGAATTCCTTTAGTTTTTGTTTGAGTTGTTGGACGATGTAAGAATGGATTATATGCGTGTAGACCAGGTTCTGCTGGGATTTGCAACAACAAATAAAACTTTGTGATTAGTGCATTTGTTTCACACAGTCTGTTGCTTTGGAGTTCATTTTATTTTTTGTCAGGTATTACAAATGCTGTTATATTAAAGTATTTGGCATTGCAATAATAACCTTTTTTTCTGAACACACCCCAATTGCACGTGTACTCTGTCATAAAGACCGAAGGTTTTGACTCGTACAGCTACAGCAGAGGGTAACATTGAGTCGACCATACGAGAGAAACCCTTTGAATTGGTTTCAATTCATTAATTCAGATTTATGAAATACTCCAAAACATCTCCAAATGCGTCATTGCTCTCTCCCAGTGACCTGCATCAGCAAAGATCCACTCTTTCCTGTGAGTAGTAATTCAATTATTCAGTTAATTACTCAGGTTGTACTTTCCACTCTCTCAGGCGCACAGTATTGACCATGTTAGCTGCTAAAAAGATAAAAATGAGAACACAGGCTATTATACTTTCTTGAAGGATCCTTTTCTTTTTTTTTTTTTTCCCCTTTCTTCATTATTACATTATGATGCTAAACATGCACCAACTGCACCTCATCAAAAATATGATGTTGTTAAGCTCTAGATGTGCTTTTCTTTTACACAAGCCATCATTTTATGTAACGGTTGTTGACCTGTCCAAAGGTTTTCAAACGCAGTCAAGCATCAGGAGTCAGAGGCCGATGACAGTGTTTGTCCCACTTCAAACTCACTCACGGATCAATAGTTACCAAACACCCCTTTTTCTGTCCGTGCCGTTCCATTGGTGGATCACGGAGGGCAAAGACGACCAAAAAGCCAATGAGACATCACCCTCACGTTTTGCTGCCTTCCATCTCCAGCGTGAACTCTGCGTTCAGGTTTTTGCTCCAGTGTGTGACAGAGACTCTCCGACAGGATGTCTTCGTTGAAGGAGATATGCAGCGGTTTACCGCTGGACCCCTTGCCTGTGAATCGGGGAAGGGACCCCGACGTACCACACGCACCTTTGAGAACCCCAAACCTCACAGCCGAGGAGGAGCGGGTGAGTGAATGTGCAAACAACGTCTGTTCATTGGACATTATTCTGCACCTTGAATCAGGCATCAATGGCCTCTGTGCACCTTAAATACAGGTGCAACTAATGTGATAGAAAATGGCTACATTCTGTTTTATGCACACCGACAAGAAACTGAGGAATGGTGAGTAGGTTCTCCTGAGCTTCTCCCAATATAACAAGACCAAGTACGATCTAAGAATGCTACTCTAAGGTGAAGATTTTGCTTCTCTAATGGAATGGAAACACTGTTCATGGCGAAGCTCGGCTGTGTTCAGAACTGTCTAACAAGTTTAAAAAGGGAAAAAGTAGAATACTGTTTAACATCTTGAAGCGATGTGAGCTAAAGGAGGTTACAGCTCACTGTCAACTAATACAAATGTGTCTGTGTGGATGCGCCATTTATCTCCATGCTTTGCTGTGTACTGACTTATTGCATCATCATTGTTGTCTCACAGTCACAGTCTGACTGACCGAACAAATTGATTATTCTCTAAAGTCCGTAACTGATTGCCCAAAGCGAAGGCTTCACTCCATAATTAAAAGAGACAGTGATTGCTCTGCCTGCCATCTGCCTGCCAAGTGCATCTGCTCATCCATCGGACTTGAACACTGTATTAAAACATTGATTTGCCGTGTTCAGCGTGTGTTCATTAGTGTAATTGCCTCTTCCTTCTAGTTGGCGCTGAGAAATGCTTTGCGTTATTTTCCTCCGTCCCACCACCCAACACTCGCACCCGAGTTTGCTCAAGAGCTGCGGCAGTACGGACACATCTACATGTACCGCTTCTGTCCCGCATTACGCATGAGGTGAGGCAACCGGAATATGACCCGACATTTAAGTGTCAAAGTAAATGCTAGGTTTTTTTTTACTTTGGTGTAAAAACATCTATACAATCCTTGAGATTTGCTTAATAAAACCAAAACACATGTTCAGGAACAATACAATACTGGCATGAACCGGTGGCTCGTGTTAGCTAACCTTTGATGCACGTTGCCCTGTAACCTGCCTCTGGTTGACTTTAGTTGACCTCATGACTGTGGATAAATATCTTACCACGAAACAAGAAGCAAACACATTGTACAGAAATCATCTGTATGTAAAACCGGCGGCCACAGTGGCTTCTGTTCAGAAAAGGTACAATGTTGCTTTTAGTCATTGTCTAGTTCTGCTCTTCAGCATCAATGTTTGAGTTTCCCTGCGTGTCTGCAGAGCTTACCCCATAGATCAGTACCCATGCCGTACACCTCAAGCCGCCTCCATAATGCTCATGATCATGAACAACCTGGACCCAGAAGTCGCTCAGGTGAGCCTCTAACGCAGCTTGGAATTAACTTTGTTAACACAGTGTGGGAATTCTTTTGTTTAATTCATTGTGAGGGTGACGTCTTCATTTTCCTTTTTCCATTCAGTTCCCCCAGGAGCTCGTCACCTACGGAGGGAATGGACAGGTCTTCGGTAACTGGGCCCAGGTGAGCCGTGAGCTAGCTCGGGTTTAGCAACAATGCATCCAGTCTACGTAGTTACACATTGACGACTTGTGGATCTTGGCGCAGTTTTGCCTGGTGATGCATTACCTGAGTGAAATGACAGAGGAACAGACTCTGGTGATGTACAGCGGTCATCCGATGGGCCTGTTCCCCAGCCTGCCATCATCGCCTCGCGCCATCATCACCAACGGCATGGTAGCTGCCGAACACACAGTTGATCCAACTTTCAGCCCGCGTACTCATGTGTACTGACACACACTCTTGTTTTTGCATCCCCAAGGTTATTCCAAATTACTCATCTAGAAATCAGTATGAAAAGATGTTTGCCCTCGGTGTATCAATGTAAGTCCAGAAGGTGCTTTTGAGTGGTAGAGTTATGCGGTATTAAGCCTCATGTGGGTTCATCATCATCATCATGTTTTGAATAATCTTTGTTCATTGGTTACAGGTACGGTCAAATGACGGCAGGCAGCTACTGCTACATTGGTCCTCAAGGAATTGTTCACGGCACCATGGTTTGTGAAGTTATTAAGAAAATAACTTAGTTCCCATGCCGAAGGACAGGAACCCAGAAAGAGGTTGTAGGATTAGTGTCACAAGATAGGGTTCGGGTTAGTAAGAAAAAAGCAAGCAAGAAAAAAAGAAATTCTTTCTCTTATACTTGATAGTTTCACTTTTGTAGACCACTAAAGAGGATCTAAATGAAACAATCTGAGGAGGCCAAATAAAGGTCATAACTGTGACTACTGCTTGAACCCGTTACCTTAATTCTTCCCTTCTGCGTCTCCCTGTAGCTCACCGTGCTGAATGCCGGCCGCAGGTACTTGGGCTCTGATGACTTGAGGGGACGCGTGTTTGTGACCTCCGGTCTGGGGGGCATGAGTGGAGCTCAGGCAAAAGCTGCCGTCATCGCCGGTTGTGTTGGTGTGATCGCGGAGGTCCGTTTCTGTCGAGTCCTTTCCCATAAACTCTCTGACCGAACAAGAACACGGGAAGTGCCGTGTGTCAGTGTGACTGTGAATTTGATTTCCGTGTAGGTGGACGAGGCTCCTCTTCGAAAGAGATATGAGCAGGGCTGGCTGATGGAGATCACCAGCAGCTTGGATCACTGCATTAAACGCATCAGGTAACAAAGAGAAAACGTCATCATGAGTCTGCAAACATTGCTGCAGACTCATCTTTACTCCATTTAACTGTCATGACGGTGTTAAGTTTTCGTGTTTGCTGTATGCTGAATCAGCTCCCACCGGTCACTTCCACATCCCAGAGAGAGACAGAGAGCGTTGTCATTCATGATGGATTAAACCGTACAACATTAGCTCCCAGAGCCACTATCCTGTTCCTGCCTGATAAAACCATCCTAAACGTCTGGTCATCCCAAAATGCCATAAACTCTGTCAACTAGTGATAACATTATTTGGTTTTTCCCAACAATATCAAAATGTGCTTTTATACTTTTCAGAGAGGCCAAGATCTCCAAGACACCCCTCAGTATTGGTTACCATGGCAACATAGTGGACTTGTGGTAAGTTAGAGGTGAAGACGCCCCGCTGCCTGGACCCGGTCCGGGTCTGCAGTGAAAACCTTTTGTGACACGCTCACGAACCTCTTTGTTCTGCTCTTCTGACTTTCTAACCAGGGAGAGGCTGCTTCTGGAGTATGAGAGGACAGGGGAGCTCCTGGTGGATCTGGGCTCAGACCAGACCTCCCTCCACAACCCATATAACGGAGGCTACTACCCAGTCCAGCTCAGCTTCCGTCAGGCAAATCAGCTCATGGCAACAGATTCTGACCGTTTCCTAACTGTAGTCCAAGAAAGGTAATGTAGGTCACCCAGATGGAATTTTCTATGATAGTTTCTGCAATGAATGCCTCCATTGAGTTGAAATAATGGGGTTTTCATGCAATCACAGCCTCCGCAGACAAGTTAAGGCTATTAACAAGCTGTCTGATGCTGGTTTGTTCTTCTGGGACTATGGCAACGCTTTCCTCCTGGAGGCCCAGAGAGCTGGTCAGCAATTAAAAACACAAAGTCACTGAGGCCATGCAACAATTATCCATCAGTACACGTCAGACCTTTAGAGAGGCTTCTGTTTCTTTTCTTTTTATAGGAGCAGAAGTAGAAAAGGCCGGCGCAGGGGCAACAGAATTCCGTTACCCCTCTTATGTCCAGCACATCATGGGGTGAGACATGTATTCAAGATAGCATTGCTCATGTAATATAACTGTGTACAATTGTTGTGAGTCCTTTTCTTCTTGCTATAAAGAGTTTGTAATGACTCCCCTCCCACCTTGGCCGTAGGGACATTTTCTCTCTGGGCTTTGGCCCGTTTCGTTGGGTATGCACATCCGGCAATCCCCAAGATCTTGCTGAAACGGATGATATCGCTGCTAATGTCCTGGAGGAAATCAGTTCCAATGTGACTGATAAGATCAGACAGCAGTACAATGATAACATCCGCTGGATCAGAGAGGCTGGAAAACACAAAATGGTGAATAACTTTCAGGGCAACGAATGAATCACTCAATATCAAATCTGATGTCAATAATAAACACAGGATTTCCTCTCTTTATTGTCCTTGTTTAGGTTGTGGGATCTCAAGCCAGAATCCTCTACTCTGACCAGAAAGGAAGAGTCTGCATTGCTTTGGCTATAAACCAGGCCATTGCTGAGGGACGGGTCTCAGTAAGAGGATAAATTGTCTGCAAAGAAAATCTTTTCTGATGTTAACTGCAGTCGGAATGATACCAAGCTCGCATGTTATTTCTGCTGCTCAGGCTCCCGTGGTTATTAGCAGAGATCATCACGATGTTAGTGGCACAGACAGCCCCTTCAGGGAAACCTCTAATGTGTATGATGGATCTGCCTTCTGTGCAGGTATGTTGAAAACCAATGGCTCACGTGTTACCCGCAGGGCAAAAACACAGTGATGTCGGTGATTTGTGTTCAGTTGTATGCATATATATCCACCATTTCTATAATCACCATCATAATCATGTTCGAAAGTCCGAGCTCTCAATCATTTGCCCTTACAGACATGGCCGTCCAGAACTTTGTCGGTGATGCATTCAGGGGCGCCACATGGGTAGCCCTGCATAATGGCGGTGGTGTTGGCTGGTAAGGGAGGCTGGTCATTGAGCAAACAGTAATACGGGTAAAGCTTTTGAATCATAAATACGCTTGCGCCAACAAGTGCTTACAACATTATCTCTTGTCTCACCCACAGGGGCGAGGTAATGAATGGAGGCTTTGGGTTGCTGTTGGACGGCTCGGACGAGGCTGCAAAGCGCGCTAGATTGGTGCTGAACTGGGACGTCTCCAACGGGGTGAGAGTGCTGCGAGGAGAGCAGCACGATAGATCACAGCCTCGCTCATTGTGCACAACGTATAGTGGCTCCCATCTGGTCCTGTGTGCTGCAGGTGGCTCGCCGCTGCTGGTCCGGAAACTCAAACGCCTACGAGACCATCCAGCACACCATGGAGGAGAACGGCCAGTTGCGGGTCACCATGCCTTTCCCTGTGCAGGATGAGTGCGTGCTGGACCGTGCCCTGCAGGGCTAGCCAGATTATCAACAGCCATCTACATGCAGCCTCACAGCAAGGAGGCCTTAAACGATAGTCCTCTCAGTAGTATCCCAGCATCAGCCCTAGTGGAAGTATGAGGCGCAGTGTTGTTATATAGATTGTTTGGCATAAATACACATCCTTTTGCCAGGCTAAATATTCTTGTTATTGTGTGCTGAAAATTAAACTACCAGGGTTTATAAATGATAAAGCCTTTCTGAGTCATTTTTTCCATTAATCTACAAAAATCTGTTGTCCAAAATGTCAATGTCAGCTTAGTTAACGTAGTTATTGCTTATTTTATATTGTCCAAATGTGAAAGTCATATTTTGGTCATGTTGGATCATTTCTTTCTGCTTTCAACCAAACATATTAAATCACGGTGCTAAAAAAAAAGAAGAACGAAGAACGAAGAACGAAGAAAAATAAGTTATTAAGAAACTTGAGACAGATTCACACAGCATTTAGTCTGCTGTTCGCTCAGTTAATAACGTTTGGACAGTTTACTGACTGTGTTATTGAGCATTAATAGCTTTGTGTCTGTTCCGTCTCACTGGTTCCCTCCCGTGCGTCTTTACGCGTGGTTGTTCCTTTAAGAAAAATGCGTTTGAGTCTTTCCGCGCTGACGTCAGGGAATTGGAGAGCTTGGCTGAACCCTGGAGGAAGAACACGCAGATAACCGTGATGAGCACCAGACAGGCACAAAGAACTGTGAAGCTTGTTTTCTTTCTTTCCGTCATTTAGTGTGTTTTGCTATCTCTTCTAATTACATCCAGGTATCTTTGGATCTCTGGACGGTCTCTGTGCCACAAGACCGGTGTTGCTTCAGACCTCCGCCCTTTTTTTTGTGACAAGGAGGTTTTCTAGATTTCACACCTCAGTTGGTAGATGTTCTGTCGGGCAGCACGAAAAGTCCTCTTGACGTACGCGGATGAACTGCGATGACACGGGGAACTTTTTGTCGCAGACACTGATGACATTTTCTCTGCAGCACTGTTGGCTTTAACAAAAAAAATGCATCAAAACCAGGAGGAGCAGTCGGTAAATTCCAGCAGCGCACAGCCGCCAGGACTCCGCGGTGACAGCAGCTTGGGCAGCGGCCCCACGGAGCTCCAGCCGCCGGCTTACTCCAAGCTGGAGTTCAGCAGGCACGCAGTGACAGAAGACTACAAAATCACCGCTCAGGTTCTCGGCCTGGGCATCAATGGCAAAGTCCTGGAATGTTATTGCAAGAAAACGGGAGAGAAATGTGCCCTGAAGGTGTGTGTTTATCTGCCCCCCCCCCCCCCCCCCCCTGTGTGAGCGGAGTGGTCGTCTGGAGGCTGCTGTCACTGGAAAGAAAGAGAGCAGCCATCAATTATTCATTGATTTGATCTCCACCATGTTGGAGCGTCTTATGTTGAACATGTGCCCTGAATCTCCTCTTAAAATATGGTTTGACTGATTGATTTTTAAGTTTGTATGATTTGTTGTTGATGCGATGCAGATGAAATATCAACCATGGATGGAAGAACCGACGCGTCTGTCACACAGTGATGTGCTGGGATGCTCTGACACAGTTTCCATTCTGCTCTCTGATTGCTGTGCCGACAGTGATCGGCCCTGTTATTACTCATAATCTGACATCGAAAACATTTTGTTACTCCTTTATGTGACCCCATTAAATGTTTACCGTGATGAAAAGTGCACTCGGTAAATATGAATTATGAGGAATTCAGTACGAGTAAGTCAACAAAAATCTAGCTTGAGGGTTCCAGCAGAGCTGGAAAATACAAACCGGAAGAGCAGCCCCATGTGTGTCTCCCCATGTTTTATTTGGAATCAGTGGGAATGATGTTATGTTCTGTCAGGGGAAAAACTATTATTTTTGGATAGTGGCTTTTGAAAAGTTGAAGCCTCACATCTGAGCCGTTTCCTCCTGCTGTGCTGGAAGAACGGACTCTTTGACAATGCGTTGTATTGTGCATGAGTATTTAGGCCCGGGTCTGCGTGTCTACGACAGTAGGACATCCTCCGGGCTGCGATGCTAGAATGGCAGCATTGTGTAAAGCACTGTGTCCCCACATGCATCATACGTTTCTGTCGTTGTGCGGAGCAGATCCTGTACGATACTCCTAAAGCCAGACGGGAGGTTGAGCTGCACTGGCGAGTGTCCGGAGGTCCCCACATTGTCCGAATACTCAGCCTGTATGAGAACATGCACCAGGGAAAGAAATGTCTCCTCATCGTAATGGCGTGGTGAGCATTCCACATTTATTCTCTGCTTGATTTAGGCCTCTACGGGAAAGCTTGAATGGATTCAATGTGTTTTTCTTTCATTTAGTAGAGACATTCATTTAGAACAAGAAAGTGAAGTCATTAAACTTAAAGCTGCCTTATATGTGAATCATGGAAACTCTTTCCTGGGGTTGTTTGAATTACATCCTCCTTTATGTCCTTTATGCTTAAAAGGTGTGTATTGTGTATCAATTACAAGTACTCCTTTTTCGGTATTTCTGTCCTGTCCATGTACATTACTTTCTGTTGACATCCTACTTTTAAATCTAACATGAGTACATATTTAAACTAAAAACTATAGTGAGACGTGGCCATGCGGAGCTATAGAGTGGTGACACGTTAATAAACCGTCACAGACTGTTTTGTGTGTTGTGGTGCTGTTGTAGTGTGAAAGTGGCTTCAGCGTGTTCACGTCTGCAGTTACACAGCAACGTCCGCACATAGAACACGTTTCAGCGCTAAGATTTGTCATGACTTGACCAAAGAATGTGGAAACATTTTCTGATGCACAGCCTCATGATGACGCACCGGGTCTCCAGTGGCTCTGAAGAAAGGACTCATGGGACAGTAAATTGTGACTCACAATGACAATGTGGTTTGTTGCCAAGAGGCCTCTCGCTGCCCAGTTCCCATGTCTTGGTTAATCTCTTCACAGTATGGAGGGAGGGGAGCTGTTCAGTCGCATTCAGGCCAGAGGGGACCAGGCCTTTACAGAGAGAGGTGCTCGATAAGCCGCTTTAACGTACCGGTCTCTACGCTTTGTCCTTTCTGTGCTACATCTGTGCCATGTCTGTCCATCAGAGGCGTCGGAGATCATGCATGACATCGGCACGGCCATCGAGTACCTCCACCTCATGGACATCGCTCACAGGGACGTGAAGGTGCTGCCGCTTCTGCTGCTGTAGTTCCAACCTAAACACGTTGTTTTGGAGTTCTAATTGTTTTCTCGTTCCGTGTGCACCACAGCCTGAAAATCTGCTCTACACCACCAAGGAGAGCAACGCCGCGCTGACGCTGACGGACTTTGGCTTCGCAAAGGAGACGACTCTGCAAAACTCCCTTCAAACTCCCTGTTACACTCCGTATTATGTTGGTAAGTGTTTACTGTCAAGCTGTCAAGTAAGACATTGAAGGAAATCTGCTGCATTTGTGTTAAAAATGATAGTGAAAGCATTTTTGTAAGTCACTGACTTCCATCTCGTCCACTCGTGTCTTCATATTCACCGGCTTTTGTGTGAATGTGCCTTTCGTTCTCCACGACATTGCATTGTTTTTTTCTGTGTCTGTTCGTCCATTCAGCCCCAGAAGTGCTTGGGCCAGAGAAATATGACAAATCATGTGACATGTGGTCTCTGGGCGTCATCATGTACATTCTGTGAGTATCATGTGCGTTTGCAACGGATTCAACTTAATTAAAAACACACCACCGTTTCAGTACATTGTGTATTAAGGTTCAACTCTGCAGTTCGGTCAAAGAACACAGAAAAATAAAAGAGCCTCTTTTTCTGTTTTTAGATTGTGTGGATTCCCTCCGTTCTACTCAAACACAGGTCAGGCCATATCTCCTGGCATGAAGCAGAGAATCAGGTTGGGCCAATATAAATTCCCCAACCCCGAGTGGGCTGAGGTGTCGGAGGAAGGTGAGACTTTGTTCTAAAATATCCTAAATGTCAAGGAAATGTTATGAAAGCTGTAATGGAGTTCTTACTTTGTAGACAACCAGTATAGTCAGGAGTCAGGAGTGAACGTGGCATACAATAAAACATATGAAGCATTTTTTGAAGAGATTTGGCTTTAATCCCCCCAAAATGTCTTAATCAATATTTCATGTAAATTTACTGATATCTTTATTAAGATTTATTTTGCAATATTACCGCCATGTCTATAAGAATTTAAAAGACTAATATATCAGTGTTTGGCTTACAGCTTGTTAAGCCTCCCACTGCCAAAATGATCCATTTGAATGTAATAGACTTCACATATCAGAGAATTCCTGAACAACTTGGACGACATCTCCAGTAAACACAAAGGACACAACATCATTAAAGCTCCATATTGCACCAAAGACGTATTGAGTTAAATGCTTGGTATTTTTAAACTGTGTTTTGTAGCAAAACAGCTCATCATTCAGTTACTGAAGACGGACCCCAATGAGAGGATGACCATCGGCCAGTTCATGAGCCATCCCTGGATAAGTGTAAATTATCCCTTTGTCACTTCATCTAAAGACCTGCATGTTTTATTCAACAGATTGTAATGTTATTTTTTTTTTACCGCAGCAATCGATGGTGGTCCCTCCAACCCCCCTCCACACCTCTCGTGTTTTGACAGAGGACAAGGAGCTGTGGGAAGATGTGAAGGTGGGACACATAGTTTACATCCGTTGAATCACAGAATACAACCACAAGGTGTCAGTCAAGCAGCGGACTTACAGCACAAAATGTCTCCCAACAGGAGGAAATGACCAGCGCTCTGGCAACGATGCGCGTCGACTACGACCAGGTCAAGATCAAGGACCTGGACACGTCCAACAACCCTCTGCTCAACAAGAGACGCAAGAGGCCGGGGCCTGGAGGAGCTGACCAAGCAGGAGAGGATGCAGGAGTAGAGGAGGTGTATAACAGCCTCTGAGAAGTCACGGCAGTAGTACAGCCGTTGTCCCAACAACATATCACTGATTGTATTTGATGTACTTTTACTCCTTCTTCACTGCCCTCAATAGTCTAATTAATGTTGTTTGTATTTGTTGTTACCACTCTTAAGATTGAGAATAAAATGCCTTTTTTAGAGTTTCAACTTCATGTTGTGTCACTTGTGTACAGGAAACTATAAATGACACCGTTTATTTAATACAAAGAGATCTAGAATCTCTTAATAGAGATTATGGGTTATTATTATTGCTGCCTATGGAGTACATGGAATGCAGAGATTGTTTTTTGTTTAGCTGTAAACAAAGAAAGACTGAATTTGGATGTTGGATGTTGGTAAGATTACATTCAATTTAGTTTCATGGGTATTATAACATATGCATTCAAGGAACATTCTACCTTGAAGTGGTGAGGGTGATATAATAATCCCCTGTGATCCATCAACGTTGCCAGACATTTCCACACACTCAAAGCGTTTTCCTGTGAGAGCCTCTATTAAACAGTTAATACTCCCTTGTTGACTTTTCAGCTACAAGATAAATGTTCACTTTTCTGTTGAGTAAACTGAGGAAAAAAGAATCATAGTAGCTTAAGAGAGAAGGACCTATGGAATAGCAGACCCAACACCCACGGTTTACCCTACCCAACACCCTACATCTAGTGTGCACATTTTTTATGTGAAGCAACAGTCTCACAGTTCAAGCCTTACTTAAGTAAAACAAACCATCGACACATTACAATTAAAGGTTTAAAAAAGAAAACTGTTTATTAAGCAGAAGAGTGTCTCTTATCAGTGTAGCATGTTATACTGTATAATTCACCTTAATATATTAATATTAATATACAGTATATATATAATCTTCATTTTTTATTTTGGATGTTCTATTACATTTTATTATATTTTATTTACTTAATATTACCCTCTGGGAGTGGGTTGCATAAAATACAATACAATGTACAATGTAAATGTATGCTATTTTTTATGGTGTTTTTATTTTTTCATTATTATGTGGCTCATGTTTCAGAGTTGCATGCTGGGACATAACAGTGATGAGTGAAGTATACGCTGTGGGATTAAAACGTACCATTTGGAATACAAACAGTGCATTCACAACACGCAGCTATTTAAATACATTTGCATGATGACCAGCTGCGAGGGAAATACTACTAATCAAACCGGTTATATTATAATAACAGGTTTATACATATATGTTCAGGACTGAATGGACCGGCTTCAGGAATAAATAAAGAACAAGGTAGTGACGGTGTTGGGCAGTAGAAGGTGAAAACACGGGTCTTGTGATGGCGTCTGGTTCGCTTCCTGGATGTAATATAATCGGCGATCTACTGACTACCCATGAGAAAAGTGTCCTCTTCACTCTGCTCAAACCTCAGTGTAAGGTCAGTTCATTACTGTCACTAAATGAATATCCTTAAAAAATGTACCTTTGGGCTTTTCTGTATTTTAATTTTGATCAGTGTTTGGCCAAATGAAGTCTGTCTGAGACGGTTATACTTATTGCCTTACTTAACAATTTGAAATACGAAGGAAACGTAATAACATTTGTTTAAACAAAAAGTGATAGTGTGTTGTGAAGGTAAACTATTTGAAATAGTAGTAAAGATGGTGTTGCGTCCCTACGTGTTATCAGGTGCATTTAAGAAGACGAAGCTTGTTGGATGAATGAGCTTTTCTATCAGGGCTGTTTAGTATACATTGATGATGATGAAGACGAGGACGATGATGATGAGGAGGAGGAGGATGATGCTGATGAGTTGTCCCTGGCCCCATGGGGATGGTAGGACCTGAATCAGGGGACCTAGCTAATGTCAGGGCTTTAATATAATTGGAAGTTAAATAGAACATTTCCCACCATCATCAGCCTCCAAAAAAGAGGTCACAAGCTCTCTGAGGAGCTCTCTAACACAGAAACTAGACTAAAATGTCTCAAAGGTTACTCTGAGTGAAAAAGGAACAACTTATTATACATTAAGAAAGCAGTTTGGTGGATTGTGCCAACTCTCTAAAATACAGTTTGAATTTTAAAGCAAATAGAGGAGAGACACAAACACTGACTAAACCATATGCCGAATCAAGTATTCATGGCAGAGAAGCCCCTTCAGGCTGGATGAAGTGGTCAGAAGTGAATGACTGCTGGTGTATTTCAGCTGATCAAAACCACGGTAGCCCAGGTACTTTTGGCCAAAGAGTCCCAGGGTGAAACTCCAGCCTGGAGTTATTTGGGTTGTGGCGTTCTGTGTCTCATCGAGGAAAATGCCATTCACACCCACTTCCTGCGTCTCTACTGTGTCAAGGTAAGCGGAATGGCACAACTGGTTAGAGATGCTCCACCTGCTCCACTGACTCGTTTCCTCAGTGACGTGACATGCTGGCTTCATTAGGTGTGGACGTGCAGTTATGTGCTATAGTTTACTTTCATTTGAACTTTCCTTTAGTCACAGTTCTCTTGCTTAGTGCATGTACTTTTTATTATGTAACTACTATGATAGCTATTTTTAACATCTTTCCTTTTGTACCCTCCATGTAAACAGCGTGCCAAGTTACTGTGGGAGCAGGAGCTGTATGTCCCATTCAAGTACATTGCAACTCGCACATTCTTCCATACGTTCCCTGCAGATGTAAGCAATCCTGTTTTAAGGTATCGCCGTCTGCAACTTGCTCATCTGAGAAT
Source organism: Gasterosteus aculeatus (assembly GCF_964276395.1). Taxonomy (NCBI): domain Eukaryota; kingdom Metazoa; phylum Chordata; class Actinopteri; order Perciformes; family Gasterosteidae; genus Gasterosteus; species Gasterosteus aculeatus. Next base: position 10,295,999 of record NC_135705.1, read on the forward strand.
CAGCAGGAGTGTTTTAAGGTGGATTTACTGTGTTGCCATAGAGCCACCAGGTAGGCCTCAACTTTGCAAATGAGACCGAGGCAAAGGAATTTCATCTGGTAGTGAAAAATGTCCAAAAATACCAAGGTTAGAACTATTGACTCATACATATTTCACAGGTGTGTTTGCTCTGTTCTGTTATGGCTTTTGTTTCCTCAAATTCTACAACTCCTCCTTCACAGAAATGACGTCGGTGATGAGGGGAATAACAAACTCTGTGAACGAAAACAAGTCAACAAGTGGTCCTCCTGTTTCAGGGTGACAAAAATGTCAACAACTCCAGTATCACAATCGAAGAGAGAGCAGAAGTGAAGGGTGATGGTTTACCTTTCTCCCGTAGAATTAAGCTACCGGACCATTTGGACAGAGGGCAACACTTCCCTTCTTCACCATCCACAACAACTGCACCAACCACCGGTTCAGTAAGTCAAATTGTGCAGTGAAATGCTAACAGCTTGGATGAGCAGAATCACACAACATGACGCCCTCAAAGTTGAATTAGTCTGTGTGGAAAAAAACATTCTAAATCAGCCCATTGTCATATCTGCTTGGAGAAGTTTATGGATCCGGACGCTACTTTGAAGAGGCTGATTCCACCCAGATTCACTGAGAACGGCCCGAATGACAAAGACGTCCCTGACGCTGGCAGACTAAAGGATGTGCACAGGGAGCTTAGGAACAGAGGTGCTGTATTTTGAAAAGTGCCATGCAGCGTATTCTCCTTGTATTTTTTTATGCTTCAAAAGAAAACACAAAAAGTATTGCTGGATATTTTGAGGAAGTACTTTTGCATCTTCGACAGGCCAATTATCTCCGGCATTGCCGAGAACTGCAACGGCATCTGTTTCCCTCGCTCTGAAGAAAGGACCTTTGCCACCGGTGCCTTCCAGGAACGACCGGCCCACGTCCCAGCAGACTCCACAGTACTCAGACCCACTGAGTCATGGTCCTCCTCGGGTTCCTCCTCCTCCACCTCCTCCTCCTCCTCCTCCTCCTCCACCTCCTCAAGCTCCCCTGGAGAGGATCCAAAGGAGTGCGAGTTTCCAACCTGTAATAGGACCAGGACACTTGCCGTCACAGCTCTGTACATTTGAATATGTAAAATGTGTGGTCGGAATGAACTTAACTTGTGTTTGCAATTTCAGGTGGGCTCATCAACAGCTGCAGAAAAAGGTGAACGTATTCTGACTGCAATGAGAGAAGTATTCAGACAAAAGCAGCTGCTCCAGTTGGGTACAGATGGGAATGATATGAAGCTGGAACAGTGATGGGCACCTTTAAAGAAACATTGATTTCAAGTGTGCTATGTACAATGCACTTATGATGAGCCTTATTTAAAATATGAGTGATACAGATGCTGGTTTTTGTAACTGTCTTCTACAATAGGCTACGATGGATTAACCTGCTATGTTGTTATATAAAATATATGTGATAAACCCAACATTTGCCAGGTTTTTTGTGCCACTTACTCAATTCATCTCAGTACGACAATACATATAGAATCACACTGAGATCAAAAGAGTGAGCTGCATAAAAAGTCTCAGTTCAGTTCTATGCAGCTGGCCTATAGGCCAACACATACACACATTAAAGTAAAATAAACATAAAATAATGTGAATCAAAAAGATAAAAGTAAGACTAGAAGATGAAAAAACACACATGGTTAGTTATAGTTATAATTAGTAAAAAAAGAAAAATAAATCAAATAAATAACGATATTCAGAAATATCTAAACATTAAAGCAGAATGTTTAAATATTTTACTTTGATGCCGATGACACATTAAAAAAAGAAGTATTTTTAACTGTGAGTTAAAGATCACTTGAAGCCAGTGATGAAAATGGTAGAGGATTAATACAGCATGCTCATTGGTTCCTTAATTAATCAAACAAATACAACATAAACATAAATGGTAAAAATAAATAAATAATTTATATTTAAATAAGCAGTTTAGTCATTTAAGAATCTGCACAATGTGTCAACGATATGAGACAAACTGAGATCATAACTACATTTTTACACATTTTACGAGACAGGACATAAAGCGCGTGATTGACTGCAGGACTAATCTTGGTTGCTATCGTGCAAACGTGGTCCAAATTATTTTTTTACAATAAAGGAAATTACCAAAATCCAACGCGGAACTCTTCTTGTCATCGGATGCAATTTTGTTTTGCACTGATATGTATGTTACTAAAAATGGTACACGTGGGTAGAAGTAACGATGCAGTTACAAGAGCACAGCAGACAATAACAAGCGGACGTGCTTGCGCGCGTGCCCACGGACGCGACGGTGAGCGCGTGCCCGTCACAGCGCTCACCCGCTTCATTCATTGCTGTCCGGGCTGCTGCAGGGACTCGCGCTGCACATCACGCCGGCCAGAGACCTTTAAACCGGGACCATGAGGGGGGGCTGCCGGCCGAGACACACTCGGGACAGGGCAGGTAGGGTGCAAACTCCTCCTGAGCTCTCACTTTTCTCCGTTTTCTTACCTATGCGTATTTATGTGTATGTACGGGGGGGAGGAGAGCGCTCCGCAGCCGCTGGACGAGCGAGCGGAGGAAGTAAACAAGTCTCGTGTCACGTAGGCACGTTTCGGAGCTTCACGCGGGGGGAGACGCTGGATTTCAGCTCTCACGTAGCGAGGAAATCGTTGGCCAGCGGCCCGGATGCTGCGGCCTCTCCGCTGGTTAGGTGGCTCGTGGGCTGCCTGCTGGACGCGCCGTGGCCGAGACGATGTAAACACCACTTTGTCTCCAAACCTCACTCCTGGGTTACAGTGTAACGCCGTGCGGAAAGAGAACCCACGCGGGAGGAGAGGTTCTGTTGGGGCTCGAGAATGTTCTAGAAATGCCCCGAGTGTGTTGTTGTTTTGGTGCAGCTCACACCTTGTGCTGTGTGGAAGGACGAGAGGGTGAAACTTCTGTTCAGATGGTCCCTCGTGTTTACAAAGGATATTTTTAGTGCTGTTGATTTCTTTGTAGCCACTGAACGATTGCTTTTAATAGCATTGAGGGCAGTGAATGGGACATGATGTGGTGTTTATCGGGGTCTCTTGGGTGCTCGCTCGAGGCAAATGAACCTTAATGTTCCAAACATTTCAGCCTCGTCTGTCTTTGCATGCTGTCTTCCCAGGCCACTGTACTTTGTTTCTTTATCATGGTTCCTCCAAGACTGCCTCACTTACTACGTGAGGGTTACGAGCACACAAATGGCTTCTAAACCAATGCTAATACAATAACCCATGTAATCCGGTGACTCTGTCATTATAAGAACATGTTATCATGAAGCCATATTTGTCATGGCCTGTTTAACATCGTCTCACTGTGCTGTTTTGTAGATAAAGGTCCTGCAGAGAGGACAAACTACCAGGTCTGTGATCATTGCTTGATTGCATGCTCACATGGAGGTGGTCTCGGTGGTTTGGATGTTGTGTGTACTGATCTCAGGCTTGCTCGGTGAGTTGTCTGTCTGCCTACACATAGAGAGGTGGGGCTTAGCAGAAAAACAAGAAAAACACGCTAGTGTGCGCGTGTATTTGTGGATGCTGATCTGGTCATTTTATGGATAAACACAGACACTACATTGTATTTGAGCCGTGCAGTATGTGAAGAACAGCTGAAGTGCGTACAGTTGGTTGCCCCTGCTCTTAACAGTGATGGGAAGGTTAAAAATACACTGTCCTTGGGTTAGCATTGCCTCCGGAATGCCCACAGAGGCTTTATGTGTTTATCTCTGCAGACGGCAGGCCCAACATCCCTACGTGCGCTTCCCGATGGCCGTACACCGCCCACAGTATTCACCCCCCCCCAGGCATCAGATGCTGCCAGCACCAGTGAAGCTACCTTCTTCCACCCTCTATTTTTATTCTCTTTTACATCCAGTAATGCTTTTTTCTCCCTGTTTTGATTTTTGCCCCGATCCCTTCTCTGAATAGCCACAAAAAAATCCCTCCCTCTCACCCTTGTTTATCGTATTGCTGGCTCTCTCCCTGCAGCTCCCTCCCTCCCTCCCTCCCTCCCTGCCTGTCTCTGCTCCCTATCTGGGGGAAAGTTCACCCGCTCACTCAGAATCTCATTATAGGCTTCAGGCAAAGCTGCTGTGGCCTACGTGCGTGTAGTCCCTATGCAGTTATTTCACACTTGCTTGGCGCACTGATCGTACCGATGTTTTGCATTCGGGAGCATTCGAGGGCAGGATTGTTTGTGTTATTTCTGTATGTTTGTGCTTGCAAATTCGGCGACATTTCTGTATAATGGAGACGTTTAGGGAGACGTTCCGGCTCGTGTGTAACGGCCTCCCTCAGACACTGACGGGTCCTATACACCGATTCTGGATTCTTAGTTGATCAACACAGAATTAATATAAATATATATATATTCTGCAAATTCGCTCTCTCTGGCACACCCCTTTGATCGAAATGTCCTTCTTTTTTAAGACTTTGAGTCAATTTGTTGTCAAATTAGAATTTAAAGGTTAGAATTTAAACACAAATCACAGCTAAATTAATCTGCTGTCTTACTTACGCATGTGTGTGTGTGTGTGCGTGCGTCTGCGTGCGTGTGTTACTACGACTAGCTCTGAAGTGTTGTGCTGATGGGATTAGTCCTTCTGACACTGTGCCCTTTGACCTCTGAATGTGTTTACTGTCTCAGCGGATGCTGAGTTGATAACACACCTGAGAAGTGAGAAACATCTTCGTCTCAACTAGTTTGGCATTTTTTGTTTACATTACAGCGGTCCAAAATAAGGGCTTTTAAAAGTAAGTACACTGCGCCACCCGGTGTTACAACTTTAGTATTACATTAGGTTTCATCGTGTTAAGAACGACCTCTAAGATCTTGTAATTGTTCACATTGTCTAAAAACAAACCTTATATTCTAAGTATTCTACATAATGAATTAAAAGATGCACAAAAGGAAAAACTCAAATCCCACAAAACAACTCTGCATTGAAAACAATACTATTTATTTTAAAATAACATACATTGTGTTCAAATGACAAACACCATCACACGAAATAAAAATTTACAATAACTAATTCCACAATGATGTGTTCAAGGTACACTTTAAAGAATGTAAAAGTATCCAGTCAACGCCTAATCAAGGATGTTGTTTAGAGTAAAGGAATCTGTTGTGAAAAGATTTTGCAGAATTTTCTACTCAAATAAAGAAACTCAAAGATACTGTTTAAACCAAAACATGTGTTTTTAAAAATAGATTTTTCTTAAAATACTGTTTCAGCAAACAAAAAGTCAGTTATGTGAAGTGTGCAACCTACAGAACAAAGTGAAGTAAATAAATGTATTCTGCTTCGGTTCGGCCCCGGCACCTCATCAACATCACAGGCATCGCCTTGCTTGACCACAGCTGTAAATATCATGTACTGTAGGTTCCCTTCACAGCAGAGCACCAAAGTACACTAAGCACTGATACAGTATCACTACGTCATTGGAATACGAGTGAAGCCGTTGAGGTTCTTGTTGTGTTGTCCTGTGTGAGGAGTCGGGATGGACAATGCAGATGTGGATTTGCATTCTGAATGTCTGTGTGTCCTGTGAATGTGTGAGGGACATGATGTCCATTGTTGTGTTTGTGTAAGTCATTCCAGATGTTGTTTGCCTCTGTTTTTTTTTCTCTGCCCAACAGACCTTTAGGACTGCTTACGTAGGTGATGTCATGCAGTGTTTTGACTACAACCGCAATCTGAGAGTAAAACATGAAACCTGCTTGTATTTCAGAGGATCTGGTTAACTGTAAATGAGCAATACAACGCAACATTTAACATCGTCATTACTTGGAAATGAAACTTGAGCCAGTTTCCTACTAACAGTCTCTGATAAGTGTTTTGAGAGGTTTCGGTACTGGAATGCTTTTCATGTAGAACTTTGCTGAAGTCTGAATTTTCCCCCAAATTGTCTTCTATTGTTTTGGTTGGACAATGTTAATCCCACATATTTTGGATTGGGGCCACAACGCTGCTGTATAGATACCTCGATAAATTAAAACTAAGGTGTGTCTGCTGTAAATGAACAACAGATCTCGTGGAAGACTTAACTTTACCTTTACTGGATACGTATAATTGTTCATGATCAATTGAACTGCAAAAATGTGCTGAGTCTTTTTTTCTGTGGTTCAATTATCTTTACAAACTTACTATGATATTGGTTCGTCAAGGCAAACAATTTGAAGATGTCATTTTTGGCCGTGGGTAGTTGTTATGGGTCACTACTTACAATTGTTAGCTTCAGCCCTAAATTATAATTTTCTTAATTTTCACAATAGACTAATATGCTGTGTGGAAGACGAGTAAATATATAAAAATAATGAGGAGAAGAAGCTGCAAATAGGAAACATGACCAGGTTCGCAGATTGTCGAAAATAATCGAAATAAATGAATATTACATAATGTGGAAGTTGTTGTTGTGTTTTGCCACAAGAATCCTGTACGACACGCGGGACACGTGACTGCGTCGTGCAAAACTTGTGGCCACGAGACTTTTGGTGATGGTGTTTGGGTGATCTCCCAGCCGTCAGCACGCCCTCCCCATCTCCCACCCGCTCCTCCTATTGGCTGCTGGACCGCTTGGCTCGTGTCTGATTGGTTGAGGCCGTGGCTGCATTCAGTGCCCATGTGTGCGGCATGTGAGCAGCTGACGGCTTATTTTTCAATCGTCGGCTCTTACCCCCCCCCCCCCCCCCACCCCGGTTCTCTTGCACACTTTGTGGGTCATTACGGTAACTTTTTAAAAGATGGTTATAGAAGTTAAGCGTTTTACTGGGACGTTCTCTTATGGTAATTTAAGGAATTTGTAGCAGCTACTCACAGAAAGTCCAGTAAAATGTAAAGCTAAACAAGACCAAAATATAACAATAACACAGATTATTAAAACAACCATCCCTTCCCCCCCGCGTTGCGCTCATTCTCCAGTCGTTACGGGAATAAGAAACCGCTGTTTCTCTGCTGATATGTGACCCGCCCCCCCGCTCCCCCCACCTGCAGTCTGCTGAATCAGACTACCAGGGGCTACAGCCCTCAGTTCCACCAGAAGCCGGTCCAACCTCCACGATGTTGGACAACGAGGAGTTTATTCTAGACGCGTATCCGCGGGAGCTCACCCAAAACCCGCTGAAGAAGATCTGGATGCCGTGCAGAAACGCGCACATCGCGCACAGGCGGGGTAAGATGCAGAGGATGCGACCGGGAGTCGCTGTGCATCTCTACTTAAAATCATGCGCTATTTGATTCATGGTGTGCGGATGAAGATATTGCGCTCGGTGAAATTTACGCAGGTTTTTTAGTTGTTGTTTATTTTTAAAACGGCGCGCACAAATAAATAAACTAATATTGTTGCGTTCTGTGTCCTTTGGAGTGTTAGACGAGCGTGTCTGTTTGTGTTTTCTGACGTGACGCACCCAAATGCATCGATTTACCCACGGTACCCCCACCCCCCACCCCCCACCCCTGTCATCCAGCAGCGTCTGATGCTGTGAGGCTGAGCAGCTGTGCTTTTGTCCTCCCCCAGTCTGGTTTGCACTCTGCAGGTCGTCTTCCTCCTCTTTGCTGAGTCAACGTCTGTTCTGCTGGTGCTCGTCCTGCATTACACAGGAACAGTGTGTTAGAGCTCCACGAATGGAAATCATTCATTTAGTTGGCAGATGAGTTGATCCTCAAATAATTGTACCAAAGTAAACCACTTTTTTCTCTTGTTTGCCAGAGATGTGCTCATACGTTTAAAAAAAAGTCTGGAATATGAAAAACCTCATTAAGGACACCAATGACTGTAAAACCTTCACCGATCGTTAAAGTGACTAATCAGGATGATGTCCTTTTTAAGATTTTAGTTTTAATCAATCTAAACGTTGTCATTTGGTAAGAAGGTTAAAGCAACAAGGCCAAGATAACAGATGAATGTACATCCTCAACATTCCGAAATACAAACTCAACATTTCAGTGTGTTTTTCAACCTGCCTGTCGTGCAACAGGGTTGTGTCCTTCGTGTGTTCCTCTGGTCAGCTTTAAAGAAGTACGTGAGGGTGGAAAAAGTGCTGTCTACATGCCAATATCCTCCTGGTATTTACATTTGTCCTCCCTTCAAATTGTCTTGCTCCCCTCCAAAGCTTGTATTTGAGCAGTGAAAGTACGTAAATCCAAGATGTTAATCCGATATTTCATGGTTCAGATGATTCCCAGACACTGGTTCAGGACCAGCTGATGGGGCGCAGGAGGGGACTGTGCAGAGTAATTATGAGCAAACTTCAAGAGTAATTCAACTCTTGCTGAACGGAATAATGTTTACAAGCCATGCCCTGCTTATTAAATATAAGTAGTGAGTTCAATCCATTAAACGTGTGTTTCTCTCTCTCACAGTGTGCATGACAAACTGCCCGACCCTCATTGTCACTGTTGGACTTCCAGCTCGAGGAAAGACTTACATTTCAAAGAAGCTCACTCGCTATTTAAACTGGATTGGTGTGCCAACCAAAGGTATCAAAACATACATATATATACATATTTAAACCAGCCAGTTAAAAAAAATAATATAAATAAATATATATATTGTCACTTCCTGTTCGCTAGTGCACTTTATTTTTTAATTAAATTTTTTTTTTTTAACGTTTATTTTAAACTAACCCACAGCATTTTGTTTTATTTTATTACTCGTGCACTGCTGTCTTGTCGTCTGTTGTCATACTGTCTACTGTCACGCACCAACTGCCAAGTCAAATTCCTTGTATGTCTGACATATTTTGACAATAAATGTTTCCTGATTTCTGATCATTTGTATTTTATTAAATTTTTCACTTGAAACAGAGTTCAATGTTGGCCAGTACCGGAGGGAGTGTCTGAAGATCTACAGGTCATTTGAGTTCTTCCGTCCAGATAATGAAGAAGGTTTGAGAATCAGACGGTAAGTTCGCTCTGATTGGCCGACCGCGAGCAATGGCGGTTCTCTCCACGATCTCGTCATCTAATGGTGGATATTCCTGTCTAGTCTTTGCACGGTACACTGACTCTGTGCCTGCTGCCCCTCCACAGACAGTGTGCGTTGGCAGCACTCAATGATGTCCGTCAGTACCTGAGTGTCGAAGGAGGACAGGTGGCGGTGAGTCCTTGATTTCATCCCTGGTTATAGGCGGGAAATTAACATTTCAAAACTGAACATCAGAGCTGAAAAAGTGTTTTTCACGGCTTTTTCAGGTGTTCGATGCCACAAATACGACAAGAGAAAGGAGAGGAACTATTGTCAAGTTTGCTGAGCAGAATGGCTTCAAGGTGCGTTAACGAAAGCACAGCGTTATTTAAGTGAAGGGCTCACTTTGACCTGATGGTCTCCTAAGTTTACTAGATCACTTTGTCAATGCAGGTGTTTTTTGTGGAGTCTGTGTGTGAGGACCCAGATGTCATTGCACAGAATATCGTGGTAAGCCTTCTCTCTTTTCTATCCAGTACATTAATATCTTTGTCAAAGAGACAAAAACAACACTTCCTTACGCAGGATAGCAGGACATGCTTGTGTTGTAGTCAAAATGCAGGAGCGGTTTACCTTAGAATGTGATCACATGAAGGCTTTTTCATGTAATGGTGCAGCGGACCGAAGAGAACAAACTGGGTCGAAGTGAGAAAGCAGCGTGAGGCTGCCGTCCTCCTCTGTTCTCTGCTGAAATCCTCTCCTTCCGTCTCCACCTTTTGTAGCAAGTGAAGTTGGACAGTCCAGACTACCTCCACTGCAACACAGAGGAGGCCGTTGAGGACTTCATGAAGAGGATCAAGTGTTACGAGTCGTCCTATCAGCCTCTGGACGAGGTCCTGGACAGGTGAGGAAACCTCGGGTGACTTTGATCAGATGGAAACTGAACTCATGGAGATGGCAGGTAGTTGACGGACTGTCTCTCTCCAGGGATCTGTCCTATATAAAGATCATGGACGTGGGCTGCCGCTACCTGGTGAACCGCGTCCTCGACCACATCCAAAGCCGAATTGTCTACTACCTGATGAACATCCACATCACGCCACGCTCCATCTACCTGTGTCGCCACGGGGAGAGCGACCTCAACATCAAGGGGCGGATCGGAGGAGACTCTGGCTTATCGGCCAGAGGAAAAGAGGTACAAACAATAACACACAATGTCAGCAGCAACTACAACACAGACACATGAAGAATAAATAAATATCTAAATAGATCGAATGAAACTATTATTATTATTATGTGTTTTGTTGTATTCTAGTACGCCAAAAGTCTGAGGAAATTCATCCAGGAGCAGAAAATCAACGATCTGAAAGTGTGGACCAGTCAGATGAAGAGGACCATCCAGACAGCCGAGTGCCTGGAGGTGCCCTACGAACAATGGAAGTCCCTCAACGAAATCGACGCTGTACGTTGATCCCCGAATTCATCAAAAATACACAACGAATCTGTTTACTCAAGCTAAGCGCACACTGTCCCCTCTTCTCTTCCAAGGGGGTGTGTGAGGAAATGAGGTACGAGGAGATTCAGGAGCACTTCCCTCTGGAGTTTGCTCTCAGAGACCAAGACAAGTACCGCTACCGCTATCCTAAAGGAGAGGTGAGGACGCGCCGCTCCCTCGTGTCTCCATCCGTCAGGGGTGAATGGGTTTGTCTCCCGCGGACAGTGAGTCTCTGATCGCTCTGTGCTTCTCCTTCAGTCCTACGAGGACCTGGTGCAGCGACTGGAGCCAGTGATCATGGAGTTGGAGAGACAGGAGAACGTTCTGGTGGTTTGTCACCAGGCCGTCATGCGTTGTCTTCTGGCATATTTCCTGGACAAGACTGCAGGTATGAAGGACGTGCAGGCGGCTATGTGAACACAGTTGTGTGTGTGTGTGAGCATTTTCTGATTGTTTGCTAATTCATGATGTGCATGATGATACGTTTTTAAACTGGAATTACCACCACGCCTCTCAACCAGTCTCAAATTGTAAGATGCAGGACACGTTGTTCTGCTACATAACTCTCTGTCTCTTCCTCTGCAGATGAGTTGCCTTATCTTAAGTGTCCTTTGCACACAGTATTGAAGTTGACCCCCATGGCTTACGGTGAGTCTAGGCTTGTTTTCATATTTAGTATTGACAATTTCTACTCCACATTAAGCCCAAATGCATCCATATTTTTTGCAGAATAATTTTGACTGAATCAAGAGGATAACGCTCACGTCTAATTTTCTATTCAAAATGAATTTGTTTTTCCCTTTCTCAGGATGTAAAGTGGAGTCCGTCTGTTTAGGCGTGGACTCTGTGAACACACACAGAGACCGACCGGAGGTAGGTGTCCCAGGCAGCACACAGAAATGTCCGTCAGTGGACGACGTAGACAACTTCAGCCCACCTCAGGGGTGATTCACCTCCAGTTAGATACGCTGTGTGACGGTTTTTAATGCTTTAGAGGCGCATTGTACGAGTTCCATCGCATTTAGTGTGTATGTCCCTTCTAACGATGTCCTGCTGATCCGTCCGTCTCTTCCAATTGCACCGAGAATGTAAGAATCATTCACTCCTGCCAGTGACCCCTGACTGCAATCAAGACAGCTGTGACTGTTGACAGTGCTACCTCGGCCTTTATTTGCTTTCTTTGGGGTTTTCTTGTCTATTTTTGTCTAAATTCAGAAATGCTGCAAATTACACAGAACAAAGTGGGGAAAAATCAAACTAAATATTCACTGAATAGAAACAGGTCTTAAAGGCTCAAGGTGACAGTTGCGTATCTGTTCGCTGTCTGCCTCAACGCAACCGGCCTTCTTCCGCCACGTCTTGGTGCACCCACGGGTGTCGACAATAAGACTACGTCCATATTGTATGCACAGTATTGGTTTATTTAGAAAAGCGCTATGTAAAATTAAAGTATTATTATATATGTTTTTACTAGTTCCTGTGCATTTCGTTTGATTTGGCTTCTTCGTAGTGGCTCCATAACTGGAATCCCAAAACGGGGCCGATCACTGCTGTGTTTGTGTGTCCAAATGTGCTGTTATATTTGTTTTGGTTTGTGTTCGAGCTTGAGCTTTAAATTGCTGTTTGAGACTAGAATCAGGTTTGTGTTTGGGTCCAAATCGATGGTGAATTATGGAGGAAAATGACAACAATTACATGCCTTTTTTATGCTTTTTAAAACAGTCTTTAAATACTGTGAATGATTTAGCATTGTTTTGATGTTGTTTTTTGTTACTATTTGTATGCAAGTGACTTACATTTAACCGTAACATACATGTTGATGCATATGACGCAGATTGAAATATATTTTTTATTAACTCCTTGTTAACTCTTGTTTACTGCTTAAATGTTAAGGCTTAATCTACAATGCCACTAAACCTCCATTTCAAGATGTTTGCTGTTCACCATAAAATAATCACTATTATTGTCAAACTGGTATTTGGTTAATTTGCATGTTTTAATCATTTCATCAATTAAATGTTTTAGTTTGTGAAGGTCATTGTAAATATAAAAATGTAAGATTTTAAGACTAATTATCTTACTTTTGATGGTGAATACATAAATGATCAGTTAATTTGTCTCAGACAACAACTTATGTGTTAAACTACTGTCTAAATGTTTTAAATGTTTACTTTGACTTTGTCGTATTTTCTTCTTATTATATTGCACCAAGTCAAATTCCTCTATGTGTATCATATGTGGCAATAAATGGCTTGTGATTGTGATTCGGGGGTTTGAGTAGACTTGGTTTCATTAAAGCAGTAAGTAATGTTTGAATTGTGATCTATAATAAAATATTGACTTCTGCTTTTCCTCAACTGTGGTGTAGTGGTTGTCAATGAGGGGGAGAACTTTTAGCTAGATGTGTTCCAATGGCTTTGTCTCATGGGAGGGTTCACTGTAAACCAAAGAAGAGGGGGGGGTGTGTGTGTTTATGCATGCATGTACCCTGCATGCATGCATAAACACACACACATTTTAGGTGGTTCTCTGACAATGTAAATCTAAATTTCATACGCAATAGTTCCATTCATATATTCTAGAAACACCGCACGAAAGCAGGAATTGTGACTTAATTATAGTTTTGTTACAGCTATTGATGCCAGGGGAGTATTCTATATGGTGATACAGATTGAAATGAATATGTACATGTGAGATACGTGATGCAGGATTGTAACTTGGTCCTTCTGTCCTCACTGTTTCAGAATGTGAAAGTGCAGCGCTCCACTGAAGACGCTCTGCAGACGGTCCCAGCTCACCTCTGAAATCCTGCACTTCCTGCTTCAGCTGTGACCCTGTCGGACTTTCTGTTCGGACCTCTGAACGATGCTCTCCTACTGCCCGGACTGAAACTGAAATGCACTTTCACTAACTAATCGATTTTTACGTGTTTGTTCTGTAGCTCAACTTCTAGTGAAGGAAGCTAGAGGAAAATGCCAATATTTTTGATAACTGTCTACTTCTATTGTTGCAATAATATTCCCTTCATTTTCAGCACCTTTTCCATGATTATATTTAATATTTTCTGTATATTGTGCACCATGTATACTGCCATATGCTCCCAGTGTTTCTGAAGATTTTACAGCAAGAAAAAGAAAAAGTACCCTAACCTTGAAAAACACTTCAAGAAACTGTAACAATACTTTAAGTTAAGATGCTTTTTCCTTAAATCCACAGTTTCCCTAAAGAAACTCAACGTTTTGATTCTTATAACTGTTTTTCTCTGCTATTTGTCAAATTATAAAGAACGATTCAACAATTGTGATTGTCTCTACTCTGCGTAAACAAAAATAATATAAATCTTAGAAATTACGATAAAATCTATTTGCCACATGGGATGGAAATAGCATTGTAAATGCAAATGATTTGTGTATGTAGCTCATGTTCTGAAATTAGAAATCTTTGGATGTGGTCCTTCCTTTTATTGTCTTCAAACCAAAAAAGAAGTTAGTGTGGACTTTGTGGGGGACTGTTTATAGGACGTACAGTGAAATGTTTTGCAAATCTGCAGTAATGAGTCACTTAATTCGGCGGCATTTGAACGATTTTCTCTTTCAAATGGATGCCTGCCTGATGCTGTGCACACGGTTGTTTCATGTACATTGTGTGTATTTTACTGTATGTCAGTGTTTTGAGAACTGTAGACATACTGTAATGTTATACATTTGATATTGTATATAACTGTTCAGAAAATATAATTACAAATGCCTTGTTTGTCTCAAGCTGTCAATCTGAATAAACCTATGTTTGGGTTTAAGAACTGTTGCATGCTTCATAAAAAGATAAGTAATATAACTTATATATAACTATATATATAACTGGAAGAACTGGACATTCTCCTGTCTAATTTCCCCGAAAAGGGACCTCCGCTCATCCTCCTGGGTGACTTCAACATCCAGACAGAGAAGTCATCTGACCTCTTACACCTACTCTCTTCCTTCGCTCTGTCACTCAGTCCCTCTCCTCCTACTCACAAAGCCGGCAATCACCTTGACTACATCTTTACTAGAAACTGCTCTACCACTAACCTCTCTGTAACTCCACTTCATGTGTCTGATCACTTCTTCATCTCTTACTCCCTTCCACTCTCTATAACTAACAAACCTCCCTCATTGACTAACTCCATACCGGCTCGTCGCAACATTCGCTCCCTCTCTCCCTCCTCGCTGGCATCCTCTGTTCTATCAGCCCTCCCTTCAACTGATTCCTTCTCACTCTTGCATCCAAACGCTGCTGCAGAGTCTCTCCTCTCAACTCTTTCCTCCTCTCTAGACTCTCTCTGCCCTCTTACGACACGACGGACTGGCAAATCCCCTCCGGCTCCGTGGCTGTCTCAACCGGTCCGTGCCATGAGAGCCACCATGCGAGCGTCGGAAAGGAAATGGCGTAAATATAAACGACCTGAGGACCTGCTCGAATTTCAATCTCTCCTCTCCTCATTTTCTGCTTCTATCTCTGCTGCCAAAAGCTCCTTCTACCAATCCAAAATCGAATCCTCATTCTCTAACCCCAATAAACTCTTCTCGATCTTCTCCAATCTCCTCGAACCCCCTACCCCTCCTCCCCCCTCCACCCTTCTTCCGGGAGACTTTGTCAACTACTTCGCCAAGAAAATAGCTGACATACGCTCCTCCTTCTCAAACCCACCTCCTACTTCTCGCGTCCCACCGACCTCACCTCTTTCGCCCTCACTTCCCTCTTTCACCGCCCTCTCTCCTAACCAAATTCTTACCCTAGTAACCTCTGCCCGTCCGACCACCTGCCCTCTTGACCCCATTCCATCACATCTTCTACAATCTATTGCACCTGACCTTCTTCCGTTCCTCACCTGTCTCATCAACAACGCTCTGATATCTGGCTGTTTTCCCAATTCTCTGAAGGAGGCAAGAGTCAACCCTCTCCTGAAGAAACCCACCCTCAACCCTTCTGAAGAAAACAACTACAGACCGGTCTCTCTTCTTCCCTTTTTGTCCAAAACCCTTGAACGTGCTATCTTTAATCAACTCTCCTCTTATCTCCACTGTAACAACCTCCTTGACCCCCACCAGTCAGGTTTCAAGGCAGACCACTCTACAGAGACTGCTCTCCTTGCTGTCTCTGAGCAACTCCACACTGCTAGAGCTGCCTCTCTCTCCTCTGTCCTCATCCTTCTGGACCTTTCTGCTGCATTTGACACGGTCAACCACCAGATCCTTATTTCCTCCCTTCAGGAACTTGGTGTCACAGGCTCTGCTCTCTCCCTTCTCTCGTCCTACCTCGATGGTCGCACCTACCGGGTAACCTGGCGAGGATCTGTGTCGGAACCTTGTCCTCTTACTACTGGAGTTCCTCAGGGTTCCGTGCTGGGTCCCCTCCTGTTTTCGCTTTACACAAACTCTCTTGGCGCTGTCATTCGCTCGCATGGCTTCTCTTACCACAGCTATGCCGATGACACCCAACTAATTCTCTCCTTTCCTCACTCGGACACCCAGGTGGCGGCTCGGATCTCTGCCTGTCTAACTGACATCTCTCAGTGGATGTCTGCCCATCCATCCATCCATTGTCAAACCGCTTATCCTGCACACAGGGTCGCGGGGGGGCTGGAGTCCATCCCAGCCAACTTCGGGCGATAGACAGGGTACATCCTGGATTGGTCGCCAGCCAATCGCAGGACTACACAGAGACATACAACCATTCACACTCACGTTCACACATCTACGGGCAATTTAGAGTCACCAATTAACCTGATCCCCAGAGCATGTCTTTGGACTGTGGGAGGAAGCCGGAGAACCCGGAGAGAACCCACGCAGACACGGGGAGAACATGCAGACTCCACACAGAAAGGCCACTGGGCGGAATCGAACCCAGGACCTTCTTGCTGTGAGGCAACGGTGCTAACCACCACGCCACCGTGCCGCCCGGATGTCTGCCCTCCATCTGAAAATCAACCCCGACAAGACTGAACTACTTCTCTTTCCCGGAAAAGATTCGCTTACCCAGGACCTGACAGTCAACTTTGGGAACTCCGTACTAACGCCCACCTCGACCGCTAAGAACCTCGGCGTCACACTCGACAGCCAACTCTCCCTGACTCCCAACATTGCCGCGACAACGCGATCCTGTAGATACACGCTCTACAATATCAGAAGAATACGTCCCCTTCTCACTCAGAAGGCAGCGCAGGTACTGATTCAGGCTCTTGTCATCTCCCGCCTGGACTACTGTAACTCCCTCCTGGCAGGTCTCCCTGCCACCGCCATTCGACCTCTGCAGCTCATTCAGAATGCAGCAGCTCGACTGGTCTTCAACCTTCCGAAATTCTCCCACACTACTCCACTCCTCCGCTCTCTTCACTGGCTACCGGTGGCTGCCCGCATCCAGTTCAAAACATTGGTGCTCACGTACCATGCTGTGAATGGATCGGGTCCAGCTTACATCCAGGACATGGTCAAACCCTACACCCCAACCCGCACTCTCCGCTCTGCATCTGCAAAACTACTCGTCCCTCCCTCACTGAGAGCAAAACACTCGACTAGGTCTCGACTCTTCGCTGTCCTTGCGCCGAAATGGTGGAACGAGCTCTCTGAAGACACCAGGATCGCAGAAAGCCTTCACATCTTCCGCCGCAAACTAAAGACACACCTCTTCAGACTCTACCTCGACTAAAGACTAACAAATTGTAGCACTTAAATTGTACTTGTAACGTCACTCATCTATAGCAAATTGTAAATTGGCTTATTTGAGGAAATTGCACTTTCTTGTTTCTTGTTCTCCTGAGTTTGTACCCTATGGTTGAATGCACTTATTGTACGTCGCTTTGGATAAAAGCGTCAGCTAAATGACATGTAATGTAATGTAATGTAATAACTAAATCCAGGGTTTACTGCTCCATCAGAGTGCATTTTTATGCAGACTTTGGTCACGTAAATGACCCACTATTCATGGCAACGTGACCTCAAACACAAGGTAACAGGTGGAAACATGGAGAAACAGGATGGCAGACGGGTGTTCTCTCTGTTCAAATTTTATTCTTTATGGAGTTGTCTGAAAAAAAAAAGTCAATCGACAATTTTAAATCCTCTTATTTTGTGAGTAAATCAGAGTAAAAAGTTAAAATAAACACAGTTGTCGTGGTAACGTGATATGTTGAAGCAAAGTGCTGTCCTAATTATGTCCACGCCAGTTTCAAGCCCTTGAGATCTCTGACATGCAGCAATCTGCAGGTGACGTCAGTAATTGTCTGAGGATTCAGGTTCCGATGAAGTAACGCGGAACGCTCGAGAGTGAAGTAACACGTGTTAACATTTAATGTTAGCATCATGTCCAAAATGAGTCAATAAAAAGTCGTTTGAAATTAAAATAAAAACAGTCACACTATCATTTACAACATTCTATCAATGGAAGCATAGAACAGGATGTCGAGGATATGAAGCAAGAGAACACGTCAAAAAAGTCAAAATATATTAGATGTCATAAAAGGATATCGTATAGTATCTGAGAAAGAACATCATGAAAAAAGTCTTCAGCTGTGAAAATCTCAATACATCTTTAACGTTTGTGGTAGAGAGCAAGTTGCTGTTGATGCTTCATGACGTAAAAAACTCACAGTACAAAGAATGATGCTTTTTATTTATATTCACCTTCAGCAAGTATATTTATTTGAATTATTATTATAGGGTTTTTTCTGTGGACTTTTGTACTGGTACAAGAAACATGCCACCAATTGATTGCCCTCGTTGTTAAAGGTTGGTCATAACAAAACATTGATAAATTAAATTAATTTTCATATAATATATATATTTTTAAAAAATCTTACCCTGTGCTCATGAATATTGATATGAATAGCTGTTTAAAGGTCAGGCTCAGACTTCTAAACGCAGAAATGAACATCTTATGAATATGAATTATGTACAAAATCCATATTTTTGAGCAAAAGGTGTTAAAGTTTAAAGGGTAAAAGCCAATTTGCCAGTACATCTCTACTGCCTCCCTTTTGTTTCTCAACTTCTCATGGTTGATGAGATCTCCTCCTTTCTGCTTTGCGATGTGAAAGCTCCACAGTGATAGCAAAGTTTTTGGAAAAGAAATGTATTCCGTTGTTTTCTCGCTTTCAGAACTGCAAGAGTAAAAGAAAAAACAATAACATATCCCTAAAAACAGCACAATGTATAAATAAATCCAAGCACTTGCATTCAAAACACGGACGCTGAAGTAAAAATAATGCAAAGACTGAACCACTTGTGCATGAGGCTGCATCCCTGCCGGCATTGAAAGACTGAAAAAGTACAACTTACATTTTTGAGGAACTCCTCTGCGACAATACGAGCCCTGGCGTTGACGGACAGCTTCATTTCACTGATCTCCTTGTCAATTTCCTCCATGAAATGAATGACATAGTCAACCAGTTTGTGTTTGTACATCTGCTCCGTGTGAAAGTTGGTGATGAGAAAACTGATGTCGTAGCCCTGCGAAATGAAGATTAAGAAATTACAGCAATAACTTATGCAAAGGTTCCCTTAACATTTTAGGTGAAAAAAATATATATGGTGAAAAAAATATATATGTTCCCACATTTCCTCCTACACGGCTCCGTTGAGCAGTTTTCCATAATTGAATAAGAATGTGTGGGGATTCTGTTAATGTGACACACTTTCAACGTGCACTTACGTCCACAGGTTTCCTCCTCAGGATGAAGAAGTTCTCTGCTCTCATCATCATGAAACGCATGAATTTATGGCACAGAATCTTCTCAATCTCATCTGCCTGCAGCAGAATATTTAAAATTGGTCAGGATTAGAGATATAGTTCTAATCCGTACATCCATCATCTGGAACGCCAAATGCTCAACGACCGACCTGCTTGACAGCGATGCTGACTCTGACAGAGTTGATGGAGCCCTCAATCAGGACTTTCTCCTTGTCATTTCGGCTGATGACCACAGGCTGGAGGAGCAACTCTTTACTACTTCTGGAAGTGAGAGAAACACACACAATCCCCTTCGTTCACACTACTACGAGTCCACTGGCGGCTGAAGCTGGATCGCAGATTTCATGCACTGCTGGCTGTTGTTCACCGCTCCAAAGTCGACTCACCGCACTTCCACCTCTGGCTTGTTGTGTCTCTCCACCACTTGCGAGGAGAAGTTCTCCAGGCAGAGGGCGGCCTGCAAGGTCGCACGAACCGCATTGAGGTATGGGCGCAAAGTAGCCGTCTGAGGAGCAGAGCGAGAAAGTGTATGAGAAACGTCTGGATCTACAGGAAGAAGTACGTTTGCTGCAAACATATTGGAATTCCTGTAAAAAAACAGGCTCAAACACTTCACCTGATCACAGAATAGAGTATCAGGACATTGGCGTTCTCACGGTGGTTCACTTGACCCAACCAGGAACCATCTCAACTCCTCGGTGCACGAAAAAGTGAATTCTACTATCAACGGGGAACACTGATCACGAAGAGGAAATCCTGAGGCTTGGATACTAAGTGATATATTTTACCTACATGTACAATACAAGTTGGCCCAACTTAAAAAAAATATTCTGTCTGTTGTATTTATAAAATGTTATAGCCACTTAAACACGATCAACAATATCAATTAAATGTCATGGCTACCAGTCTCATTTTTACCATGCAGCCAGGTTTAAGAAAATTGGACTCGGATTAATGTGGTAATATGTAACAATATTGTCTGTCCTGGCAGCAGAAGAACGCGTGTGTGCACAAAAGTCTGTGTATGTTTGCATGCTGGTCTGTTCTTTGGTATTTTAAAAGGATCAACTTGTGTGCCGTGTACATGTAGGCTACAGAATGCAGACTATTGATGGACTTGCATATGCAGTTATGTTGCAGCCTTATTCCAAAATTAATTAAATCATTTTATTCCCATAAAATTCTACACTTGAGTGAAAAAAAACTTGATCAAAATTGGTTCAAATTAAAAATAAAGAACGGAAATATAACGTGTTGGAAGAAGGCGGTAAAATAACAAAATGTAGAAAAAGCGAAGCCCGGTTAATCCTGCACTGCGCGTGCGTGTGCACATGCATGTTGTATATTTATTTATGGAAGTGTTGTGTCTACAGACCGACTAGTGTTTTATCTTGTATCCCTCTCGTGTGATGAATGATTTCAGCTCCTTCTCCAAACACAGTTGAAAGGTTGTTTCTGACAGCTGCGGACCCGGTTTGTCACCCGATGTGGGTCCACAATCAGCATCTTTCTACGTGACATGCCGACGTGGTATAATCACACACGTCGTTATAATAATCATGTTCATTGCCATCTGAATAAACAACGGAAAAGGAGAATACATATTCTAATACATCGCATGGGCTTGAAAACAGAGCAGCTAACGCGAGCCTGCTAGCTAACGGTCTGCTAAGCTAACGCCAGCTAGCTGAAAGGAGCCCCGCGGCTTCCTGCTCGGACGGGCCGTAATGCGGACTGGACTTCTTCTCGACACGGTCAGATGTATCAACTGTGTTACGTTACATTGCGTGTAATTAACGTTACTCTTACCATTGCTCTGTGTGAGGAGACGCGGCTGAAGGCGGAAGTAGCTGCACTTGTAGTTCAGTTGTTTTTTTTGCGTGAAAATACCGGAACTCAGTTCTGCCTCGGAGGGGTTTTCTGGTGACGAGGTTTTAGACGAGAAACATCGGCATTTCAACGTTTTAAAAATGTAACATTTAATTTAGGTGAATCAGCATTTCATGTTATGAAAAGGTCTTCTTTGATACGCTGACGAAAAAGGCGTAAAAAAAACCCCGGCATTTAGTCCATATTGTGCACTTTTGTTTAGTGCCTTGACGGAAGTCTCTCAAGTAACTCCGATAAAGTCGTGATGGGGAAATTCTGGATTATTAGTAACATCAGACTACGTGATCGCCAAATGTGTGCAGAGAGGAATAATGAAATGAAGGGATTGTCCATATATGCAAGTGGATTCTTTATATTGCAAGAGACAAACAAACATTGAGACACGTAATCGTACATCATTGATATATTCAAGAGTTTTATTATTTGACATCCCAATTTTCCTTGACAACATTGTTGGCATTGCAGTGATTCGTTTCCAATAAAGAGAAGGAGTAATACCAGGGCAAAACGTTGGAACTTTTCTTTAAACGGAAGAGAACTCATCCATTTAAATTTAATCCATCTGCCATTAACCATCTATACACCGGAATGCACAATCCGTTAAAAATATGAAGTACTTAGCCAACCTGAGCTACAAGCAGAGAGAACAGCAATGACAGAGACGGGACAGGAGACGGGTGTATGCGGCGTTGGTGACACGTATTGTAATTCCAAAGCGTTAAAAGATGTCTGAACAACATAAGACATACAGCGGGAATAGTAGCATACAAGTAATGTTACATAAAAGGCAAATATTAATATATCGAGGAATGAATCCATGTTTTAGGGTTGTGACTGCATTATCAGCTTTTACTTAATGTCTACGCATCTGCAGTGTGAAGCAGTTATAAAGCCACTAACACACCAACTGGAAGGGAAAAGGCAGAACGTTGCGATAGTGTTAAACTGATTCTCTGGGAACATGTTTGACAGGGAAAACAAGTGAGGTCGTATCATTTGAAGCTTACCGAAGCGCATGTGTGGCAGACGTTGCCCAAAATCAGTAATCCCTCAATATTATTTTAAAAAGGCAAAAACATAAAAAGAAAGTGCAAAAAAACAGGTTTGTGTTTCAGGCTTGAGAAATAACAACATTATTGTTAATAATGTTGATTATACATATATATATATTAATTAGCTGATCTATTAACTTTAAAAAAAGATCAACGCAATCATGTTTTGACTGATTGGCAATAGAAATAGAAAGCGAAAAGAAAAAGAGAATAAGATACTTGGGATGCTGACGTTAGCCAACATCATCTCACATTACAGAGCTGCAGCCAGTCGATCTAGAGTTTCCAATTGCCCTCTTTGAACATGGCTCCATCTTGCCCCCTCAGTGTGAGAGCAAAGTCAGAGAAACGGGGGGGGCTCACTAGCAAGTCAGGGACTCGGTAGGTCAGAAGGGGTGTCATTCTTCTCTTGTGGGATCTTTGGGCACTGGATTTATCAGCAAGTGTGCGTGTGTATTAATATGTGTACTGTGTGTGTGTGTGTGTGTAGTAGTAGTACATCCATGTGCAGCGTACTGCGTGAGGGTTTGTGTCGATGGAATAAACAGTGGCGTGACGGAGGAAGACCAGTAGGGAGGTCTTCTCCCTGGGAGCGAGGTGCAGGTGATGTAACCAGTGACAGAGCGTTTCAGACAGCCAAGAGAGAAGATGGTCCAAGTTGTCCCTCAGCAGCTGCAGCTTTCTGCTGAAGGTTTAGCTCTGTCATTCCTATCCAGTTTTATAGGCTCCGGGAATTCATTGTACAACTCCACCTCTGTCTCCTGAAAGGCAGCCAGAGAAAGACCATCACGACGGGGGTAAATGTAACTGACGTGCTCATCAAGGCTGCATTTTAAAATCATTCATGATGATGTGCAAATAACAAAGCACACATTTGTCATCTCAAGCTACCCACCTGTTTAAGGGCGTTGCGTGCAATTGTCTGGAATGCCTGTTCTACATTTATGGCTTCTTTGGCGCTGGTCTCAAAGTAGGGGATGTTGTTCTTACTCTGACACCAAGCCTGAGCCCTTTTGGTGGTTACCTGGGTGCACAAAGAGGAGAAGAGATTCAGAAATACAGTGAGCTGGAATGTACAAGGATGAGTTCATGGTTGTGAAAAAAAAAAAAAAAGTCGGAGATGTAAAACCTTGCCGACACGTCAACGCTCTATATGTCTGTGTGACTTCTTAGTTTGCGCGCTCCTCGGATCCATACTTTCTGGATGGATTGTTTTGGACAATTTGTTTGATGGCATCTCTTAAACCCCTCTTCCAGAACTCTGCAACCTTTGCGCCCTCCCACCCCACATACAAAGATGGGTCCATTACATTTTGAGTGCATGAGATGCAGTTTGGCGATATTAAAGCTTTCAGTTCATGCATTGTGCGAGGAGCAACATGTGTTCTGTGAATCCAATCGGCTTGATGGCTAAAGTCCCTGGAAGATAGTTGCATGTTGTGCCACAATAGGTTACAAAATGGACCGCAGCTCTTCGGCCAACGGCCTGCCTTCCACAGCGGCTCAATAGATGAGGGCTGGCAGGAGGCGATGCGACATGTAATATTCTGTTGAGACCCGTCCACCAGGGGAAGTATAGAACCATCTGAAATGTGTGTGTGTGTGTGTGGAGAAATGTTATGTTCCAAAACACGCCAGAAGTGCACATCGTGCAGATTAAAATGTTTATGGATGTCTTGAATGGACGGGAGTGTGTGTAGCCATTTACTACTCCTTTGAGGGAATGAAATTGGTTGCCTACTCGATTCAAGGCTATAAAAGCATTTGGAGTGAAGACTCCAGTGAGGCAAACTATTGAGTTTTTTGGCTAGAGAAGTCAGAAACAATGAGTAGAATTTCACCATTTACAGGCGAAACTCAAAAAATTAGAATATCGTGCAAAAGTTAATTTATTTCAGTAATTCAACTTAAAAGGTGAAACTAATATTTTATATAGACTCATTACATGCAAAGTGAGATATTTAACGCCTTTGTTTGATATTATTTTGATGATTATGGTTGACAGCTTATGAAAATCCCAAATTCAAAATCTCAGAAAATTAGAATATTACACTCAATATCACGAAATCAATAAAAAAAGGATTTTAAATACAGAAATGTCAGCCCTCTGAAAAGTATAATAATGCAAATGTACTCATTACTTGGTTTGGGCCCCTTTTGCATTAATTACTGCCTCAATGCGGCGAGGAATGGATACTATCAGCTTGTGGCTGACCAAGATGCTTTAATAGCGGCCTTCAGCTCTTCTGCATTGTTTGGTCTCATGTCTCTCATCTTTCTCTTGGCAGTGCCCCATAGATTCTCTATGGGGTTCAGGTCAGGCAAGTTTGCTGGCCAATCAAGCACAGTAATACCATGGTCAGTGAACCAGGTTTTGGTACTTTTGGCAGTGTGGGCAAGTCCTGCTGGAAAAGATTTTGAATTTGGGGTTTTCATAAACTGTAAGCCACAATCAGTAAAATGATATCAAATAAAGGCTTGAAATATCTTACTTTGCATGTAATTAGTCTAGTCTATATACTATATTAGTTTCACCTTTTAAGTTGAATTACTGAAATAAATGAACTTTTGCACGATATTCTAGTTTTTCGAGTTTCATCTGTAGATTCTGGGAGCCGTGTAAAGCAGTGGTCCCCAACCAACGGGCCGCGGACCGGTACCGGGCCGCACCACAGAAAGCTTATATATTTTTTTCTTCTGAAAAATGTTTTATTTTGAAAATTGACCTAATTATGTGCGCTCGTCCCGCTGACATATTCCCCACGCGTTTTTCTTGTCCTTTTACCGTGCACGGCAGTTTCGCCGACCAGCGAACAGAGCGCGCAACTACTCCCCCCCCCCCCCGTCGGTCGTTCCGCCCGCAACGACTACTACACTCCTCCCGTCAGTCGTTCCGCCCGCAACAACTACTACACCCCCCCCCCCGTCGGACCTTCTCGACCGGTCCACGAAATATTGTCTGACATGAAAACAGTCCGTGAGGTAAAAAAGGTTGGGGACCACTGGTGTAAAGGACCCGCTGTTCCATTTGACTGAAGGTACAGCTAATACTCCTTTTTGTCATTCTGAGAAATAAGATTTTCCCTGTGGTCTCATGGTGAAGGTCAAAAGTTGAATTAAGCTCTGAAATGGGTTCCTGCAAACTCAGCCTATATCGCAAACGGAAATACATTTTTTGTGTATCTGAGAAATTGCATTTATGAAAATCAACCGGATGGAGGAGCGGAACGACGCATTGAAAAAAAAAAAAATCCATAACAAGCTCCCAAGAACAACGAGCGAGCACTTTGCCAAGTTCACCGCTCGCTCACACACTACCAATACGCTGTTATTAAGGCAACCCGGAGAGAGGGTGATACATGGATCTTTACTAACTACATCGGTAGTTGTAAGTTCATGTGCCTTGAACTTTACCAACAAGAATTCATTTGCTGAAGATAAAAAGGGACAGCTGTGTATTCATTAAATAATCAAGTATGTGATCATTAAAAGACTTCCAACATCATGTAGCCGCTGTCGACCAATACCAACCTGTCTGTTCTCCAAGTCAATCTTGTTGCCGAGCACCACGAAGGGGAAGTTCTCCGGATCTCGAGGGCTCGCCTGGATCAGGAACTCATCCCTCCAGCTGTCGAGTGTCTTGAAGGTGTTGGGCGCAGTCACATCAAACACCAGCACACAGCAGTCTGCTCCGCGATAGAATGCTACGCCCAGAGACTGGAACCTCTCCTGGCCAGCCGTGTCCCAGATCTACACCACCACAAGGAGACAAAAGGTGTGGCAAATGGACGAGATCAAAAAAGCAGTTAAAACAAATATTAGAATCTGGGGAGGTAAAGAGAAATACTGATGCATCAGTCTAGTTAAAGGAGAGAACAAATAAAGGGGAATTCTCCAGGATGTAACCTTTGCAGCTGGAACTACTGTACCTGCATTGTAACGAGCCGGTCGTCCACCATCACCTCCTTGGTCAGGAAGTCCGCTCCTATTGTTGCTTTGTACTGGTTACTAAACTTCTTGTTCACATACTGGTTCATTAGGGAGGTCTTTCCCACACTACGAGTGGTAGACAAGACACAGCAAGATGACAGATGTTAGACCAAGGGCAAACATAGGTGAAAAAAGCTGGTACATATTTTGTATGAAATGCTCATTAATTGCAGATTATTAATTAAACCATGTGTTTATGTGGATGTAATTAACAGTGCATTTACAATATGTTATCGTTTCATGCATTTTAAGAGGATCGAATGGCCGTCATCCCA
Source organism: Gasterosteus aculeatus (assembly GCF_964276395.1). Taxonomy (NCBI): domain Eukaryota; kingdom Metazoa; phylum Chordata; class Actinopteri; order Perciformes; family Gasterosteidae; genus Gasterosteus; species Gasterosteus aculeatus. The sequence goes on from NC_135705.1 coordinate 10,322,378, forward strand.
AATAAGTGGAGGTGCAACCATCACAGACAGAGAGATCTGATTGGCCGTGATGGAGCACTGATGTACTATATTCTGGGCTGAGCCCCACACTCATTGTTAACATTGACACAACATTGGTTGAGCCAAACGTCTTAGTACAGGTGCTAACATTTTTGCGCCGTGCGCTTTGGTGCCAAGATAAAACCTTTCAAGCTTTTTGATCAGGAATAAAGATACATTTCTTTTGAGTGCTGTGGAGTCTGAACCAGAAAATGGGGGTTGAAGGGGCCGTAGGGTAAGTTGAATATCTTTAAATATCTTGTAGTGAATTGTAGCTGCAGGGTTGGGATCTAATGTCAAAGATCCCTTCTAGAATCTCAGTTACAGCCATTTCAGAATACTGTGGCTTAATGTTCCGTTTTCATAGCCTGAGTAGCTGCGATAGTGTAAAATTATGCAACTTCCTGGCTTTTAGAAGAGCGCATATTTTAGTCTCCCGGCAATAATTTTGACTTGGCTATTGAGATTTCTTCTAGCCATGAAGAAACAGGAATCAGGTACCTACATCAGAAACATGTCAGACAAAAAGTCAATACAATGTCAGTAAAGCAATAGTTTCTGCAGATAAAAGGTTATAAAGTTTAGGTCTGTTCTGCTCGGGGTTGTACAGCAGAATATCACTTGCTGCTAGAAGGAACTAACACAAATCAGACAAGCCTCCAATTATATGAAACAAAAACAGGAATAGTGCTTTTGCATTTAGTGTTTTTTTTCCACCCAACTATTTTTAGAACAAACCAAACCGACATTTCATATCCTGAATTGCAAATTTTAACATGTAGAGTGTGACGGTGACTCACCCAGAATCTCCGAGGATGATGACTTTCAAAAGCACTTTCTTCCTGGATGTCATTTTTCCGCAGCTGCAAAAAGACAAAATATAAAAGGTTTAGTATTCAGACGATACTAAGCAATGCCGTCCGAGCGCCGCCATTGAGTCAAAACCAATATCCTATTGTTTGGACAATAAAATTTATAAAGTAAAAAGTGTTTCTATGCAGATCGTGTTTCGCCTGTGGACCAGTCGGGTCTGAATACCACACATTCCAGTCATGCGCTTTCTAAGCCGTTTGACAAATCACGAGGAAAACATCATTCTTTCTCTCTTGTGCACTGCAGGAAGTTCCCCTTTAGGCCACCGACTGCTTCCCTGTCCTACAAGGCCAAACCAGGTGGCTCATCCAGCAGTTGTGTGCCAATAACTTATTACTGTGTGTGTTGATCCCCCTATATTCAGATACAATTAAGTGATCAACATTTACATTGCAAATACAACACTATTAGGGGACACTTAATATTTATGTAGTACAAAATGTACTTTTGGTATACCCAAATGGAGCAACAATAAACTTTTGTCTGGTTATTCTGGTCAGTCAGTCACTGAGCTTAAACTGCAGTTCAGGATTAAGCAATCTGAGCTCTCTAATACAATGGTTTGAATAATTTCTTCCCGATGTCGTCTACATTATGAATTATGAATCACAGCCCTCTAGCTGGTGTGATTCACAGAGAAAGTGTCTGAATTGTAGCTGGGCGATGATTCATACAACCACTTTGCAAGAGATATATATATATATATATATATATATATATATAAATAAAATTATATATATATATAAAATTACTCCTTGATATTCTGTGAAAATAAAATCTTCTGTATCTGATCATATGACATGTGTCTATTATCTAGTGCCTCTTCCTGTTACTCATTTTGACTTCTACTTTAACAGACAAATGATTTATTTTTTCATGTAGTGAAGAACTCATAATACGAATGAACTGTGTGGCAGTTCAATTTAAAAAGACCGTTAAAACAATTGATCGCAGTTGTGTTCCCTCACAAAGTCATCCATCTATGATACATCAGTCAGTCTGAAAAGGTTATCACACCGCAACAGTGATTACATATTTTTGTCACAACTTATGGATAAAACGTGTTTTGCAAGGACACAGTGATCTTGACCTTTTCTGTCCATTTTCTATCAAAAAGAAAAAGTAAATGAATAACCTGCGAGCATGCGGGGGAAACCTTTGCAAGCACAAGAGGAGCCTCTCCTCTCTCTGAGAAGGGTTTTATCTTTGTTGGTTCCTGCCGGCAGAGACATTCTGACGGGAAAGCACTCACTAAAGTCGTTTACGTGCGTGGCTGTTGGAATTGGACACGCGCGTGTTGAGGTCATTTTTGCCCACGGATTTAGTCATTGATTTGCCTCCACAGCATCTTTGACTGAATGCATGAACTGTCAGTGAGGATGGCATCAGTAGCAGCTGTGATACCATACGGCGTTTCCTCATCTCATACTTACTATCATCTTAACTGTCACTTTGGCCGTAATAATACATGGTAGGTATTTACAGTATATAGAAAAGTATAAAAGCAGATGCATGTTAGTCTGATATTGTTTGCAATTAAAATATCTAACAATCCTGTCCCTGATTTGGGTGAATAAAAACGATTACTTGCATCATTTTTTTGGAAGTGGCGGGATGATAACCGGTTTAACAGAAAACAACCTCCAAACAGCTCTTCACGGAAGTAAACATCTGCCTGCACAAAGCTTCAAAGATGTTTCAGACATGCCAATCTGCCAGCTCACACACCTTTTCTAATCCATGCCCTTAAATGATGACTGATTAGGAAACTAAGCCTGTAAAACCAAAACACTAGAAACACAAGCGCTCCATCGGGAGCTGGAAACGAACAATCGCATACTTTCTGAAAGGAGCGTGCACAGCACTCCAGTGGCCACCAAACCGAAGCACAGAATGTGACCAGCGTGATAGGGACTCGTCGGCTAACAGAAGCATGAACACATCGCTACAGTTCGACATGGCAAAACTCAACGGAGGTCTTTAACCTTTGCCACACAGCAGGACATCAGACATCGATAGCCGAGTTCATGACATCAGCTCAGAGGTTCAAAAATTGGTTGGATGCTTCTTATCTTACTCAACAGTCGGTTATTCTGCACCAACACTCGGAGATTCCAATGATGCAACTCTCGAGACGAGTATTGGGAAAGAAACTGAATACACTTCATTGAAGATAAAAGGAAATACAACTGTGGAGGTATTTATACAATATCTGCAGGTCTGAGGAAATACCTGAAGATACGACCCAAAACAAAATAAAACCAACAATGTAATCCATTTTCCTAAAAGGACTCATGTCTTTGAAATATGCATGGAAATATGTTTGCCATCATTTTCTGTTAAGACATAGTTAAGACAGCAATGTGCTGTCTCACATTGCTTGCAAAAGCTTAAATCATTGTGCCAACATTTTTATTACGTGAGCTTGCAATAATCGTGCAAAAGGTTAGAGATTGATGCAGTCTGCAACAAAATATCTTATTTTGCTTTAGAGAATACTTTTTATTCGATTCACCTCTTTCTGGTAGTATTTCATTTCCTGTCAATTATACAATTATTGCAAATATGAGTTTAATGAATAACTGCCGTGCCCAAAAAATAAACCAAATACGAATAACTGTGGCAGAGAGTTGAACAATTGTTTCATTCTTTGCCAAAAAAACTGATAATTCAAATGATTTTTAAAGCCCAAAATTATTTTAGGTACGTCTTATCTATCCGTTGTTCACTGACAAACACACATCTATTTACATTATTTAAAGATGCAATAGGATTACTTTGCCAACATCTGCATGTCTCTAAAAAATTGGCATCACCAATAGTATTAAAAATAAAATGTTATTTTATGGAGACAAATTCCATTGAACACGCAGGTTAATATTAGCCTGTTTGTGGATTGTATGGACGAGCATGAGTCGATAACTCATATGTGTTGTGCTAAAGTCAAGACAGAAATTCTTCCCTCTCTGCCTGTAAATGACTGGCACGAGCAGCTGGAATTCACCGATCACTTGTGACATGTTTAATGCAGGAACGCCCACAAACACACCAAAAATAGATTTAGACTGCTTCAGGTGTTTCTCAATGTTCAAACTCATGTCTACGCATCTTGTCATTGTTATGTTTCCTGGTTGGCTACGCAACACATGAGCCCTGGTTACTGCCCATGTGATCAGCAGATGGTTCAGTGAACAAGGGTCAACTAAAAGATAAAATGCAAACATATCGATGGGATGGAAAACAATAAAGGAATCCATTACAAAGTATAGTGCGATCAAAACAAGGTCATGGTTCAACTAAATACTTTCGAAATTAGTTGTTTACCTTCAGTTACACAGTACAATTTTCACATTCTGTTATTCAGGATCGTATCAAAAAAGAAAAATATATATATGTTTCAATAAAATAAAAACCGCTTTCCCCTCGAGTCTCTGGATAAAGCTACACATTTAAATCCAGTACTCCTTACAGGGGAACAAGCGGGAAGGTTCACTGCGAAACAATTCCAGGCATTTTAAACATAAGAAGCCTGAATAACGATAAAATATGCAGAGGAATATGCTGTTTTAAAGAATCTAACAATTCAGGTAAAGGCATCAGATGAGTAAAGCTCAAATGAAGAAGGGATCCTAACTCAGGATACTACTCCATTATGGTTTGCAGTTGCAAAGTACTGAGATTAATCATTAAAAACGAGCGCACAGAGCAGTCGCAGGTCACAGTCATCATACATCTTTAGGTAATATGTAGAATTTCGAAATGGAAAGCATCATTTTACACGTAATCTCGGCTAGTTTTATAACGTTAGCTCCTAATAAAAGCCGGTTTATGGGCGTTGTAGGGATCATGTACCTGCGTGATCTGCAAAGGATCTACAAAGCAAGCTGACGCAGAGCCAAAGTCACGGGATATTTATGCCTGTTGACAGGAGTCAAGTCGATACTCGCAACCATTAAAGACACCTCGACATGACTGATCAACCGCACAGAAAAGTGCTGGTTTCACATCCCGATTCTGCAAACATTTGTCACGTTTAACGTTAGTTTGCGACCTAACGTAACGTTACACCCCGACCGACCCACGTCGTCTCCCCGGTTCTCCTGCCTCGTTTGAAGGCGACCCGGAGGAGCCAAAGCCGGGCCTTGTTTTTGTCAACCGGCTTCTCGTGAAGAAAACATAATTAAACAGCAGTTGGTCGTTAACGTCGGCGTTAAAAGGCCACTGGGTGACATGATGAGAGGTGCGACCTCACGGGTGAAGACAACGCGGCTGGCGTTCCCAGAACTTACCTTGGGCTTGATAACGGGAACCGACCGGGCTGCGAGCGGACTGGCTGTTGTTGTTCAGGTGCTGTTAGCCTTACTGGCTAACTGGGCTAACGAGGCGTTCCGTTAGTTAGCCTGCTAGCTAGCTCGCCGTCACTGAACTCGTTCGCTGGCGTTAATTCGGCAACGCCGCGTTTCAAATTGCAAAGAAAAAACAAAGGTGTTGTCCTCTGCGTGTACACCAACAACAACAACCGTGTCGCGAATTGACGAGACAGGTAATCGACCGCCGGTGGGTAAATGTTGCGCTTGGCTTCAAGGCGTAAGGTCTACCAGCGGGCTAAACATCGGCTACCGTCCAGCGTCTCTCTTCCCCTTTCACTTCCTCCTCCAAAACACCGCCTGCGCGCTGCGTCAGACGCAAACCACTGACGCAGCCCACTTCTGGTTTCAGTATCCAGCGTGGACTCAACTGTCTGCATCGCTGCAAGAGCAAAATGGCCCTTTTGGTGGATGGAGCACGTCCAGGCTCAGTTTAGGGGGGTGCCGTCATTATAGTTATGCATGTATTGCATCGTGGATATCCGGTTTAATCTCACATTTGGATTTAAATGTATCGGTGTTGCAGCTATTAATGAAACAAAAACAGATTAAAAAAAGGAAAAAGAGCTCAAGATCACAGCAGCACAGACTGTGATATTAAAACATGGCTCTACAAGTACCAATGCATGATGCACCTGCGTTCTAAATGCCCAGTTTTTTCCAAACCAAACATCCCCAGTTTGAAGCACAGTTTTCTTTAAAAGTTTTCTTAAAATGTGCGTTGAACCCAAACTGAGATGACCATCACACTTACACATGTGCACTCTGGCTAATCAGCAATCCACATGAACCCCTCACTCTGAGGAATCCCCACCGAGGTGCTGTAGACCAGGACCAGAAGAGGAAGGAGAGACATGATGGTTCTGTGTGGTTCAGTTAAGGAGGGAGAGATCTGAGGATCCGCCACTAGAGGACAGAATCAGCCTTGAAAGCCTGTGTGTCCACGAGTGTGTTTGATAAACTGTCTTAAAATGCTCGTCTTACTGATATGACGGAGAGGTTATGTCTGTTTTCTGTATACTTTAAAAGTATGACATCATTTGAAATCTATAACAAATGTGTAATATTGATAAGATGAGATCTCATGATAATTGTTGGTACCCATGTTATGATATAAAGATATAAAAGTGGCAAATTGTTTTTTTTCTATCTTGTGGAATATTTATAATGTTCTATAGATTTACTTCATATCTTCATTCATATTTAGGAGACATTTCTAACATCTGACCAGAGACAGCGAGTTACATATTAATAAAGCTGGTATCATTTCAATTTATCTTTTTTTAATAAACAAATTACAGACAGATAAACCACTATAGAAGTAGTTTTTGGAGTAATTCAGAAATCTTGCGTCCACATCTTATTGTTCATCATTCTCTCCGTGTTGCAATGATCATTTATCCAACAGAATCTTTAAATAATTAAGTACCAAGAGAAGCGTGTGTGAATATGGGAACAAACAACACTAGACTCTTTGTTTTTGTCTTTTTTAACATCTTTATTGAAACACGCAGACTCATCAGAACAACCCTTGCGCATCACAAGGTCATTTTTCCACATCCACCTAACAGAGGACTCATCTGGGCTTTGTCCTTCTCCATGTTCATGTGTAAGCGTGTCTTCATGGATGTGTTTGCGCTCCTTGTTAGAGGGAGTGTGCCTCTGCAGATTCCTGATGACCGCTGTTTATAGAGGAATTCCTGCCTTCTCGCTGCTATTGAATGTGGAGTCTTTATGGCCTCTTTGGACCTCCGTTTGTAAACACAAACACTGCGACACAAAAGGACGCGAGGGAGAAAGTGGTGGACAGCAGGGAAGGAGCCACATACTTGCTGCATTTCTATCTGTGCTGCGTATGCACGCTGTGGGATGAGACCAGGTGAAAGTCTGTTCCGAGTGGGCAATTGATTCAATAGCGGAATAAAAAGTTATTCTTCTTTAGGAACATACAGCATGTGAGGCAGGTGAAGAGCTCATCCACTGCATGGTGTGTGTGTGTGAGAACATGCATCTCTGTGTGTGGCTGTCTGGGAGTCTGAGAGAGGGAGAGAGCATGAGATGAGTTAATGAGATGGACATATTGTGTGTGTGTGTGTGCGCGTGTACGTGTGTGCGTAGCAGGGGGTGGGTGCATTAGTCTGTGTCGGACAGCAAAGAGCGCCGCAGTTATCTAGGAATCTGAGCCAAAGCAACCTCACTAACAGACAGCGAGCAGAAGCAAGAGGAGGACATGGAGTGAGATGAGCTGAGGCACCAAAAAAAGGAAGAAGAAGAGAATGAATGAAGCACAGTTTGTAGAAAAGGGGGCAGTCAAGGTAAACTATAGAAACATTTAAAAGAAAAGGACAAGGTAGCAAACACTTTCCAAGGGGTAGTTGTTGAGAATAAGGAAAGTGAAGGGACATTTTTCAACAACGACAAAAGGACAAACAACTTACAACTCAGGGAAAGAAGGTTTTCCTTCTGGATCAAGACCTCAAGACACAGGTCAAGGCGAGCCGGCATTTCTGCATTTTCCCATGGTTCCACTCGGCCCGCTCAGCCTGCTTCCTCTGCTGTCGCTGTGTGTGGGAGCACTGCTGTCCTCGGATGCGTCTCCGGACTGCACGCAGCCTCCCTGCAGAGACACGCTGGTGGCAGCCCCCATCCAGCCCAGGACTGGAGCAGGAGTGGGTACCGTGGCCTGTGAGGGTCAACCTGGCACAGCAGCCTGCAGGATGGGGGTTTCACTGCCAGCCGTCTCAGAAGTTCCTCGGATGGCGGAGCACAGGCACGAGTTCGCCCAGGTCAAGCCTAAGGTGAGCGACGTCACCTACAGTGCCACCAAACGAGACGTATTATCGGCAATGTTAACATTTTGTTTGAATTAAAGCCACATAATGCAAGTTTTATTGTCAGCCATGTAATGGCGAGAAACATAGATAGACGAGCGGAAGCAGAGACGCTGTCTACTTCTTCAAATGTGTCATGGGGACTGAGCCGCTTACTGTCAGGCAATGGGCAGCGGGACCTTTCCCACAGGGACAGTCAGCAAACTAAACTTGGCACCACCTAACAGAAATGGAGAAGTGAGACTAAGCAATCAAAGAACAGATAAAATTAGATCTGCTTTAAAAATGTCCTCATCATATAGTTATGATGAGCTCATGCAGCAGCAGGTGTCTGACCACAACGCCTGATGTAAGTATAAGGGACAGATAGATGTGACACTAAACCTTCCACTGAGTTCTGCATTCAATTTGTAATGCACAATAGCGCAAAAGCATAACTTCATTTTTGTTATTTAAAATCCCAGCATTATTTCATTCAACAACATCTTCTCCCTCAATCTTCCCTGACAAATAAAGAGAATTCGGCCGTGTTGTGTACAACAATGTCTTCAAATCAAGAATCACCCGTGAGCACTGTCTTGCAGACCGGAGGCGTCAAGGAGCGCCTCGTTCAGCTGCAGCGCTGCATGGGCTCCCTCCAGGACCCCGGCGGCCCCTGGAGTCACGGGGGCCAGGAGAACAACTCCCTGGGAGCCATCCTGGCACTGATGGCAGCGGTGCTGACAGAGTGTGACCTCCACTGCCACAGCCAGGCCCTCGGTGCGATGGCCAAGAGACTCGGTGAGCTGTACACGTTTATATCCTCCATCGATAGAACACACACACACACACACACAAAGAAATGCCAGCACTGTCACTCCCCCACTTCTAGTAAACACAACCTCAATGAGCCCTGCTAAGTGTCGGTCATAGGTGAGTGCATAGGAATTTAACTGCCCTACTAAGGATGAGAGAACTTAATTTACAAGCACACACACAAACACACATGCTGGAGACTCACAATGTGAGGGAGATTCTTCACACAAACTCTGTGTAGGACATAAGGCGATGCTTTCATCTCAACCCTCGTGTCTCACACAAGCCAATCTCTCTCTGCGTTGACAGAAAGTGCCGCCGTAGGAAGAGAGGGGGAGAGGGACCTGTTGCTTTTCCTGAAGAGTATCACACAACATGCACCCACAGGTGAGGCCATCTCGATTGACCACATGAAAATGATTGTTGCTCATCCAGTTGAGTAAAAATGTACTGTGTGTTGGTCTCAGTTTCCCCCGTGGAGAAGTTACATCCTCAGGACTGTGCAGAGATTTACAGACTCGGGATCAAAGAGAACGGGATCTACACCATCCAGCCGGACCTGAACAGGCCGGCATTGGAGGTATTTCGGATTCACCACACTCGTAAAACACAAAGCGGGACGCTCAACCTGTTCCTCTTCTTTTAAAGATGTGCGTGCTATATGTGGATCACTAAAACCCAGGCTTTACAATATCAATGTCTTTGTTCTGGCTCAGGCTAAATGTGACATGGAGACGGCGGGCGGCGGGTGGACGGTGATCCAGAATCGGCGGGACGGCTCAGTGGACTTCAACAGGACGTGGCAGGAATACCGTGAGGGCTTTGGAAGTCCACAGGGAGAGCACTGGCTGGGCAACGCGGCGCTGCACGCCCTCACCTCCGCCGGCCAACACCAACTCCGCATCGAGCTGGAGGACTGGCACCAGCAGAAACGTCACGCCACCTACAACAACTTCAGAGTGGCCTCAGAGGCTCAGAGGTGGGACACGCTGCGGAGGCAGATGGGTGCCGTTCAGTTTCTCAATCTCACCCACAGCAATGAGTTGTGGTATTTTACCAGCACGGCCAGTGCATGGCTTGTTGTGTGTGTGCGTCTTTTTAATGTGTATCCTACTTCCCCAGTGCACACATGAGGACTTGAATGTTACGTACAACCTCATTTGCTGTGTGTCTTTCTTCCAGGTACCGTCTCACAGCACGGGAGTACTCTGGTGATGCAGGCAATGCGTTGAGCTACAGCAAACGTTACAACCACGACAGCAGATCCTTCAGCACGGCCGACCGGGACCAGGACCGCTATGCAGCTGGGAACTGCGGCCAGTACTACGGTGCGGGCTGGTGGTTCGACGCCTGCCTGGCAGCGAACCTGAATGGACGGTATTACCGTGGGCGCTACAGCGGCGTGACCAACGGGATCTATTGGGGGACATGGTACATCCTGACAGATGGACGAACTGGAGAACGCTACTCCTTCAAGAGGGTGGAGATAAAGACCAGACCCAAAAACATAGTGGGAACATCCTGAGTAATGGCAACGATTCTCATTGATTAATCAATCAAGTCACTGTGTTCACAGAGCAGCTTTCATGTCACTTATCGGTGACATGCAGATGGCAACTAATAGATGAAAGAAAATATACAAAAGATATTGTCATTCACTAGCAGAATATTTGAAGATACACAATATTCTTTTGTTTATTGAGTGGCTTCTCTTTTGCAAAAACACATTTATTGTTTCTCCTTTGCATTAATATGAAGAAATAGAAAGTATTGCATGCAAAAGTGTTATTGTAATAAATTTCAAGAATCTTTATTGCCTATTAAAATAAATATTCTGTCGCGGTGTGGTTAATCAGTAGTCTGCCTAGTTAAGGCTGTGTCCACAACTAACTGTTGTTACCACGTAACAGGTGACAGGTGACAACTTCACACACAACATTATTAGAACAGAAACTGCTCATAAAAGAATGTGTGTGCCCCTACCGGCCTAAGCTCCATGATCCATCAAAATAGGCTACTGTCTGCAACAGCTCACATGTGTTTTAGGTCAGATGATGCCATGAGAGAAAATGTCTCACTCTATGAGGCAAAGAAGTCCCTGTGACCCTGCAGGGGGCTCCAACAGATTTTCCAACGCAAACCTCAACACCGTGTTGTCCATGCAGCAGAGAGTTGATAGGATTCGTAAACCTGTCTCTACTCACAGACCTCTGTTCTGCCTCCAACTGCATTAACAGAGAGCCAACCCAGAAGCTCTTTGGTTTGACACTAGACAGAGAGAAGCCCAGTTTGGAAGCGGCCATTTCTCTCACCTTGCTTTGCTCATTCCTTCCCCTCGTCTAAGCCTGATACACCAACGCTGGCCGTCAGGAGCCTTTCTTTGTCTTCATACCACAAAACTGTCCTGCACCCACCTCTATAAACGCAAACACACACACAGAGCACATACTCTGCTTCCTTCACCTGCTGGGCGGTCTCTCTGGCTGTGCTTCACAAAGGCTTTTCTGGGTGACTTTGGCCATGCGTGTGCGATGCTTGAGTCATTATGTGGACACAGAGACACAAGCATTGAGGTGGTGTTGGGTCGGTCGGTGAGTGTGTAGATGGCTGCACCTATTTTAGCGTCGCTCCCGGTGAGCTGTCACTCTGTCCGACAAGCAGGGGTGTCTAATATTAACCAGAGAGGGGGCTCAGAGGGCTCTGATGGGAACACACAGACTCCAGGCCAGCCATGGTATTTCACACACACTACTTATACAGACACTAACACACTAGTATTATATTATGTGTGCGCATGCATACCCACACAGACTGGGCACGCACACACACACACACACACACACACACACACACTCTGACTGGTCTGAGCAGATAAGATGGTGTGTGATGTGTTTGACTTTATTAGAACAAGTGCACATTAGATATAAAATGGCCTCCAATGAGGACGGTTTGATCATGCCGCTTAATTATTGTTATGCAGCCACAAGCTCCTTAATGCTTTCTCTTTGTCTTACACGTATACTTGCACGCAAAAGCAAACACACAGACAGGAGACAGTTTATCATCAAGACCGATCATCCATACAAGCAATTATACATATCAGCTTTCTCATTTCGTTTTGTGTGTGTGTGTGTGTCTGTGTGCGCGTGTGAGGGTGCGTGCTTGCAATGTAATACTAAAGATGATGGGTTGCAAGGTGAAAAGCTCCATGTTGTGCCCCCTGGTGGCTCCTGGTCATACTGGAGTCAGAGAAAATCTTTATTTTAATTGAAGATTACTGGTGTCATCTTCATTGGGTCAAATCACAATGAACACATTCAAGTAGATTAAAATAAAGTTGCATTCTTTGTAAAATACTCATCCTGATCAATCTCTCAAATGTAGCATAGCCTAGAAAAATAAGTGCACTACTGATGGGAAAATGAATCACTTCAAAAGTTCAACCTCCTTGTCGTGTTTTACTCATCATCACATTACTTCTTTTCATCATACTCCTTCATTATGTCCTTCACTCTCAACTCATCGCCCGTAGAATCCAATAGATAAATACATACGTGTCATTCTTACTCTGGGCTGCAGTCACTTTATAGATGAATGTGTCTTCTTGCTTTCTCCTCTCCTCTCTGCATCCATCAGTCTTGTTGACAAGGGAGGAACAGAGGCCCAGGGTTGTGTCACCACAGTATCCTGGCACCGTGTCTGGAGTGGGGTGATAGTGGTGCTGCTGCAGGGTGAAAGGGGTACAGGCAGGCTCTGCTGCCCCAGGGCCGGAAGCCCAGCCTGGGCAGCGGTTAGCCAGCACATCCCTCTGAGAAACTTTGCGCTCCTTTTTACAGAAGTTCCCCTGAGCCCCGTGTGATTCGTTACAGCACGCCACAAGAAGACATCAGATTAAAAACATGCGTCCAACGGATCTTTTGACGCCGTTAGAAGATCCGTTAGACGTTGGCCATCATTGTTTGCCATCAGAGTGTGCACAGAGCACTCTCTACGCTTATGGGGGCAGACACAAGATGTCTTATCTGCTGCATACCCTGCGTATTTGACGCACTGGCTGATCAGCATGCTCAAGATGGTCTTACTATCTTTAGAGACGATGATCAAAAGCCAAATCTTCAAATAGCCAATGCTAAACTTAATTTTTTTTAAATCTCATCGTTTATTTCCTTCAATCCAGTGTGGCTGATCATCTGGTAAACAGCCTCACTCTGTGTAAATATGGACAACAAATGTGAAGGCTTGGTCTGACTTCAGTATGCACTTCAAGTCTCAGTCCTTCAGATTTATTTCAGTTACAGAGGACCTGCATGGATCAAAAGTGTGGCTGGTGTATTTCATAAAGAGCGTGAACATGTCCAGCTTTAACCGATAAACAGTGCATATCGACCCATTGGCCTTCGTCTCAAATACTTTTATAGTAAGACATAAGAAATTCCATCTGTCTCTGATTAACACCAGGTGGCATTGTTGCTTAGCAAAGAGGAGATCTGGGTTGTGATTTTCTGTCTGTCTTGCCGGCACTTTCAGAGGAGAAGCTTCTACTCCATCACAAACAAAAACAGGCATAAACATTCGGCATACAGAAACCGCAGAACCATAGATATTGTGCTCTATATGAAGATAAACAGTTGAAAACTGGGTAAAAGTTATGTGGAATCAAATGTATGAGGAAGCAAATTATGTCATTTATGTCAAATATACATGTTTCAGTTCAACTTGATTTCTTCATTTATCAGGTTGATGAGTGAATCAGAACAAAAATGAAGAAGACAAATGTTCAAATACAGTTTTGGGGGGATTTATCTAAAATGAAAAATATTTGCAATTCTTCTTTTCAACACTAGGGCACTAGAGGTTAGAGGTCAAAGGACCAAACACACCATGACAAGAAGAATTGGAGAATTGGAAAATTTCTACTTTTTTCACAACTTCTAAATGCATCTACAACGATGGAATATCTACGGTATTTTCCATACTGGTAAAGCATTGTTGTGTCTAAAGTAGAGAGGAAATCATTGAGGTGATAAAATGAAAGATGCAGGAGGAGGTGGTGTCCTCTGCGTCCTGTGGAAGGAACTTTTCATTCTCTAATCTGCTTTCATGGTGATAACGGTGCGCATGTGGGCTTTTGAGGATGACTACGGGAGGAAGGCTCAGGGGGAGGAAGCAGGAGTTGGTGAGGTTTCGAAGGTGTGTGAGAACAACAGGCCGTTGGAGGCGCCCCTCCCTGACCACAGGGCCACCGAGAGACAGCTTGTGCCTGTTTTTAATACTGGTCCTGCAGAAAACCAGAGCAACGCAGCGTTCCGTTTGAAACCGGAATTCACCAGAACAAGTGTATCCTGATGTGGTGAAGAGCTAGGGTGAAGGGGTGGGGGGGAGTAGGGTGGAGAGGACACAGAGGGCGCCATGTGGCGGGCCTCCCTCCATCTCATGTCATTTCTAGATCTGCACAGGAAAGTGAAACGTTTTTTGTTTTTTTCCAGGGAGATGAAAAGACATTAAGGATGTTGTGTGTGTGTGTGTGTGTGTGTGTGTGTGTGTGTAGCACTGATTTTAATGAAAATATATTCATATAATTCACACTTGGTGCAGCATCTGGTTTCTGTTGGCTCATGTGACACTGCAGAAACAAAGCTAGATTACTTGAATGATCAGGGCTGTGATGCCTGTAAAATAATACGATTACAGCAGTGGATTATGAGTCCTCACACATGACTGTGAACAACAGCAAACCAGAAGTGGAAGTGACATAAAAGACTATTTTCCAGTGTCTTTCTCCCTCAGCTTGAGCTGTAGACGTTGACGCCTTAAGAAGCCTTATAATGTTTTCAAGGATCGAAAAAAAAATAGAAAACTAAATTTCAAACCATCGCATAAAATCTGACGTGATTAAATAAATCAATTATTTGATAGAAATGCTTCACATCAGCTGTTCGCTTTTCACAGTTGCTGGTGATGACTGTTTCCGTTATAATCCCCCAAACTGTCACTCTGACACTGAGAGGAGAAGGAGACAAGGTTGAGAACGCTGATCAAGCGAACCCTATTTCAGAAATCAAAGGTTTATCTAATCTGATAATGCAGACTGACACAAACACAGATGAAAGAAAACCACCAGGTCAGAAACGGCTCATCGTAATCCACAGATACCGGGAAAAGATTTGACAATTAATAAACCAACAAACAGGCAAAAATATGAACAGGGTGTATTTGTGTGCGCGTGTTTGTTTTCTCTCTGGCTCCAGAGAAGAAGAGAAACACAGCTGACCATTGGTCTGCTTTACCACATTCGTCACACTGTACTTCACTTCTTCACTCACACACTCACGTACACACACACACACACACACACACACACGCACACATTGTTTGTAACTGCCATCTCATGACTTGAACAGAGCAAGAGACAGAGAGGTACAAAGGGCAGATGAATTAGATCCTGTTTATTCGTCTATATCTGTGTGTGTGCGTGTGTGTGTGTGTGGGGGGGGGGGGGGGGGGGGGGGTGCGTGTGTGTGTGTGTCAGACAGACGATGGGTTCGCTCTGGAGAATCAGCTTAAGCAAAGAGGTAAACATGTCTTCACAGGAGAAAGAGGAAAGTCAGTGGATTTAGAGACTCTCAATCACTGAGGATCAAACACAGAATGAAGAGAGAGATGCACACACACACACACACACACACATAGAAGCTGAACATTTAGACTCTTTAGACATTAAGCTCTTGTTGTGTTTTAACTGGTCGGTTTAAGTCAAGGTTTCCAGAGGATTGAACCTCTTGACTTAAGCGGTCACCACTTTTCATCTGACACCACCAGCAGGTCAAAGAATTTTTTCTCATCCTTGGGAAATATCTCATTATAGTCAACGAATTAACACAAAGCTTTGAATAAAACATTTGAATTCCAGTGATCATATGCAGCTTTTCTAGTTAGCACATATTGTAATGACCAGCAACAGCCTTTTTAATCCTTATTACACACACAATCAAACACATTTCAACATGCACACAAACACACACACTCTCGCTCCCACAGGAACTGAATTCACGCAAAGACAAAATAAAAGCACGTTGCCTGAAATCGCGGGGTTGAGGGTTCAAGTGTTTTGAATTCTACAACTCCCTGGACAGCTCCCGTGAAACAGTTTGACTGACAGGTTGTTAGTGACAAGGTGTCGTAAACTTTCACTTCCTGCTGCTCTCCGGGTAGGAAGTGAAGTAGAGGACCTCTGACCCTTGTGACTTTGTGAAGATTCTGCTAAAGACTACACACAGAGAAGTCAGGGATCAGGTAAGGACGTTCACAAGATGGGATCTTAAAAACCTTCAGCAAGTCAGGTGTAAGTCAACGGTAGAAGGAGAGTGAATATGCAAGGAATACAATCTGCACTCCAAAAGTATGAATACTTTCATCATCATAACATGGAACTCTTGGCAGGAACGATGGATCACAGTTTCGGGGTAAAAGCTGTAGCGGCAAACCAGTCCTCAAGAGTAAACATGACATTTTGAACACAGGATTTGGTGGATCGGTCTCTCTCAGATTGGACTCTGAATAAAACCTTTGATAAGAGTGAAAATAAGAACATCGCCCTTCCACCAGGACGAATCATCACTATTTCTTAATGGAATTATGTAATTTATCTCTTTTCTAGTCAGAGGCCTCACACTTAAATGGAAATAAGCAGAGACCTACGCGCCGTATCAAAGAAGGATTATTGCACATTAAGTAGAAGATTAGATTTTCCTTGAAAGGTTACCTGAGAACCATTGAGAAAACAGTGTATGGTTATGGCTAAAGCCAGAATGACACGACATACACTGACTTAGGAAAGCGCACAGGCCGTTTTTTTAATGTTTTTTGTGTTTTTTACATAGGATAAAGTGCAGTATTTGACCAAAACCTCCCTGCCTTCCTTCCTTCTGTTGGGACCCAGTACCTGGTGGAGACCAGGGTTCCAGTCTTGTTGCTTCTGCATGAAGGACTTACTCGCTTTTAAATTCAGTTTTGGGTCATATGGTGTTGAAATTTGGCACACATCATCTGATTACACCACAAGCCATTTGTGCCACATGTGATATAAATAGATTCTGTTTATTACTGTATTTATATTATTTATTAATGGGTTTACTTGGTAAGAGGATGGGAATGTGGAAGAATCATGTACCAAATAAACAAATGAGTATTATCATCAAATTTTCCTAAAAACGCAAGAGTTCTAATACTTGCCCATTACATAATAATGTTTATCATATTATATAACTAGAAAATAGAGCGGCACGGTGGTTCTTGTCTTACCGACCATTCAGAGCAATCTGCAACACAAGTCACACGCATTCACACACAAGTGGCTACTGCATACATGGCGGGAGCGTTTCATCAGGAGCAGTAAAGGTACCTCACCTCATACCTGCTCAAATTTGTCTTTCTTTTGACTTGTTACCTCAATACTGCCTCCGCTGGCTGACATCATGTTTCTGAACGATATTACTCATTACTGCTTCAGTGATCTTACAAAGAAGCAGAACATGTGCAGAACAGGCTGTTTACCTGCCTGTTGTGTTTCATGCTGATGCTCACAGTCAAAAACAACAGTGAAATACACTCGTGGAGCTGGAAGTAACGTATTGTGGGTAAACAATTTGAGTTGCAATGGCAGAGTGGGGCTGTTCTTCTAGACTAGATGATCATCTTCTGCATGTAGAATCCAGGGAATTGGATGAAATGTAACAATGGCAGCCTGTATCCAGAAGAGAAAGTTAACTTTAGTTAATGAATCACTGTCTGTCCACTGTGGATGACATGATGCACTGCAGAACTTGAAGCTCAAACCCAGCATACACTTTTTTGATTGAGTTAGAAATATGGTATGTGTCATGTGTCCATATTGCGCCCAACTTGGAAAACTCGCCCCGCCGTCTGCGGAAATGATGGATGAAATAGCCAGAAAGAAAAATAACATTCCTCAAGTTCAATACCAGTGACTGGTCAACAAAGGAGTCGGTCAGTGGAAGTTAAATTAAATTAAAATGAAAACAGAACAGAAAGAAAGAAAGAAAAAAAATACAAATATAATAAATTATTCAAATTGAATAAAAACACTAAAAGTATTAATTTAATGAAATGTGTTTACCTAAATGTCTTCTCTTTTTAAAAAAATCATCATATAGACATCCTATAATTACTAACTATCAATGCATGGAAACAACTTCCGTTATTTCCTTTGGAGAATATTTTCAATTTGCAGTAATGTTTAAGGAAATGTAAATCTTGAGATCGTATTTTGCCAACATTATTTTAATTGAAAGCTGGAATAGTTCTCCAGCACTGCAAACTACATTTTTTAATATCATTTTTCTAGTCTTATTAGAACGTTTAGTTTTTTTCCCAGCCAACTTTTCCAACATCTCCATGATTCATCACAAACGAAAAAGCCCTAATGATACCAAAGGGGGATCCATGAAGCTTTGTTTTCTGCTGTGTGAGGTTTTTTCGATTATCAAAGCATGTCAATGAAGGCAAAGGTCATGGTTTAAATAATGTTTTTTAAAAAATGGTAAATGCTCTGTCACTGTAAGATGAGGGAGGAGGAGGAGGAGGAGGAGGAGGAGAAGCACTCCTTGGCTTGACTTTACGTTTGACCTTTTCAGAAGGAGAACTAATCCTTGAATATAATGGACTGTAAGATATGGAAAATGACTGCGCTGTTATCTCTGTTACCCTGGAGACCATCAGCAGCACCCAGGGCTGCTGCAGCTGCCAAGTTATTAAGCATCCAGTTTGTATTTAATGGAAAAATACCTTTTCTTCAATCGCCACAAACTCATACGCACTGCTTTAACACTATAATATTCCTTTTTATTCACTCTGGCTTTTGAAGGATGCTCCTTTTCATATTTGTTTCAATGGAAACAACTTTCGTTCCTTAAATTGTTGTCTTAGATGTGTTGAGGATATTGTGGATATAATTTGTCAAAATAGAAGATTGCATATTGAGAATTAGGTCAAAATAGACTAATCAATGGCCTTATCAAACCATCTTCACAGTGTTAATAACACGATACTGCAAGACAAAACATAGATTTAGAGTGTGATGAAAATAAAATCAAACCCTCTCTTCTGGCCTGAGTTTGAAATATCAACTATAACACGGCTTTGCAAAATTATCCTGTATTGAAAATCTTGAAAAAATTATCCAAATATATTTTCTCCCTGGATGGAAGCGGCTGCATCTGTTTAACTCTTATCCCTAAAATCCAACATGAAAGAAATAAGATCCCACAACAAAGAACCGGAACCGCAGATGGCTCTTGCAGATAGCTTAAAAAATAAAGGAAAAGTGAGCTGCATTTGTCGAAATACACCAAATAAAAGCTTTGCACATGCAGAACATTACTCTTGTGAATAATAGCCAATACACCCCCCCCCCCCCCCCCCTTACACACACACATAAACCCCTCCACCCAGACCCCTTCTTCTAATCTATCTATCTATCATTTACACAGATCTGCTCCAGTAAATGATGCATTCGCTGCATTAGATGTATTTGTTGTGCGTGTTTGAAAAGGCGGCGATAATCTGGGAGAGAGAGATAAGAAATGCCATTTATTCCGCAGCACTTTGGAGCCTATTTCCCGGGCCGATCAGCCCCCATTCTCCCCGACACCTCCAGCAGCTCGCTGATAACGATTAGGCTATTTATTATCTTCACAAAGAACAAAGATTAGCCAGCACCGATGAAAAATTACCCGGGGATGGGTTATAATCAGCGGGACCCCGGGATCCCACCAGCATTGGATTTCTATTTCAATCTGGGGGAGCGACTCAACACACGGACACACACACACACACACACACACACACGACAACACGTATAGATACATACGTGCACGTGTCAATGCAATAAGCTCTTGGTGCAGAACATGATTAACTTAATGCACAATGAAGAATGCTACACAAAATGTAAAATAAAAAAATCTTCGTCATAATAATAGCACGAGCCCAAATAATAATCCCCTACAGCAAATTAATTCAGCCTTAATTAAGATGAATACTAATAATAAACGTTTATATTAGCCTATTTATCTATTGTCATTTTTAGCATTCAAACCATAGTGACATTTCATTTTTATCTGTATTATGAGGTAAAACTACTTCCTTCCATTGGCAGTCTCATAATGAGATTCTCGCAGCTGAATCGGACTGTGACCTCACTGCGCTCGTATGAGAAAAAAGACCAGTAGAAAAAAAAAAGGAGGGTGGATTGAATTAATGTCAAATCCTAAAATGGAAGTGGATGTTCGGCGCCGATAAGGTTTTTATCGCCACGCCAGATCAAAAGGGCTCACACTCAAAGCATGTGTATTTCCACATTATCATGCTGATGAGCTCTAATGCTGCCACGCTTGTCCCCCCGGTATGTTCGGCTTTCTTCAGTCCATGCGGCAGATTTCCTCTTAATACTGAAAGAAAGGAATTGTTTTCACTGTGTAAATGAGGAATTTCAGTTCTTCACATAGAAAAACAAACGGATTTATCTAGACAGGCTTTTTAATCACCCGACTTTGACGTTTATCACGGATTTTAAGAGGGACGTTAAGGGAAGTTGTTCTGGAATATATGTTTTATTTTATATGTTAAAAAGAAAGAAAGAAAGATAAAGAAATAGAGATAGCAAAACAAATAGATAGATAGTGCTGTCATTCAAGTTTCGGCCCAACAAAAACCGCTCTAATAATAACTGGATAGCTGTGAGTTGTAGCACACTTAAAGAGAATGAATACTTTTCGAGTTTCAGTCAGATGAACATTCTGCTTCCATGTTCATCGCCTCCTTTTTCGGAATTTCGAAAAATGGGCGTTTTTGACCACAGCGGAAGGGTTCATGTTAATTGCCTCAGAGGTTTTACGCAGTTATTTTGCTCAAAGGCAAGATAGGGAGCCCAATAAAATAAACTAAAAAACTCAGACTGCTTTACGGCAACATTGTTTCCTTTTAGTTCGGCAGTGTTCTTCTCGCACAGCGGTTTCCGTTGGAATCCCATGATGCATTACATTTTTTTCCAATAGAATTGAATGTAATCTAATATTTGCGTATTTATTGCCTTGGCAGTGGTTTGCCACGCAGTGCTGGTTGGCCTGGTCTTACATCCAGGGTGACGCACTGTTTATGCTCCTTAGGGTCAGTGTCCTTCTTTGAGATCACCCACTGGGACTGCAGCAGACGGAGGACCCCCATCTCCCCCCATCTCCCTCCCTCGCTCTCTCGCCCTCTCTCTATCTCTCTCTCACTAGGAAAAGTTCATGTCCTGATTCTGTTTTTCTTCTTCACTGTGAGGCAATGACGTCAGGAGACGGCGTCGAGCAGGCGGCCGTGTCCGCCGGTTGGGGCTGCACGCGCTCCCTCTTCAATTAGTGTCTGTCAATCATGTGCGAGGGTAGAGAGGGGCTAGAGGGGAGAGAGAGAGAGGGGGGAGCGAGGGAGAGGGGGGTTAGAAGGGCGAGAGACAGAGAGAGACAGTTAGAGAGAGAGAGAGAGAGAGAGAGAGAGAGAGAGAGAGAGAGAGAGAGAGAGAGAGAGAGAGAGGGACATATTACTAAACAAAACATTGTTTCTTCACCTAAATGTAAACCAAATGCGTGAGTATAACCCTGAACGCATCTTAACAAGAGTTTAGTGTATAGATTATAACTCTTAAAAATCATTGCTTTATTTTTTGGGGGAAATTGTGTTTTCACAATTAGAAATATTGCTTCACGAAGGCCGAGCGTGACCACAGGCAAATAAATATAGCCTAGTGAATTTCCATATATTTGTCACCAAGAGATGTAAACACACCAGAACACACTTATTTTAGTCTGTATTGTTGAAACAATGGTTCATTAACGGGACAGCTCTCTCCAGAATTGTTTTGGTAGCTACTTTCAACCGTAGTCCGCATATTAACTAGTCACACATCATTACTGGATAGAGACATTACTTTTGAGTTTGTCCAATTATGGCGCTTTGAGCACCAAAAGTAAAATGATGTATAGTCCAATTATATTTGAGACATCTCCGTGGCTAATATTTGCAATAATTTACCGTGATTATGAAATTATACAAAATGGAATTCACCGGGGAGACTAATGCCTATAAACAGCCAGATTTTGGGAATATTACACTCGTGATTAATATTACACTGAAACATTGAATTCCATAGAATAAATAAACATAAAACAAAGTCATAATGTCTCCGCCCTGAGCTGCCAGGCCATGTCTCTCCGTGCGAGTGTTATTGAAGGGTCTTTTTTTCTGGTTGGGGGGGGGGGGGGGGGGGGGGGGGGCGAGGGAGGAGGAGGGACTCTGAGGTTTTGCAGAGGTGGTTTGCAATTGGCTGAGTCAAATCTTTAACGGAGACTCCGCCCCGTGAGCTTGACAAGCCGGGCCGCGCGCTGTCACCCGCACTGGTACGTGTTGCTTTAAGTCCCGGCGGACGGAGAGGACTCTTGACAAACACCAGCCGACTACCGGAGAGGACCCGCCGCAGCACAGAGGGGACACGGAGGGGACACTTCTCCCAAACCGCGCCAGCTAATAGCCGCGGCAGAGGTACGCAGTGTTTGTCTGAGTGTCGTGTTGAGCGTTTTTAAGTGAGAATGCGCGCATTGGTTCGCGGACGAGTTGTGAGCAGAGTGATGCAGTAGTAAATACTTTGCGTGTAGACGAGTTGTTTTGCTCGCAACACATGAGCTGCCCCCCCCCCCCTCTCTTGAAAATATTAACATCCGATGTTTGATCTTTTTTGCAGGTTTTCAAATTCGACTCGATATCAAGGAGGAGAGAGGGGATTTAAAGTCAGAGGAAACACTGCATTAAATGGACACAGTGAAGATCTGGTAAAGAACACACCATTTTAGACCACCCTCTCCCTCTGGATACTCGTTCACTCCAAAGCGCGGAAACACAGAAGCCACCACGATGGATGTGGCGGCTGATCAGCCCCGCTGGATGCATCACCATGCGATGCTGAACGGACAACACCCGGACTCTCATCACCACGGCCTGGGACACAACTACATGGAGCCCACGGCGCAGCTCCTGCCTCCGGATGAGGTGGATGTTTTCTTTAATCACCTGGACTCACAAGGAAACCCGTACTACCATAACTCTGCGAGGGCCAGAGTGTCCTACAGCCAGGCGCATGGTAAGATGAGCTACAATGGCCTTTGTAGTATGGAATGTATTGACTAGGCAAAAGTAACTATTACCGATAATAAAAGAGATAATAAAAGGGGTGGGAGGGATAATAAAAATCTCCCATTTTTATTATCCCTCCAGATAATAAAAATGGGAGATGTTATAATTGGGATTTACAAATAAATAGTGCAATATGCGACATATTATTTCTTAGTTTAGGTATGTATTTCATATATACTATTTCAGGCTATGTTACCTTAAATCAGGCTAGTGAATCAACAAGTGTACTTCATTTTGCATTCAAACTCGCAAGTGACAAAAAAAAAGTAATGCAGAATCAATCATCCTCATCAATTTTGGTCTTTTTGTATTTCTCAGCTCGTCTGACGGGGCCTCATCTCATCCACAGCCCGGGGCTTTCATGGCTGGACGGGGGGAAAGCCGCCCTGTCGGCTCACCACCACCACCACCACAACGCCTGGTCCGTCAGCCCCTTCAGCAAGCCCAGCCTCCACCACGGCGGCTCCGCGTCCCCCGGCGGCCTCTCCGCCGTCTACCCGTGCAGCAGCGGCTCCAACGCGGCCTCCGCATCCTCGTTAACGCCGTCGTCCCACTCCAGCCCGCATCTGTACGCTTTCCCCCCGACGCCACCAAAGGACGTATCACCGGACCCGGGGGCCGCGTCTCCCTCCGCCGCCAGAATGGACGAGAAGGAATCTATCAAATACCACGTGTCGTTATCGGAGGGCATGAAGCTGGAGGACTGCGGTCCGCTGAGGAGCAGTCTGGCCTCCATGAGCGCGCAGACCCCCTCCACGCATCACCCCATAGCGACGTATCCGACCTACTCGCTGCCGGCGGCGCACGAGTACGGCGGCAGTCTGTTCCACCCGGGCAGCCTGCTGGGCGCGTCGTCCGGCTTCAGCTCGAGGAACAAAGGCAAGACACGCTCGTGCATCGGTGAGTCCACCGCAAACACACCTGGGACTAGTTTTACAACGAGCTCAATTCTACCCGAAAATAGTCAGAGAGGGTTTGGATCGGTCTGCTGTTCTGTAGCGAATCAGTGGTGATTACACTAAAAGTCGAACTAATTGGTCCCAGGCAAATACAAAATAACTGCATGCATTTTTTTTAAAATTCCGTGGCAGTCTCTTTATGAATCTGTGGCTCAAGTAAGCATTTTTATAGACCAAATCGTGCAGCTTTTACTGCCATATTTAACTATTCCTAAAATTATTATTTCACAATCGCGTTAATACACAAGCATACACAATTAGACTGGATATTAATACTAAATAGGTTTATAAACCATAGCTAAAATCAAGCCGATCTAAAACGTTATTACCAGACACCTCCTTATGAGGCCATAGTTGTCAAAGAAAAATACATTTTAACCTTTGAACAACAGTCGCCATCTAATATACTGTTTAAAATTCAGACATCCTGTAAAACTAAGTAAATAAATTCCAAATTGTACGAAGGTTATTTTCTTTTGTTTTTTTTTGTTATGTATGCCAGCATGTGCTGGCTGTGATTTTTAGCTTCCTTATGATTATGGAAATCGTATTATTCTAATAACAATAATAGGCTAATAAATCAAACGGCTGATACTGTTTTCTTTTTTTCAATCTATGGCTGCACAGGCCTATAAGCCCGCAGCCGACAGTCCTCCGACACTGATAATCCTCTTTGTGTTAACCGTGACTCTGTGATTACTGGCTGCAACAGAACAGTGAACTGGAACCAGTCCAGAGGTGTGAAAGGAAGATATGCAGGTGTAGCGAGCCAAAATCCTCCGTATTTAGGCTGGGAGTCGCTTCTCTGTAACACAAGACACATCGTACATTGTCCTGATTATTTGATTACAGACCAGTAGACCTTAACCTGGATTTAACCCGTTCAATCCACTTTGAATAACTTTTTATTAACTGCAGCTGAACATTTAGTTCTAGAAGTTCATTATAATTATTGGTAATAGGACGAAATGACAGATGTTGTTATTCGGTTTATTTAAATTTTCATTTCCCATCACAGATTGACCTAAATTATGAGATTTTTTATCTTTAATGGTTGTAGTTTGCCTCAGCAGCTTGGAAGGGGGAAAGGCTTCCGGCATCTATGCTCATTTATTTTGCTTTTCTTTTAGAAA
This sequence comes from Gasterosteus aculeatus, assembly GCF_964276395.1. NCBI lineage: Eukaryota > Metazoa > Chordata > Actinopteri > Perciformes > Gasterosteidae > Gasterosteus > Gasterosteus aculeatus. The sequence continues at coordinate 10,347,616 of NC_135705.1, forward strand.
ATACAATATTTTCACATATCTCAAGGAATATTGTTGATGTTGAAGGAAAAGTTTCTCAACAGCATAAAATATTACTGATTGTATATCTCTTCTTGAACCTTTTGTACTGCTTATAAACCATGTATATATTTTTTCTTCCTCTTTACTCTCTGTATAAATTCCTTTTGATGATCAACATGGGTATATATACATATTAAGTATATTTATTAGTTTAGATCAGTAACATAATCATCATGTTGAACGCAAAGAGATCAAGGTTGAGGAGCAAGTTGTATTCCAGCCAGGTATCAAATTTAACGTCACAAAATTCCCTTGTCCTTCTTCAGAGGGCCGCGAGTGTGTGAACTGCGGAGCCACATCAACACCTCTGTGGAGACGTGACAGCACGGGACACTACCTGTGCAACGCCTGTGGTCTGTACCACAAGATGAACGGCCAGAACAGACCGCTCATCAAACCCAAACGCAGGCTGGTGAGTCCCATAACAGGGAGGCAGGGAGCGAGTGTGTGTCTGTTTGTGTTGGAGATGGCAGTAAATAAAAAGAGTGTAGGGAGGAGGGAGAGGGGGGGAGAACGTACAAATCCAGGAAATATCATATTTTTCTAATGGGTTTCCGGGAATTGTGCTTGTCGCTCCCCTCCTGCTCCTTGGTGCTCAGGCAGTGGGACTGAGCTGCTTCTCTTGTCACCTTTGATGGTGTCATTGATAGCAGGGCCACAACCCCGTCCCTCGAAACAACACTGGGCCTCACTGAAAAGCTACTCATTCACTTCTTGCATTTTATTTGTAGGGGTTTTCAGTTATAATTTGTCCACTGAAACTCAAATTATTTTAGAATTCATCAAATAATAAGAAAGAAAAAAAATGACAGGGTGTTAACATGTTGGTATTTTTCCATTTTTATTAAAGGGCAATATGTTTGTTAAAGTGACAGAGCAGCTTTTATGAACTGCTCAAAAACAGCATTGATGCTGCATCTTGACTCATGCTAAAACTTTAAAACAACACACACGTCAATGCCAATGTCTAAAATGAATTACATGAAGTAATAATTCCTATTTAATTATTTATTATATTGAAAGCAATACCTTTGGAGCCTCAATGCCTTCAGCCTAATTAACTGTGTATCTGGCAGTGGGCCGTCAGACTTTTAAACGTTTAATCCTGGAAGAATGGAGGTGGAAAAAGCTAGACAACATAATGAAAGCAGAGTTTTTCAAGCAGGATTTTGAAATCTGAACACTCGATTAAATCGCGCAACTTCCTCACTCATTGTGGGAAGGAAACCGGTGAGCAACAAACTAGGATTAATTGGAAACAAAATACGGTGTTTGGCCAATATTGTGCTCATGATTTCGAGTTAATAAGCAAAGCTGGTTTCAGATGATCGGTGTGGTTGTTGAGGAGCGAGTCTCCATCGCTGCTACAATGAGGTCTGAACCTGTCGACCGACCCGCGTGCACGTAAACCCAAAACGGCAGCCTGCTTCACGCAAAATATATTTTATATTTTAATCTCAGCGTGTCTCCGTGCTGTTGCTATAATATCATATAAACGCGCCGTATAGCAGCCTGGTTTCCGCAGGGCACCGCGGGGACTCTCGCAGCTCCAGAGCCTTTACGCCACTTGTTTCCTATCCGGATATCTGACCGGTCCAGATAAACGCGCCTGTTTCCTCCCGCGGCCTCAGACCTCATGGCGCAGAGCGAAGAAAGTACAGCACTGCAAGACATTAACAAATGTATTTTTTAAAAGACGATTGGTTGAAAGCTTTGGAAGGTATGTTTGAGAGGATTTATATAAAAACATATTATGATAATGATTCAAAACATAATGAGGTTTTCTTCTAGTTTACTTAGATATTAGAACCTTTTCAGTGATGGTGGACATTTATTTCCTGGAAATTAGACCTAATTTAGTGAAAAGCAATGAAGAATCCCTCAGCCTCTGGCTGTTATGACTCCTCACTCATGATCCCTAAGCTTTGCATGTGAATTACTAACAAATGAAGCCATACTGTGTCAAATTAACATTTTCTAATGTATGCATTTTTATTTGAAATAATCAAAATATTAAGGATGTAACTCCCGAAGACAAAATGTACAAAGAGCTCTAAGTTCAGTTGATTAATCATTTTCTCACCCAATGTGATCATTCATTTATTGTTTAAGAAGAATGAAAAATGATTTTGCTGACAGTCCAACAAAAAATGTCAGCATGACCTCCAAGAACTTGTGATGCACATTATTCATGCAGTTTCATGAGGTAATAGTAGTTAATCCATAATTTCTAGAAAAAAAATGTATCTATATAATATTTAAAAGTTGTGGCTCTAATCCATCAATACGGAATCATACATTTTTATACTGAATATTCTTATATGAATTCTTCTTCTCCAATCTGGCTCCTGCAATGTCTGCTTGTTCAGTGGAGCTAATCAAAGCTTAATATCTTTCCACAGTCTGCAGCCAGACGAGCAGGCACCTGTTGTGCTAACTGTCAGACGACAACCACCACACTCTGGCGGCGCAACGCGAACGGAGACCCAGTGTGCAACGCCTGCGGCCTCTACTATAAACTGCATAACGTAAGTCTTTCACTGCTGATCGCCAAGTTGGGCCCGACAGGGTCAAGTGGACGGGAAATAGGCCGGCAGGTTACGCTGATTGTTGAAGGATAAGAGAGGCAGAAAAGAGAGAGAGAGAGAGAGAGAGAGAGAGAGAGAGAGAGAGAGAGAATGAGAGCGATAGACGTTTTACTCTCAGACACTGTCGCACTCGTTGCTGTTTTCTTTCTTTGAGCTTTATTGTTTCCATGGTGGGCGTAATCCCCTTGAGAGTCACAATGGTGGGACTGTTGTTGAGTGGGACAGCCGCAAGGCTCACATGAATAGAATTAAGACTGGAGGCATCAGGATGTTTAATAGGTGCAAGGGATGCATACTTATAAAGGACAAATCTGATATTTGAAATGTTTTTGTGTATTATGTGTATAGCCAAAGCCAAATAGCTTGTTTCATTACGCCATCGGCTGGCATTGATTGTGGTCAAAATCAATTAAAACATATTTAATGAGACAAACAACTGTTTTCTGGAGGCCAATTTACGCTAACAGTGTATTAATCCATCGCTGAAAATGTACTATTCGTACAATGTACAACGCCGCGCTGTTTTAGGTATTTACCCAAACGTTTATAAAAAAATAGAACATATACCCCAGTAACTCATTTTTAAAGATTGAGTCCATTTAGGTCTTTTCACGGAAACACGATAGAATCATTTTTCATTCTTTAAGGAATTTACAAAGTTAACAAAATAAATCCCATGTTTTCTTCACGAAACAAATCATATGTGGGTTGAAACCCTCCCTCCAAGCTACAACCAGATCACTCACACCCCTCCCTTCTCCCTTTCTACGCAGGTAAACCGACCTCTGACCATGAAAAAAGAGGGAATACAGACACGCAACCGAAAAATGTCCAACAAGTCCAAGAAGAACAGGCGGAGCTGCGACAGCTACGAGGAGTTTTCCAAGAGCTTGCACGAGAAGAGCTCTCCTTTCGGCTCTCTGGCCGGACACATGTCCATGGGCCACCTGCCGCCTTTCGGCCACACTGGACACATGCTTCCCACGCCCACCCCCATCCACCCGTCCTTTGGGCACCCGCACCACTCCAACATGGTGACGGCTATGGGCTGAGATAGCGAGGAGGGGGCTTAACGTAACGCCGGGGGAACCTGGGAGGGTCGTGCGAATGAGGGGATGAGGGTCTCACTAGAGGACACTGTGTGCAATGTTACAGACACGCAGTTTGTGTGTCTTTGTCTTGATTGTCTCTTGCTTGATTATGCCAGTTGTACGCTGGAGAACAGATGCATCATGGGAGGAAATGATCTTTGTGTTACTCATCTATAGGTACATTTTGATGGAGGAGGTCAGAGGGGGACTTTCCGCTCGTCGTCGAGCAGGCACCCGCATGTAAACACAAAAAATGTCATTGCACCTCGTAGTTTTGTCCCCACCGACTGCAGTGTTGCCCAGTATGCCGTGCCGAACTGGTTTATAGTAACTGTGAATATTGTAAAGTGTGTGATGGAAGGGGACATCCCCAGTAAGGGAGATCACATGGGCAACATTAAATGAAAATATGCTGGATTCCTTTGCTTATGGATATTATGGAGTTTTCACAAAAGAAAGAAACCAAACAAAAAGGTGTATGTATACTAATTTGACACTGTTTATTATAATTATTGTAATTATAATTATTATTGTTATTCAGATAATTTATTTTCACTGGCTTTTTCTTTTACTATATCACCTGAATCATAATATGGATATTGTTATCCCATTTATGAATATATTTTTAGCTGAAGCACTATCTTTGAGCTGGTCAACGTTTATACTCGTAAGAAATAAAGAGATCAAGTTCATTACCCCACCGCTCCTTCTATTCAATATCCAACATTCAATAGGTGTAGTTCTTGAAAATATGTAAAAATATAGACAAATATTTGGCTAATTTGTCTGTCCTCTGTTCCATGATGGGAAATGGTCCCACACTATAAAGATACAATTGACCACCATCATAAATTAACTATTTATTATTTAATTAATCGATTAAAATGTCGCTGACACCTGTATAATAACTATCTTAGCGTTATTTCATCTGCGTCATGCTCCGTAGCTTTCTACACACCTTTGTTCACATATGGACTCACACATGCGCTTTATTGCAAGATGAGAAAATGGACTTTGTTCTCATTTGTGTAGCAAATATGGTTCTACGGGCATGAGCGTTAGCTCAGCATATACACTTCTAGCTGCATGTCTGAGTCCGTCCAAACAATCAACAACTACAAATCCAACAACTATCCCCCGTAACCTCCTTTGAATCATTAGTCGAAAAACTTACTGCGCCGAGCAAAGAAATATACACACAAACCTCCGTAAAACCACAAAGCATCGTGTTCACACTTTGTTATTTGTGCAGATGAGGTGATGATGGCTGAGGTTTGAATAGCTCCATGTTAGCCGCTGTGCTAAGCTAAGCTAAGTAACTGCTGCCTGTAGCTTTTTCTACACTACAGACACAAGAGTGACATCAATCTTTTCATCTCATCTCTTGGAATTGAGCGCTTAGCCCAAAGGGAAAGACTTCTAGAAGTGTTTTAGGGTATAAGCCACTCTACATGCTCACAGTCCGAATGTAATACACCAATGTACCGTATGTGTACCCTTTTAACCTCTCCATCATAACTTTTGATCCACATTTCCTCATCCTACCATATTCAGAAAGCCCAGTTGTCACAAAAACTGAAAATTTGGAGGAAGTTGTATACTGTTGATAACAAACAAACCTTATGAGAATAGCATTGGTGACTGAGAAAATTTATTCACAAAAAAAATCTCATTTGTAAAATTATATTCATAAATGACAGCATTATATTCATTAAATTGACTGGGGATATGGGGGGCATTTGCAACACCCATAACACCTGCTTGGCTGCATAATAGATCATACGTATCCCGTCCTTAATGGAAAACCTTTTTAGTGATGCCCAATAGAACAGTGTCAATGCTTTCAAGCCACCCTTCCATCCCTTGTTGACATTAAACTCCACTTTCTAATTAACAGGTTACTTTACTGAGCAGCGGAGATTAGTGCTGTTGACAGGAATTGAGCAGGTTGAGCCATATGTTCTCACAATTACTTAACCAGTTGCATCTGCTCACTGGGTAATACTCTTATGAAATGGGTCTTCTCGTTACACGGATAAAAGTCATATGCTTTTACTACAAAATATATGTTTAACATCACTGCTAACCATGTTCTTTTAGACTCTTGAATGTGATTTTCCTCCTTCACAAGTAGTTATCACGTTGCTATTAGTTACAAAAATGAATCACAGTGAACATAACATCTGCTAAAGGATCAAAGAAACATTTTCTTTGTGTGGCCGAAAACCTTTTAAAACAAAACAAAATCTATATCAAGCCAATTAATAAGATGTGAATGTTCATATAAAATGCCTCCACCATGGTAAAAAAGTGTGGAAACATTTAGAAAAGGATCAGCAGTAATATAAACTCTACAATTGATCAGTAAATTACGTAAAATATTTTTTCACGTTTCAAAACCTTCAGTCTGTTCTTTGCTGCACAGTGAGGCTTGTGGCGACACGCAGTTGAGGGTCAACCTGAGTGCAGCATGCTGCCTCCTCTCAAGACTTCCCTGACCTCTGACCCCGGAAGCACTTACACTGTCATGCTTTCAGGCCTTCCCACTCCACACTCAGACTTATATATAGACACTTTTAAAATGTCACGGCCTTGCTGAAAATATAAACGAAAGAATGTGATTTTCCAATAAAAGGGAGATAGAAAGCAGCCAAGTATCTTCTCAAGGTGAACCTCCCTGAGGACCTTTGTGGAGGAGAGGTTTGGGGACTGGGTGGCCACCCTAAACCACCAGGGAGATTTATGGCTCCCACCTTTACACGGGCGCCCCATCCTTCGACGATTTGTTTTTCTACCAAACTCAATTAAAGGAATCTAGAGGAGAGCCAAAAGTGACTCCAGAGGAATGAGTTAGCAGAGATACGGTGATAAAGCAGATGAAAGGGGGAAGGAGCGTAGATTCATCCAGTTCAGAGCCCTAATAATGATGAAGGGAGCCGCCGTCTGCCAAAAATGGGAGAAAACAACCCTGGATCCTGATGACGTCAATGTCAAAAGAGTATCTAATCAACTAACAGATAGGTGGTGGGGTAAACAGCATCATACCAAAAAATATAATAATATAATATTATTAATATTGTGGATTCCCAAGTCTAGGTGGTAGAAAACCTTTAACACAGTTACTCAGATCTCAGATCATAACATGAAAGACATAAATGATCCTTTACTCTAAGTTGTTCATATTTCAGAGATCCTTTTTTTCGCTCTCAAAGCACTGCAGATTATGTCGGATCACCAAACACAGTCAAATGTGTTGCTATCGCTCTGTTTTCATCTGGATTTGTCATGAGGTGAACATAATAAATCAGTTGTGTTAGTCGTCATTTCAAACCAGTGATAGGATAATATCAGAGATTTTGGGGAGGCCGGTTTTGTTATTAAAAATTTAAATTTGTGTATCCCTGTCGAACAGAGTACAGCTATAAGATACAGAGTTACATTTGTTCTCTCCTAAACATGTAAAGGGTCAAGATTGATAACAATCAATATTGCGACTGATGAGCTGTTGATCAAATGCAGCACACATTATCTGCGTCAATATGAGGGAAACATGTAAATATCAGACATTAAGTTAAAACATTTTCATCCATTTTAATACAATATTCCCAGTTGACAATGACCATGATTTTCTGACTGCCTTAAACTATTGAAGAGCCTAAAATCTATTTTTTAAATGAATATGATGATACAGTATACTAGCTTCCATCCATCACAAAGGTGACCATTGTGACCATGTTTAAAACTAAATGTGATGACATTAAATGAGAAATGGCATGCGTGACGTCTCCTACTGTGAACTTTTGAACAGAACTCTAAGTTTGTGTAATTCAGTGATTTTACTATATTATGAGAAAGTGTAACAAAGAGCATCAGTGAAAACTGAAAACTAAGTTAAGTAAGTAACTAAATGAGTCTTGGCACATACTTAATAAAACATGTATCAATAGCTGTTTGAAGCTGATAATATTCTTCTTTGAATGCTTTGATTATTTTCTCTTGGAATTTCTTCCATGTTGTGGGCGGTCAATGCAAAATCTAATGCCGAAGTCTATTCTATGAGTACTTAGTTTTTTTTATTGGCGATACCACTAATCTCCCCGCTAAATTCTGCAACACTGTTTTTGCTGATGCAGTTTCAAGTCAAACTATGCTATTATTTCACCAAACTGAAGAGACTATTTGCAACGCATAACTTTCATGCAGCTCGTCATACGGTGAATGTAAACTTCTATATCATCATAAGCAGGGATGCTAGTTGGTACTATCAGAACATTTAGTACAGGTGCTGTGCTTGCAGAAGGTTCGGATCCAGTCTCTGGATAACCAAGAGACAAATAAACCGGCCATGTGGGCGATTACTTTGCAACAACATGGTCCCACATTTTGCTCTATGAGGACATGGGGATTTGACTTGTGTTTAGTCTGCATTAACAGGACCCTGCTCCAATCGGCGATGAGCTTCGGTAAGATATGGGTTTGATACCCAAAAGTCGTTGCCTCTGCTAAGATCTCATGTTTGTGGATGATAAAACATGGGGATGTGCTGCAGACGTGTTGTTCTACACACAGATATCACATAGCAAACAGGATTTATTAACATAGAAAAGTGAGATAACACTCCCTCTAAACAGGAAAAGGAACACTTACAGAGAACAGGAGGATACATTTTGACAGAAAGGAGAAATCCGAGCATATGTATCTTCATTGTATCATGGAGCAGTGGTACACTCACACACACACTTGTGCACACGAAGACTATAAGGCACACACTGTAAAGGCGCACACACACACACACACACACACACACACACACACACTGGTAGAGCCGGCTCTGCAGAAAAGGTAGAGCATGCTGACACACAGTGCATTCTCTCTGAAAAGTGGGACACCCTCCAACCATCCGATCCACAACCACTGACAAGTCCCTTTCAAACTGCCTTTCTTCTCCTGTCTGAGGCAGACAAATTCATCCCTCTTGTCTTCGAACAATCACCTCTTTTCTTCTGCAGTTTTCACCAATGAAAGAAGGAGGGAGGGAGAATACATCTGCCCCACAGAGCTACAGTGGGCACTAGGCCAGTGTCCTGTGTGTTAGGGCCCTTGGGACTGGGCGTCTGGGCCCCACTATCTTATGACAGAGTCTACAAAAAGCCCATGGCTCAGCCCTCAGGAAATCTGAGAGGCGGGGTATCTAGGCCGGAAGGGCAGGAAAGACGGAAAGAGGGACGAAACACCTGAGGTGCGTTGCACTTTTGGTGGCCTGTAAATGTCTAAATGCAGAGATTTGCTTCAGACCAACTTTGCCAACAAGGAAAAAGTGCCCCAGATGGACATACGGGTGGAGCAAGTAGCCTCACATCATTAGTCATTTAGACCAAAGTCTAACAAGCGAAAATGGGCTAAAGTAAGTTGAATGCATGTTTCTTATCAAGTACTCTAATTTAAAAAGTTAAAAGCATTAAGAAAAATCAAATGATTTTCCGACAATGAGACAAATATTCTCCTTATTAGCTTGGAGCTCTCATGTTTTCATCAGCCGCAATCATAGCTTTTTGTTTGAACATGAAGAAACTTGATATTTGGGGATGGCGCTTCAAGTTTTAGGAATTTCCGATGTGCATGTGTCAACCCTTTAGCACACCAAATAACTGATCAATTGAACAAGAAAATAATCTGTTCATTATTTCATAAGGAAAATAATCATAAATAGCAGCCCTACAATGATAGTGAAGACATTTAAGTAAAATACAAAAGTGTCCAACCTAAAGGTGGTGTTAGATAAAAAGGTTGGATTGTCAGTTTGGGAAAGTTGTCAGGCAATGTTTTTAAAATGTACAATGTGGAAAAAAAACTTTTTCTTGCACTGTTCAGTCGACAGGCACTTTCCTTGAAGTGTACTGATGCCACGAGTTTCTTTTTTTCCTAAAAAATGTAATGTATTGTTGGTAAATCCACTCGAGACTAAAAAATAAACCGTGGCTCCTAATATTTGATGGAGGAGGAAGTGGAGACCTTCTTGTGACTGTAGAAAGGAAAAGATCAGTGACTGCTGCTGGCACACATTCAGATTCATAAAATCTGTTTCACTGCACACATGTAGGCACACACACACACACACAAACAACGCACTCTCTGTAGATTAATCGCCCTCATTGTGTTTCATGTGTATGTGAGGACATCTGACAGGCACAACGTGACACTGGTCCACACGCACACTCACTCACTTTGTACTTCTACCAAATCACGGCACCCCGTGATTTGCCATGAGCACAGACGCTTGAGAGAGTATAGACGATCATTATTAGGGGTTTTTTGTCCTGGAGGTGAAGTGTGTCTGCTATTAATTTGCCTCTCAGCTGACTTTCTAGCGACATCCAGGCCAACAACAGCTCACAGCAGAGGCCCCTTCTTTGGCCAGGTACCACATTATTGGAAACAAACGAACACAGACAGAGGGAATAAGACAAAGCGAGAAACATGTTCTCGAGGACAGTTGTTGCGCCAGCAAAACGATGAAACAGACAGAAAAGGGAAGCTGCATGTTTGTGAAAGATGGAAGAGTATGTCTGGGTTTGGGCTTGTGTATTTAAGTGATCAGGTTGTGTTAATTAAGCAGAGCTGAGTGGCGTTGGAGGCTCAGCATTGAACTCATGCCAAAGGGAACAGCTCATATGATGAAACTCCTGTGATTTTCTTACAGCACTCACTTCTCACTCAATGCACTGGAAATACAAAATTGATAATAAGTTAAATATGCAAAACCCGACGTAGATGCACACACACACCTCCACGGGATTACACACACAAATCCACAAGGCTTTGATTCTTCCCCATAAGACTTTGATCGCAAAGGTATCCCAATGTGACATGTGTGCTGCAATCTCTTTGTCGTCCCTCACATCTGTCTTTCTCCTTACTCTTCTTCTCTTTTTTTTTTTAATTTGAGCGGATTGCCTTTTTGACGAGCGCACCTCGTATCACCCTGCACCATCAAACTGCTTTTCATTTCCTCTCCATTTTATTGCTTTTCTCTTTCTTATAATTTGCAGTGGGCCTCTTTAACCCTTCGCTTACCCATCAATTAATTTGACCTGCTTATTCTTTACTCTTTCATACAGAATTTGTCCTAAAAGTTGTGATTTTTCCCAAAAATCAAAAACATACAAGCAATCTCATACAACCAAGATGCACACAACAACATAACCTTCACACACTCGAGACATGGATACGGAGAGAAACAGAAGTGGTGGGATAAGTGTCAGTGATAAACACTGATCCGCCTCACCTGCAGCTTCTGCTGCTGTTTAACCCAGCAGACCCCCCCCCCGCTCCCACCACAACCCTCTGCAACCATGTCCACCAGGCCTCCAACAGCTTCTTCTCTCCTTTAATTTCACTGCTATTGTTGTGGCAGGCCACAAAACCCCATTGCATTGTTTTTTATACAGCCCCAATATAATCCGGCTGTTTTGTCACCTGTAGAAGAGTCATTTTTCACGCAGTGAAATCAGTAAAGGCATACGCAGCTGCTACAACTCCACACAATGTGTCTTTCCCAAACAGTTTAACCCCGTTACCCAGCCACTGAATCCTATTCATCAACATCTAAACATCTGAGATCTGCTGAGGTATGTGAGCGTACAATGATGGATCACGCACTGCACAAAATGTCCTTTACACTTCCTTTTGTTTGTTATTTAGTATAAATTATTAAAACAAATGAAAGCTCACGTGTTATAGTTGGAAAAACTGTATAGACAGTATATTTTGGATAGAATTACATTGTCAAATCAAGAATAATTTAAAATGCAATATTCTCCGTGAATTTAAGTGTTATTTTGAACTTTTACTTGATGATTTTGAATGAACTATGTTCTCTCATATGATCAGAGTGCTACTTTTTAAGTTAATGGTGGATGTGCAAAGTGCCAGACTTTAACACAGCAGATCCTCTGTTGTTTGAAGGATTTTCTTTGCATATTAGTGGTTGTTTGCCCGAGACAAAAAAAGAGCTGGATTTGCAGGATGTCAACTACAGAAATACAAATATCAGGAAGTTTCACTCCTTCGAACTGTCTACAAGCCCCTCAGTGCAACTGAAGCCTTTTCACATTCCTCTCCATTCAAGTTGGGGTTTGTTCTCCTGACCCACTGATGGGCGAGTAAGATAGCATCCGACCGGCCTCCCTCCACGCCACACTACGACCAGGGATGGTTGGGGGTTAGGAGACTGGTTTTAGTACAATGTTTTAACTGTGTAGCGGGCCGACCATTATGAGGGTCCCAGAGTCAACGTTAGCCCAAGCTCAGGCTTGGTTACATCAATCTGAGCTTTGAGACTTTGGTCATTATAGACACACAGACATCAACCGATGTCAAACACTGACAGGACAATAAACCAATAAGAAATATTCCATTATTGTGCATTTTAAATAAAGCTCACAAAGAACAGAGGCACTGGTCTGAGTTACAGCCACACGTCGCATAATGTGAGCATGGATGTTCATTCTGAGATTTTCACGTCTCTCAGTCATTCTGCCCGTACTCAAGTGCGCAGACTGTAAGGAAATCCGCCTGTCTCCTCTAATCTCTTACACCTCTTACACTCCGCTCGCTTACAACCCCGTGTTGTGCTTTTTATTGTCATTTAAGAAAATGCTTCCTTCATGAACCACTGCCCCAGGCCACATACGAGGACAATGGCGCTCAGATTGCCGTGACAACGCAGCCAAGGAGCTTCAATACAATCACTGTGGATTGAGTGACGCTGTTGGGTTATTAGTCTAATTTCTGAAACCTCATCCTACCGTCTCCCCTCACTCCCCTATAAATCATACCTTGTACTCTGCTTATGATTAAGAGTGCCTCAGATTCCCAGTATTCTGTCACATTGACATATTTCCTGATTTCTTTTCATTAGATCCTTAGTTTTCTTTTTGTTTGACTTATTATTAACCACTAAAGTTTACATATCTAGCAAAGCACAGACGATTTTAGGTCTCAATGAATTCTCCAGTTTGTTTATCAGCTAGTTGACTTAACTTAACTTTATCTGTTTAACCCCTTGCAGATGGGATGTAAAATACATTTTATATCAACTTCCATGGTCCTTTCATTTCACAGAATGTTTGTATTATTAGTATTATAATGATTTTAGCCTATAATATTAAATATAAAAAAATACTGAAATGTTTGTCTTAATGATTAGGGGGGCTTGTGATTTATCAAACATATCTCTTATTATTAAACATATCTCTTATTATTATTAAGATAATAGGAGGTAATGCGGAAATGCCTGTCAAAATGTTCAGAAAATTTTCAGAAAATTTTCTTTTTTTTCCAAAATGTTTAAGATGAGGCCCAGTGCGACATTTGGTCACGATGGTATGTGATTTTCTAAAAGTGGGGTCTCCAGTAAAAATACAGTTGGAAACCCAGCGTTACAACAACTGTTCATCTTTCACTTGTCCTTGTTCTGACTATTGTGTGAGCATTTAGCACACATTCATTACATCACACACACACACACTTACAGATGGATGACTATGTGCTGAACTATGTGTGTGTCTGAGTGTGTGTGGGGAACATGGTTCCGTGAATTTCTATAACAGGAAGCCGAGTTGGAGTCAGCCCACACATCAAGGATGCCGGGAGGCTGGAGGCCCTGGGCCCTAAACCGTGAGCTTTGCTCTGCTAACAGTTTATATCAGCCAGTCGGAGGAACAATGATTCAAAAGACGAAATGCTGCACAGGGGTTTTGATTCCAGTCAGGGGAAAAGATGAAGTGACACGACTGACAGAAAGCACACGTCCCCTATTAGCACAGAGCCAGCTCCACCTCAGGCCGCTTCACCCGTCTATCACTCCACTAATCCCTTAATGACAAATGAGTGAGATGGAGTCGGCAGACATCGGACTGTAGGAGAGAGAAAAGACAACAAAAGCCATACAGAAATGCCCCGGCAGTGTAGCAAAGCCTGCGGACAAAAAGGGATATAAAGAAAGATAGATAGTTTGAAGCAATCCGATATCAGGACACCTGTCTCTGCGCTGAGACATCAGAGACAAACCTGGGGATGTGGAATATTTACTAGTCTCCATGATGATAAAAGGCTGCACTTTAGTGCAGTTAGTTAAGTCAAGGAAAGGGTTCATTTGTGTGTGAAAATTACATATGACCTTTTTTTTATTGACGCGTGTATGTGCATGTGTTCAGATTAATAGTCCATTGTGAATTGAGAGGGAGAGCAGCAGGGGATCATGTGACGAGTCAGACTGAACCCGGCGCCTACACGCTTTTCAGGGGTCACGTAAGGGTCGTCACGTGGCGACTATGCCCGCTGCCGAATATTAAAACACAGAAACACAGAAACACATACACGTACACGCACAAAGCATAAAAGTGCACCGAAGCACTTAAGCGGATACAATACAGTCACTCTAATAGACACACGTGGACAGCAATACACAAATGGTAACAGATCATCCCCACAGATCATTTTTCACATGGAGAGATAATTCATAAATATGACTCATCCCCCTTTCTTATAATCTCTAGTGTCCCCATTAGTCTTTAGGTACAACAATAACCATCTTATATTCTCCCTTTACCAACAACACACGTTCACTTCCTTTTGTCTCACGTCCATGCTTAACAAACTACTACTACCCTCCAGTCCTCTTTTTTCTAAGTCTAATGTAACCTGAGATTCTCATGTTCTGTCCTTTCTGCATATTATACCTTATAAGACATTAGTGACATCAGCTCAGTTCGGGCGTATGAACGAGGACATCAGGCAAAGGAGACATTTGGGAAATGATGGCGAGCAACTTAGACGGACAAACACTTTCCGCAGAGTGAAGAGAGACATGAAGGCGGAGAGGAGGGAGCACAGGAGAGCTGGTAGATCAAGTATCAGTGTGTTTTCATGGTTTCCCCCTATTACAGTAATGTGCCGGGGCCACTTAACTAATGCATGAAAGCCCTGTGATAAACACAATAAACAGCATTACACAATGAATTAGAGTATGAGAGGTAAACAGAGCCACTGAAAAATGTAGACTGTGCGTGATTACCCTCCCTCTCCCCCTCCCCCCCTCACTTCCTCTCTCTCTAAACACACACAGTTAGATGACTAACTTCATTACCGTCCCCATTCCTCTTAGTGAGCGAAGCGAATTGAAACCTAATTACCACACCAGAGCCAAATTAAAAGCTTTTCCACTCTATGGCTGCAATCCATCTCTCGACAAATGAACATCGCCACTTCCACTGTGTTAATGCTCGCTTTCTCCCTTCCTGCATTCAGACTCCTTCATTCATGCCAGCACGCTTCCTTTCAAACAACACTGAGGCAACAGCTTTGATACCAGCGGCACACTATCTCACTCATAATAAGTATCAATCCAATTTGAAAGACGTAATATCGGGAATAAAAAAAAAAGAAATCTGCCGGGATCACATTTGTTCTTCAATACACTTGCTGTGTTCATTTGTAAACCCCCCCCCGTCCCCCTCTGCGCCTCCCCCCCTTCCTCAACACCTCAATGAGGGATTACATTCCCGTCTATGCTGAAGTCTGCTGTCATGTTGACATTTTCCTTTTGTCTTGTAACTTTTATTTAGATAAATCATCTTCTGCTGTTTGTTATTGCCACTGCACATCTCCTGCATACATCTGGAACTCAGTTAACAGGCTTTTTTCTTTGTGTAGATTGACAGCCGCAAAATAAAAACTAATAAGCGATCCTGCTGACAAAGCAGAGGGTAAATATAATTCATATTTGAAATGCTTTTCATATCAGTGCCATTATCAAAAAAGTAGGATAAGATTCACAATAGCATAGATCTGAACAATATTCTAAGCAGGAGTATGTCTGGATTACTCTTTCATGTTAATATTTCATTTTTTATTGGACCACCAGGATTTTGGTGGTCCAGGTCAATAGAAGGCATAGAGGCACTACGCTCTACGACACCTCAATGCGCCTGAGAAATACGCTGCCACCAAGCCCATCAAGCCCACCAAACCCACCAAGCCCACCAAACCCCCCAAGCCCATCAAGCCCACCAAGCCGCCAAGCCTACAAGGCCATCAAGCCCATGAAGCCCACCAAACCCACCAAGCCCACCAAACCCCCCAAGCTCATCAAGCCCACCAAATCCCCCAAGCCCACCAAAGCCACCAAGCCCGCCAAGCCAACAAGGCCATCAAGCCCATCAAGCCCACCAAACCTACCAAGCCCACCAAGCCCATCAAGCCCACCAAACCCACCAAGCCCATCAAGCCCATCAAGCCCACCAAACCCACAAACCCACGAAGCCCGCCAAGCCCACCAACCCACAAGCCCATCACGCCCACCAAACCCACCAAGCCCACCAAACCTACGAAGCCCGCCAAGCCCACCAAGCCCACCAAACCTACGAAGCCCGCCAAGCCCACCAAGCCCACCAAGCCCACCAGGCCCACTGTGCCAGGCGACTATCAACAGTACAAATGTTCTGCTCGTTGAACTCAAAACCGGTGCACGCTCACATGAACAGCAACCGCATACCCTTCAATACTTTACACACCTTTTTTCTATATGTCGGACTTGTTTTTTGGCCCAAGAAGTAGTTCCAAGTGTTTTAAATATATTGGTGGATTTTGCGGACTCAGCAAAGAAATGAGTAGTGACAAAAAAAAAGGAACTCATACTTCCGCTTGTCACAAATAATTGTTGTCTACATGCATTTATCAGATCATTCCTCAATCACAGCAGTCAGACTTAAGGCTGTGTGAAAATTCACTGCCATTTTATGTCTTTAAAAAGCGAGTATATACAATAAAGTAATAAATTGCCAGTTGCTGTAGACTTTAAAAGGTGCCTTGGATAACGTCTAATGTACCATCTCTTAAGATTTAACTGTGCCTAGTTATTAATAATGGCATGTGTCAGTTAGAGATGAGATGTTTGGGGTTTTGGAAGGGTATGCTCAATCCAATGATGTCTTCTTTAAACAGATTGTGCAGGCTTCCAGAGAGCAAGGTTATCAGACTGGCTCTCTGCTCACTGCCACTTAAAGGAGATCGCAGTAGATTGAGGCTCACATATTCACTATTACCGTTACATTCTGTTATCTTTTCTCATGTCTAGTATTTCTACTTTTTACAGGAGGATTTCTGGGTGATTTATAGAAAACTGCCACCATGGCAGATTATTCTGGGAACACAAAGCGCACTGCTCGCTGAGCACATTCCAGTTACTTTCAATGGTGCGGCTCAAAACAAAGATGGTCAATGGAAAACTGGTTTACGATCAGATTCAATGACCTGATTGATTTACACAGGCCCAAACCATTAAAATCAACCAATGCTAATACATGTAAAGTGTACTTTGTTTGTTAGATTGTGAATGCTCCTGGTTAAAATGTACGGTTATCACATGGAGGGCAAAGTGCTCTTCATTTGAAAGTCTTTATCACTTGTCAATCGCGGCCGAGTGGGTTTGAATTGATGAGGGATCATTAGGGCTTAGTCTGCAGGTACTAATGCCATTATTTCCCTGCTGGTTCCATCTCTGTCTGTCCATCCTAATCCAGTTAAACAAAATGAAATAGACTAAAGAGGGCAAAGCAGAGGACCCCTCCATGCCACATAATGTCATCATAATATTTCCATTCCTATATGGGATGTTCTGAGCAGGCATTGTAATGTGGGGAAAAATAAATCTGATTCAAACATTTTACAAGGGTTGTGGTTGATTGGCACAGGAATTGTACCGTCCACTAACCCTGTGCATCCCATTACTCCCCCTTTCTTCTGAATCCCACTGTTATCTGTTCTCTCTCCTGGGACTCGCTGGTAACGGTCCTCTGTAGCATCTGTCACACAGTGAATGAGTGATAGCGGCTGCATTTAAATTACTCGGACGCCCTCTAACAGTCCCTCGGACAATGTCTTGTGAACAGATTTTAACAATAAAATCATCGCACACTCATGGGATTGTTTGTATCTTGTGAAGAAATGGGATTGCTTTACTACATCGTAACTGTGAAAACCACCTACTAACGAAATGGACAAAAAAACAATGAGAAACAGAAGAAGTTCGTGCTGTACAGCGAGGGAGATGATGGTCTCAGTATTTGAAAGAGCTCAAGAAGAGAACGCTGCAGGTCATGAGGACAGGATGTACAACACAAACAAAGAGGGAAAAGAGCAAAACAGCCTCCTCGGTACAAAGGTAACAATACGATGGCACGTTACATGACTGCCTGTTTTTGTGCTTATATATAGTGGTAGTGGTTGTATTATCCAACTAGTTTGTCATTTGAGTGCCCGCTCCACTCTTTGTCATGCCAACAAGGCTGCTGGGGTATAGGGTGTAATTTTACACTGGGCTGGTTGTTACACTGAGTACAAATGGGGAATAATGGGGATCAGAAGTAATTGAACCCATTTCAGTAGGACGAAACGTTTTAGACAAAAAATTAAAATGAATAAACATGAAAATGAAATAACTGCAGGGTATTTCAGACTTACTGCTGTAAACAATGACACAATGACAGAGAATTGTAGTTACGATTGTTTGTTTTTTGCCTTTTTGTTACCAATTATTACGATGGTTAAAATATAGCTACCCGTTAAGCAACGACTGCATCAAACAGTGCATTCAGTTTTTTCTGTTGTCGTGGGGACAGTTGTTTTTTTTTAAACATTTTATCCGTTGCACTTGTAAGACTTCTTTGTCATCTGTAATGAGAATGATTCTTGGCCATGAAATTTAAAGTTTGCCAGAAATAATACCACTTAACTTCCGCTCCTTTAAAGTTGTCAGTTGAACAAACTCCCTGTTCTGTGTTCCAGTAAGCCGTGATAGTGAGCCAGTAACCACGACAACAGGATTCTGAAACTAAATGGAATTCCTGTGCTTTTTCTATGGCAAAATAACAAAATGTATAAAAAAGCGCGACTAGTGCAAAAATCAAACAAAAAAATACTGCATACTTTGCTCTGCTGTTTCAAACGAGCAGGTCTCCAGGCCGGAGGAGATGGTGGAGGAGAGGAAGAGTGATGGGAAGAGATTAAAGGCAGTTATTTCTCCATTCAGCATCACCACACAGGGAGATCAGACACCAGCAGTGGTCCAGGTCTTATATGGAGCTGCAGTCACTGTCCCAACCGGACCAAAACACTAAATGGGCTTCCATTGCATCTCTTCCCTCCTCTCGTAGCCGTAACCTTCTTTTACTTCGAGATAAGCGCTGTGAGTAATCTCCTTCTCTCCTTTCTCCTATTGCACCCTCTCATTCTCAGCTCTCAGTGTCTCCATTTCTACTTTTACACACAGTCATTCTCTTGCTCCATCCATCTCGCTCCCCAGCGAGATCTGCACAGCTCCATCCCCAAAAGCAGCTTTGAAACCCTCCAGCTTTCACTGTGGCAGCAAAGATGGCTGAGTCCTCAGTGTGGAGCAGTAAACAGTAAACACTCAGAGCGAGGGTAGAGTGTACGCAGGGTGTGTGAATCGGCTCTTTGTCCCCGGCTATAGACAGAGGTGTAAAAGGAGGAGGGATCCGCACGCCTTTGTCCGGGCAACATGATACTGCCAGCAAAGTAAAAAAGGAAAGAGGTCTCAATTGAGAAATTTATACCGTCTTGTATGTATGTGCCGCAGCCGTGACGGAGGATTTCCACACAGAAATCATTTAATTTGAAACTATCCAAGATTGTTTTTGTGGCTGTTTAAGTGGAAGCAAAAGCACAATGCGGAGAGGGAAACTGTAGACTCTGGTTTTGTGTTAAACAAAAGAGCCCCTCTGATCAGCTGATGTTAAAAGCCCAGGTGGAGGGCTGAGGTTCCCTTCATGAACGCCCACCAGAGACCAGAGCCGCATACCAACTTTCACGCTCCCAAAAGTGTTTACTAAAATGTACTTTATTTAAATTTCAAGCCGGTTTTCTCAAGAGAATGACATTGACAAAAATAAATCTTTATTTATTGAAATAATGTATTTGTTTTATGATGATTATTATTATTTATCTGCATATTCAGTTTTTTATTGTTGTTGCATTGTTGATTCTTATTATACAAGCAAAAAGTATTTAATAAACCAGTTACAAAAATAAAAATCAAATATAATTGAGACTCTGCGCGGTGTGTCTAATTCTAGACCGGAAATAATATTCTCTTTGATCACTTTTGTAGCCTGACATTTTCCCAAAACGTGTCATAATATTAAGGGCTTTGGAAATCTACACAACAATCATCTGCCCTCAAAGATAACATAATGTATGTTTAAAGCTCCTCCAGCGCCACCTTTTATTTCTGCTTCACAGAGCAAAAGACCAAACGTCTGCACCAAAAGGAGACAAAGGGCACCCAGGTCTGCTCTCTCAGTGGAATAAAAATAGATTTTGACTTAATGAAATCTAAATGTTATTATATTTGCGTACAACCAAACATGTATTTCTCCTTAATTATCTGGCTAAACAAGAAAAGTTAAAATAAAGGGAAGTTCATAATAACAATTATCTAATTTAAAATAACTAGACCATTATCATTAATGAAAACTCTTATTTTCCGTTGGTATTTTATAAACCGATTCATAAAATAATAATGGTAAGTTGACATGAAGTCTAACGATTAAACAGTTACTTGTCATTTGATACGGTAATAATCTTAGAGCCCCGAAGAAGGCGGTGTCAATGCTACAAGCATTAATCACGGATTTACTTATCATTTCGTTTCGGGAGAACTCACCACAGACTTTACTTTTACGATGCACTTGAGCTGGACAGCTCATGATTTTGGCTCATTTTTAAAGAGTGCACTTCGTCTCGTCTCGGTAAGCCACACACGATCTGCAACCCATCCTAACAGCACACACAACACTTAACACTTGACCTCTAACTCGCCGAGCAATGCCACACAGCATGAGTCATGGGGCTTAAAGGAGGGATATGGGGAAAAGGGGAAGAAGGCAGATATGAGAGGGGTGTATATGTCTCTCCTCTTACGTTCAATTTGAGCTCTCTGTAATACCACGCTGTGGTAATTATGACTGTGATTTAACCTTCTTTCTATTCTCCATTCACGTGTGCCAACTGCGTGCACGTTACAGATGCTTTGAATCAGATCATGAATTGGCATTGGTGCATGAGGAGCCTGACTAGAGGAAAGATGAAAGCCTCTTTCACTCTTACTTGTCCTCACATTCTTGCTCTGTCTTTGTCAAGTGACGGTTCGACTCCAGTCATAGAGCTGCGACCTTTCTGCTCTCCGCTGTGTGACAGAGGACTAACAAGTTGTCAATACAAATTAACTGAGGGAGGAAGAAAAAGCAATTACAATCTCCTTTTAATCCCTAGCAGTTACAAAAGTCAAAGATCTAGTCTGTCTTTGGTAACCTCACCTGTGTGTGCGTAAATCCTAATCAGGGTATAGTGAACATGGATAAAGTCTCTCTTTCACTGATCAGGATAACATGTCTAATTAATCCAATCTCTGGCTCTTAAATCTCCATTCAAACTGAAGGTGAGAAAGACGAACCTTTGAAAAGCCATGATTCTTTTAAAAAAGGGGACAAAACAGGTGGAAAGCGATTCGGCTGCTGTCAGGCGGCGTTGGTGAGCGTATGTGGGGAGTGACTGGACGGGTCGGTGGTGGTAAGGAGAGCAGGTCTGGATTAGCTTCTACCTATTCCCCACCTTCAGTCAGAGGAATTAGACAGGGGGGGCGGGGAAGGAGGCTGATAGTTTTAACAGTCTGAAAGGAGCCCAGATAAGGAGCAGAGAGGGGCTAGGCGCAGAGGGGATCGAGATGGGAGGGAGAAGTTAATTACCTGAGCAGAGGGCATGGAGGGAGAGGTGATTGGAACGAGGGAGAGAGAGATATCTCACATGGCTACCCTCCAGAGTCCCTGATGCATACTGAAACAGATTTAAGTGGCCTCGTGCTCCTTCCAAGACCACAGACAACATTGGAATATTAAACAGGACTCAAAGGGAAACACTAATGTTTAGGCTTTATCCCACAGTGCCACAGTCCTGCAGCCATTATATTCATGAAGGAGTGGTTCAAGTAAACTTTGCTTAGGCATGCTGTGAGGCGCTAATGCGAAATAAAAGCCTTTTTTATGCCTTAAAATATATAAAATATGTCTTACACATTTGTTAAGGAACCCACATTTAAATAGTGTGATTACTTAAAAAGTGTGGCTTGAAAAGCAGGAGAGATTCACCAGACGTAAAGAGGAATGCAGGGACCAGGAGAGTTACAGCATATGAGAGGAAAAAGGAAAAGCAGAGTACCATTAATAGAGGGAAACTTCAGAGCAAAATTACTGAGGCGCCACATAGATAGTGATCAGAGCGCGGCCGTGCACCCTGGGTCTGTTAACGCAGCACTCAGTGCATTTACATCACCATCATTACCGTCCTTATCATTAACATCGTTCAAAGCTGCACATAAAGCCCATATAAAAGCTGTAATGGGGAACATTAGTTCACATTGGGAGAGGTGGTCTGGTCCAACGCTGTCTCAGGGTAAGGGGGTTACAAAATGGGCCGGCATTCTGGAGTCCCCCTCTCAAAGGAGGAAGTGGTAGAGCTGAGGCCCTCTGTGATTGGTCCTCGCGGACCAGCCCCGCGGCTCATTCGCTGGCTGGTCCGTAATTTTGTTAAGGGCACGGGTTGCTTCCTGTGCTGGCTAAACATATCTGTGTAAATGAGGTTTGGGATGCCTGAGGGGACCTGGGGGTGGGGAGGGGCGAGGGACGGGGGACGGGGTGGTCCCAGTTATGGAGCCGGTTGAACAGAGCACCAGCAGGACACAGAAGAGGGTTGGTTTGGTGGGGGTGAAGGATGGAGGACAGGGATGCAGAACGAAGAAACAAGGCCGAGGTAACGGTGGTTAAATGAAGTGGAGACAGAGGAAGAGATACAGTCGCATCAAACGTGCATTGGCTTCGATTAACAGGCCTGGTTTTGGTTACCGTTCCAACACGTCAAACCAAGTTGACCCAACGCGATGAGGACTTTGTTCTCGCTGACCTCCCAGGTCATTACCAACGTAATGTCTCTCACACAGCAGAACAAAAACAAACAGTGGCTGGAACTGCTTGGACTCAAAGGGGTGTTACATGCCCTTAACCTCAATTACACCTTCAATCAATGGAAGAATTTTAGTTTAACAAAACTTCATTCTTAAATAAAAATGTGTCAATCCTTCATGCAATGCTGTTCAGGAAGTGTTATAGGAAGAATAATGGTGTAACAGTGTAAGAGAGATAAAAGACTGAGACGGACATAGAATAAGAGATGCCCTGAGCTGAGCAGCTGTTTTATGTTTGCTGATAAATACTGATCAGATCACTTCTCCGGCTTGAGTCTGCATGGCAGGGGCAACCCTACCCCCTGGTCCACTCCAAATGCAGTTACAGCTGAACAGTGACAGTTAGCGGCCCAGGAGCCAGGTACCTTCCACTCCCCCGTCCCCTGAGGCCGACACCCCCCCCTCGCTCCGGTCGGTCCCTCCCCGGCCTCCGTTGAGCCCCTTGTAGGCCCATAATTGGATTGGTCAGCAGTTAACTCCATTACAGCAGAGCAGTCGGGCACTTGATATTTCCAAGTTGTTGGCAGTAATTTGCTCTTATTAGCAGCTTTTACTGAGAATAAGAGGCATCGTGTAAACAATCAACTAAGTAGGGTTTGAATGTCCAGTTCATGTGTGTCTGTGTGTACGCTCATGTGCATGAAAGGGTGTTTGTTTCAGCGGGAGATTCAATTTGCAGAATCAAATCTAATCAGAGGACACCGAAATCTGACAGGACAGAGTGTGTTGAAGAGGGTGTCAGAGGGGCCCGAGTGGCTCTGGTTACCCCACAAGTGATGCAGTAACAGGGCTAAAGGGATGATGGCTGATTCATGGCACATTAGTTGCGGTACGGAGAAGAGGAGGCATACAGGAGGCATAAAGTTTCATACCAGTGTCTCTGCGATATAATGTGCAATCAAGCACACGTAAACTACGTGTAACGGAGTCCACCCATATCCTCACATGCAAATTGGAAGATGGCATAATTATCTTGTGCAGTTTTTAAATGGTTACAATTTATTTAAATCTTTTTTTAACCCCAGTTGTCATAGTTACAGAGCGTGTAACATTGTGCCTGTTTGAAAAACTCAAGTAGCAATCACAGACAAATATAGTGACCAGAATCTAAATATACATATTATATATTTGAGGCAATAAAAGATATACAATTTATTGTACTCGCCTTGTTAAAATAGTGTCTAGTTAATTTAAGTTGAATTGGAAATCCCCATGAAATC
Organism: Gasterosteus aculeatus; assembly: GCF_964276395.1. Lineage (NCBI taxonomy): Eukaryota > Metazoa > Chordata > Actinopteri > Perciformes > Gasterosteidae > Gasterosteus > Gasterosteus aculeatus. The sequence continues at coordinate 10,371,671 of NC_135705.1, forward strand.
CTGTTTTATTGGAGACATGGCCGAAACTGTAGTAAAACTTCGGTGTTGGACCGCAAATACAGGAAAAAGTAAATCAAACAAAGGGAGGAAATAAGAAACGAATGAAGAACAACTTACTTAACATACACTAAGACATGATCTTGTTGCGTGTGGATGGTAATTCGACCTCACACTTCATTCAGGAACACGAGGAACATAAAACGGAGAGCAGAGGCAGCTCCAGGTCTCTACAGGAAGCAATAATCTAACTGACGATAACAATCGGAGAGAAGGAAAGAGGGGGGTGGGCTGAAAGCAGAAGGTTTTTTTTTCATTTCAGGCAGGTTATTTCTCCAGTTTAATGTGGATAATACCCGTCCAACTTCTTGGTGAGGTAGACTGAATCAACCAGTGCTGAGAACGAGACACAAAGTTTTTGCTGAAACATCCTGACGGAACGGGAATATCTCTGTGTATGTGGTCAAGGGGGTCATTCTTCAGAAACAAAGTGATGGGAGGCTTAAAAGAGAGGGCCCGGGCCCGGGGAAGTGTGGGGGCAGAGGGGTGAGGGAGAGGAGGGGGGGGGGGGGCGTGAGTTCGGGGCTGCGTCTGGGTGTCTGCCTCTGAGGAGGACCCCTCCACCTGTCGGATCCCACATTCCTGCACATTCCAGGGATCCCAAAGACAAAGCGTGGTGAGAGGGCCAGGAACTGACCTTGGCCCTGCCTGTCAACGGCAGATCTCTCTCTGATAGAAATTGCAAGGGACCCGTACTCCAGAAAAAACACACAATTGACCAGCATGCACACGCACCGTCACACGCACACACACTGACACAGACAAGAAACACTTCCTTAATGGATTAAATATCTTGTGTTAGGTGTCCCGCATGACGATTCTTATATTATAAACCATATTGGCCACTGGTCCAGGGGAATGGGATTGCTGACCAGAGGGTCACTGCGTGCGATGACTGAGTACAAACTTAAGCACAGGACTCCTAAACTGCTTCAATGGCATGCAGTGTAGCTCCCCTCTGCTCCGAGCACCAGGGTCAGTCAAATGCAGAGGAAACATTTCACTGTGTGCTGTGCTGTTTGACAATAAAAGCAGATTTACATTTTAAAATTACACTTGTTGTCTTGTTATCGTGCAGTAAGAAATAAGCTTGCAGCCTGCTAACTTAGCTTAGCTTAAATAATGACAAAAGGCACGCAGCTAGGCCGCCTCAGTCCAACGGTAAAAAATAAGTTCAATGTGTTAAACTTGCGAAAACAATTTATCAAAAACAAACATCTTGTTTAATGTTTGGGAATAAACTATTTTTTCAATGTTTTTATTAACCAGCTGTTGAAAAATATTAAAGTTGTATATAATATTTTAGGGGTGGGCTTTTAAAGAAATTCATATTAAAAATAACTAGGTCTGGTCATATTTTCACACATAGCACTGTGTATTCAAACCAGACGAGCAGATAAGTAAAACCACAAACAGGCTGCAGCTCCACACAGATGGACAATATCCTGAAGCTATCCATCATATCGCTTTCCATCCACCTCAGTTTCATTCCACCATGAGCTCCGAGTCGTGTAGCCTTTCAGCTGTTAACAGAGTGGAGGGATAGCAGTGAGAGGTCGGGCCCGGGGAGCACGCAGGCCGCAGCGCCTCATGAATGAGGTTCATTCTCCCTGTGAGGACTTCAAACGGGTCTCGCATCAATCAGCCAGGTGGAGCGGCGGGTTGGCTGAGCTGCGCCCGCCGGCCGTCGGCCCGGAGGTTTCGGATGCCAGGAGCACACGACGGACTGAGTGACACGCCGTCCAGGGGCGAGCCAAGTGGACGGCGGTCACGCACATACACCTCCATCCAAAACCCAGCGTCCTTTGAGCAGTGGCACTTTGGGCACTGACTCGGAAGGGGCAGGAATGGCTCCATGTCGACTCCGCTGCGAGGGACAAATCTCCCCCATCAAGTTAGTCTACCCTTGTTTTTCCCCAACCGCCGGACAGAGATGTTGCAAGATTAATTTTACATTCTTGCTTTTAACAACATCTGCACATTGCAACTACAGAGTTGTTAATGTAAAAATAAATTATGGACGTGGGAATTAAAGGCCTTTTGTAAAGTAATGGTACCTTCTATGAAGCATAACTCTAGCAGCAAACTTCCTATGTTCTTACCAAAAATAAATCACAAGATGCATTATTTTCTAACCTGGACATTATTTCTGGGCATGAGACTGACATGTTTTTTGCGATTAATCTAGTCTTTTCCGTACTCACTTACAGGCTTAGTTTCCTTTCTGTAACTAAGTCTGTGCCCTGGACTAGTGTAGTGGTATTGATAATGATGATATCAATAGGATGATGATATGTAACATGTTCTAATATCCAGTTGGCCATTTGAGGGGGGAATCCATCCCTTTATTGGAAAATTTACCAAAGTGTATCTCTCGCGTTAACTCATCCTGTCCTCTCTTCGTCCGGGTGAAATAGATAGAGGGCAGGGTTACTGTGTTCGGCCTGACTCTCTGGTTGGTTATCGGAGAGAGGTTTGTGCGTGTTAACAGCCCCCCTCGACACAAAGCTTGTGATCCCACCAGACGTGATGTTGTGCGCTTCAGAAGCCTCTCTCTCTGTTTTGATCAATACGTCCGTCTGAGCGATTTTTCCCTTCGGGTTTAGAAAATTGCAAACCGATAATATTGTGTAAATAATCTTGCTACTCCCAAAGCGGCACAACACAAAATAAACAAATTTAATGATGAATTCGACTGATAGCGATGTCGTTTTCCTGAAGTCCTTTGGCCATGATAATCATTTAGTGAAATTCTGATATTGTGCAACTGCTCTGAAACATATTAAACACACACATGGCCATAAGTACACGCAATAAGCTAAAAGGACAGGTCTCCAGTGTATTTCATAACAATACTGACTGGCCATTGAAAAGGTGCTGAAATTGAAAATTGTAAAATCAATCTTTCTTCTTCAATATAAGTGATACCCATCACATCTTCATTTTATTTCCCTCCCTCCATGAACCATGATCTTCTAGCTTCATGTCTCTTATCTCTAGGTGTTATAACAAGCGGGAATCTTTATCTAACCCAACAAGATAGAAAGAAAAATAAATAAGCATTTCTTAGAAAAAAAAAGAAAAGCACTCAAACTTCCTCCACATTAGTTCTGACCACAGTAAGTAACCTTCCATTTGTGCGTTCCATGTCTGTTCTTCTTTCTTCATTATATGGAAAATATTGCTACAACTTTCTCTTCTTCCAGGCTTAATCCATTCAGCAGTAGATTGACGCACTACTGTACAGCTTCTTAAAGATGCAACATGGGGCCGGGCCTCTCAGCGGGCTCGTCTTTGTGTTTGTTCTGTAATTATGCGCTCGCTCTCTCATCCACCCAGCTCCCCTCGTGACCTCTGGGTGAGGGTCAACATCCAAGATGCCCCTTCCAACATACACAATGGATCTCCATTCACAAGCCAGGGGAGGACCGAGAGCAGGAAGGAGAGCGGACGCAGAACGTTCTCCCAGACATCAGACTCCCTATCGCTCCATCTTTCCATCCTTTACCCTCATCTGTCAGAGCAAAGCAGACTCCCACATCCTCCCACGGCTACAGCAGACCCACTGTCTGCCACCCTTCACTCAAACAAACCCACTGGGCCCATATAGCGCCGCTCTACCAGGACGAGGTTGTACGCAGAGTGTGAAACTATGCCAAAGCTCGCTGGAAACCCGCCTGCAGCGTGGGGCATGTCGAACGAACTCCACCATGCGAGCACCGGCCGTAAAAACACACCATCCGTCTATTTCCTGAATGGCAGCTGATTCCGGAGCATCCGTGTGTCACCTGCTGCCCTGTGTGAATTCAGCCTGATGCCAGCGTCACAGTCCAGCTGGGAGGAGGGAGTTCGGGGGGGGGGGGGGGGGGAGAGGGTGAGAAAGGAGAGATCAGACCCTCAGGCCCGAGGGTGAGAATGGGGGGGGAGTGGAGGACGGCGGTGGACGGTGTACGGGGCCGGTGTTGATGGGTGGGCGGGGAGGCAGCGAGGATTTAAATGGAGATTGACGCCCAAGGGGTAACCTGGCAACAGGCAGGAGCTTCTGTCAGATTAGGATCTGAAAGAGAGAGATAACCACTTTACTGCCCCCTGGACTGAGGAAAGCTGGAGGGCTGCAGCACGTGTGTGAGGGTGTGTGTGTGTGTGTGCGCGTGTGCGTGTGTGTAGGTGTGTGCTTAACCCACAGTGTCATTTAGAAGCAGGCAGCTGCAGAGTTGTTTCTAAGGACCTGGTTAAAATGCCACACAGCAAAGCGCATCTATCCATCACTGACTTCTATCTCTGACACAGTGTAAGAAGAAGACACACGCACAATGCAAACACACGGAAATAATGTGGCCAATTGTCATACTTTACATGCATAATTCAAACTTGGAAGAACATTAACCTAAATAAATACAATCTCTGTCTAGAATGTGACATTATGAGAAACAAAGGACAATAGACCACCACCTGTGTTTACATGACAATGGTCGGTATGTTTTTAACAGCAGCAAAGACAAACAGCAACCTCTTTATGTAGTGAGATATAGAAACGGTCCCGCAAGAAAAGCGTGTGGGAAACATGAATAGAGACCAGAATCAGAGCAAAAATCACAAGTTGTATCATTCATGAAAAGAATTGTGTTTTTAGAGCAAAAGACCATCTGTTGGTCGATAAGTTTGAACGTCACTTTAGAGACTAAGAAATCTCAATAGCATTTGGGTCGTTGTGGCGCAGGGGTTAGAGAAGGTGTGCTGGGAAGCACAAGGTTGGTGGTTTGAGTCCAGGCTGCCCCATGTTCCATGTTGAAGTGTCCCTGAGCAAGACACCTAACCCCTGATTTCTCCCTGGGCAAAAATGTGAGAAAGCCATGGGTTTAAAGTGTAATGTAAGTCGAAAGCGTATGCTTAATGTAATAATATCTGTAAAATATTTGTAAAAATGTCTTGGTCTCCAGAGGAGGGATCCAACTGATTTAGGTGGTCCTCTACCTTTTCCTCAAGCTGTGAAATTCAAATTTGTGGTTTTGAAATATTTGAACAATTATTGGAAGGATTATGTTTGGTTCGGACTTTCATTATCCCCTTAGACATTGCGTAGCGCCATTATTAGGACAAAAATGTACGGTTTGTTAGCAACCGTTATTGGAAACCGTTTGAAAAAAGGCATGACTTTTCAAAAAAAGACTAATTAGGTGTTCGGATAAATCAAACTCTTGCCGAAGCGACGTGGGAGAATAGGAAAAACATCGTTTGCATCTTTCAGTGTCATCCTTTGCTCATCATTCAATGACCAGAAAGTCTCCATTTCTGATTCAGCATCCACACTGGAGAACATCTCAGCGTTGTCACACAGGCAGCGCTACGCCCGCAGCCAGCAGCTCCTCACAGGAGACCTACTGGTCCCTGACAATCACCTGGAGACGGACGGGATTGAGTGAACTCGGTCCAAACTAAAACAAATTAGCATGCTAATACTCCAAAATAAGTTCGGTAAGATGGCACCACTGCAGACTTGTTTTCTATTTGAGTTTGCGATACATGCTGCAGCATATTGGATTTTACAAACCTAATTTACTAAGTAGAAACTAGTCTTTGGTGAAACCTTTTTGAACGCAAAACAAAGATAAGATGGATTTATAGGAAGACCAGTCCGCCAAATAGACATTCTGATTGATGGGGATTGGCAAACTGATCAGACTGAGGATTGATGAATACAAAAAGCCGCCTCAAAACAAACTTGTATCTGATGTTGCACACTCGCTGTCTTTCCAAGTAAATCAATCTGTGTGTGACTCTCTTGTTTTAAAATAAGTAATCCATTAATTACCCTCCAATCTATCTGATGAGAAGGACAAACAGCATTACAATAACCAGTACAGACACACACACGCATGATGCAAAACCGCAAAATAAACTGCTGCACACTTCAAAACTGAAGATCATTTCAAAGACACACAAGCCCACTCGGGGGCCGGGCTGGCCGGCCGCCTGAGAGGGATTTGTTAGACGGCACGCGACTGTGTCATGGCAGCGCCCCCACCTCCTGTCAGCTGTGTTTGTGCAGTGACGGAGCGGTGGGGGTGTTGGGGGGCGGCTACAGAGTTTGGACAGTCTCTGCATAAATGAGCCAGAAAAAAAGAGCATGTAAATCTTCTCGACAAGGAAGCGGGCAGGAGAAAGGGGAGGGGGGGGCTCGGGTGAAAGTTGAAACAATCACTTTTTTGTTTTTCTTTTGTGCAGGTGTTTTTGTGTGTGCACGAGGGTAAGAGAGAGGGAGAGAGAGGGAGAGGGAGGGAGAGAAAAGGCCGTGTTGAGGGTAAATGACACAGACCGACTTAATGGCATTAAGCCGAGTTCAGATCCTTTAGTTTAACTTTCTAATGATTTGCATTTGCCCTTTAGCGACAATGCAAACAATGAATTAATGTTAGTGTTAGTGTGTGTGTGTGTGTGTGTGTGTGTGTGTGTGTGTGTGTGTGTGTGTGTGTGTGTGTGTGTGTGTGTGTGTGTAAAGCACAGAGGTGGAAAAGTTGTTTGGAACTAAAGTATTGCGTGCATGAATTACGAAAAGCCTTTTTTCTTTTAATGTCATTTGATATAACTAAACAAAGCAGAGCTCTGCTTAATTGTTTGCATTCATAACATAACATGGCCCATGTTTAGTCCTGTAACAACTGCTGGATCAAACAAGCCATTAATGAATATACGTAAAGCACAGACACAATAACAGAGAATAAACTAGCAGGGGGTTTTCAGTACATAAGTATAATAAAGCATTATTTACTGTGGAGCTCTAAAAGCTCATTTATGTTTTGACAATAGACCGAATCCACCATCACAACCATGAGGGCCGTCTGAGAATCTCCAGAGCACATTTAGGAGTAGTAAGTAATTAGTTTTATTTTGAAGCTTTAATTTTCAAAGCGTTAAAACCATCAATCCAGACATTATAATAAGTCGACAATGCATGTGCTCAAGACATAGCGGCTCTTAATTAGCTGCTATGTGGCTAAATATTGAAGTTCTACCTTTTTTGTTGTACTTTCCTCTATGTTATGTAGCACGTGAGTTGTAAACGTGCATTGGTGTCAATAAAAGAGCTCCCTTTGGTTTTACTGCTGTAAATAAACACAAATCATACAGCTGAGGAAGACAGCTGTGTATATTTAGTTGCCCTACAGCTGTAACAAATGTACTTGGAACTACATTTGCATTGATAAAGTAAAAATGGCCCTGGAAACTGTTTTGTTTCAACTTGACTTTTTGTTCCTCAGACAATGGACACAGAAACACACAAAAACATCTCAACACAAAACATGATGCCTTCAAAACTTCTCAAATACTGTCCACAACTCGGAAGTACTTTTAGTTTACTTTTTTCACCAACAATGAATGAAATATGAAAAGCTCCGTCAGTGACATTTTAGTCATATACAGTTAAGTTGTTCATGCCGTCACCTTAAAGTTGAGTGATGTCCCGCATAAATACATCAGAAGAATCAACAAAACAGCAGCGGGATAAAGGTAGTACAACTGGTTATTTTAAAATAAAATAAACGTATATGACATAAACTACTACCATGTGCAACACAAGCAGAACAGATTTTTTAAGCAAAGTTTTCACAAATACAGTGAATAGTATGTCGGATGCCTTAAAGATGAGGGGATAAAAGAAAGAGAGGCCACTCTGGTTCTCATTTCCAGTCTGTGGACATTACCGCTTCATTAGCAAGCAGCATGTGCTAAATATTATTCTGACTCTGATGGCTATCACACTCCTATGTAATGAGATACAGGCCCACTGAACACACACATCTGAGACGTTTTCTCTTCCCCTCCAACACCTCCTGACCCTCCTATTACCTCTGAGCAAGCGTCTATGTAATATGTCGGTGTAGGTGAACACTCAGTGCACATGTGATGGTTTGAGTGCAAACACCAGAGAAACAAAAGGATGGAGGAGAGGAGGAAAGAGGGAGAGGAAAAGAAGGGGGCAAGAGAACGATAAAGATCCCTGAACTCTAATCCATATCATAGGCTACAACATCTCCCTTCCTGTGATAACCGGATCTCATTTCAGCTCCAGGACTTTAGGACCTCGCTCTTTACTCTCATATCTCCCTCTGGCCGATTTAGGAGAATTATTCAAATGAAGCAGAAACTTTGTCCGATAAAGAACCTCAGATGTTCTTTTAAGGGCCTTTGAAGGTTGCAGATGGAAAAGGGATTCCTCTAGAGTCGTTCCCTCATTAAGAATGATAATTGCGATCTGGATGTGCTTGATATACACCATTAAACTGAAGGTCTGAGCCGGTTACTGACGGAGAGAATAGTTCAGGGCAAAAGGGAAAAACCTCATGAGCATTATAAACAATTTGTCATACGCTTCAGTTCAACGCTTCCATATTCAACCAAAAAGCTGTGAAAAAAGATGTTCGAATGCAAATTACAAAACAAAAGTGATTGGTCTGGTCATATAGTGAATGTACTAGAATTAACTATAATATCATTTGCATATACAGCCCACTACACACAAGAACATGTTGATTTGGCCTTCCTCATTGAAGACTGTGTTGCTCACGCTTTACAGAAATACACTTTGTTTGAAGTAAAGCCAATTGTACTTTTACTCCTGTTGCCAGGAAGTGTTATTTTGAAAAGGAGCCTTCAAAGTGATTTTCAAAGATTTTGAGGGCCACTGTCTGCACACATCAAACATGTGATGCATTCATCTCTGCCTCAGACAGCATATTATTATTATCACAGTTTGGGGGAAAAGGGAAAGATAATAATTAGTCAGCTGTAAACATTCTAACACGACCCTTACATATTTACTCATTTATAGTTATTTAATATTACCACTTAACAAGTCACACATATACTACAAACAAAATAACTGATAATCAATCTGACTGAACTTTCAGAGAAGCATTTGGAGAAGAGGATGCCAGTGTTTTATGTGAATGCTTGGAATCCTCCGCGAAGACTAAACTTCTTCTCTTTCTGTTTTTTTCTATTTTCAGAAAAGCATGCGTTCACACAAGCACGCACACAATTACGAACCCACAAATCATCCACCGCTTGACCCTTGTTGATTACTACTACCCCCTAGAGGAACGTATTTCAGTACAGGAATGTCAAAGACAAGAACTATACTGAAGTCGGCTCTCTGTGGTGATAAAGAACAACATATTACAGCGTAGACAAAATGTGAAAACATCTGAGACATAAATTTATTCAAAATGTTCCACAATTAGGCAAATACATACATTTAATCATAGCAATTTAAGACATTTTATATTTAATTGGAAATGGCACTGAAAATGGCATTAAAAAAGAAAATAAATGTAGTAGAAGTAAAGGTTCTCTAATTCAGTGTACAAGTGGCTGTCGAAAGCAATTTGATTTCTTATTACTGAGACATTGTTGTGTGTATTATTTTGTTGAATATATTCAAATACACAAATATGCATCCTATCCTACAAGCACATCATATGTCTTAATGTAAAATACCATTCTAACTCAAATAAATATTCTGACCGAAAAATAAACTGCCATTTAGAAGAAGTAGAAGTATGACTCACACTTCTTCTTCTACACACTGGTCTACTTGAGAAAAGGGAAACACATTTTTACAAAGTCACATTCAGTTTGTACTCCTACATCATTACATTTACTGTTAGATAAATTGAGTATCATCGAGCTATTTATGCTTCCCTGCAGTGAGGGGCGACCTCCCAATCCGAGCAGGCCTCAGAGGTAAAGGCCAATCAGATCAGAGTTCACGGTACGATAAAAGCCAATCAGAAGGGTTCAAAGTGATAAGGAAGCAGGTCCTGGCCCTGCAGGTGATGAGCACCAGCCACTCAAACAAGCACGCACACACACACACACACACACTCAATAGCTTGAAATGTCAGTATCTCACAGGCCAAAACACATATCTGAACCTCATATCTTTTTAGTAAATGCTGTTTGAATTATTTGTACAACAAAAAACAAGCCCCTCACATTCTCACCACACAACAAACTCACATTGATTATTGATCACAGCATCATTTATTTTACTGTGTCTGCCAAAATGGTTTTACTTTGTTTAATTCTAATTTTAGATCATTTAATACTAAAGCAGATGGGTTATGAGAAGGTTAAACACACATATCAATGTCATTTAACAAAAGCTTGTTAAAAGATAGTTAAAGAAAACAATGACTTATTGGTATCTCCTACATTTTACATGACGCTGCCTCAGCCAGTAAAAACATACAGCAAAGCTTTCTTTGGAAACTATTCAGATTGTGATATATAATTAAAGCACCCTTTGTGTCCCCCAACCCTCCATTCAAAATGAATGCTTCATTAAGTGCAGACATACCAAGCAGAATACAATGAATCTAAATATTATCAACTCTTATTTACTGTTTGCCTGATTATTTATTATTACAAAAGACCCATGTAGTTCCCACAAGGATCTGACAACTTAGTTGTTATTCTTTGGTCATTTTAGCTGATTTTCTTTTCAAGTGAAAGGGTGTAAGGGTGACAACAGCGTGGAGGAAAACATTTGAAAGAGCTTCAAAAAACTGAAAGCTGGCCCAGAAGGAGATCACAGGCTGCAATTACAACAGCGCGCCGCGGTGATGGAGATGATAACGGACGCTGTGGGGCGAACAGAAAGCCGGCGCGCTGAACCTCAGCTCACCCCGTTCCTCCACCTCCAGCCCAAAGCGGAAAAGCAGAAGTCCTTGACTACTTTCAAAGGCGTCTACCAGAGGTCAGGCAGAGGCCGCGTGCGGGAAGGAGTCGGGAAGTGCACCACACAATCGGAGCTCCTCATCTCACGGTAAGCCCGCTTCATTTTTGTTTTGTCTTTTCCAGTTTGGTAAATATTTCAGTAATTTTGTGGCTGAAACTTTTTTTCCAATGTTTGTTATGCAGGCTTTATTGCATTTAAAGTCTCCTTTGTTAAAAACTTTTAACACATGAGAACTAAAACGTCTGCTTTCAATCCCAGTCAACAGCAGCGAAACGTAACAATTACTGTTGCAAAAAGCAGCAGAGAATTTAAACTGGACGAGAAGAGGCAGATAGTCTGCTTTGTTGCCATGGCAACATTCTAAATGGTTCCTCTGCTCAAAATGCACAACATTACATAAGCATTTCAAGTTTAAGGATAAAAGGGAAGTCGCAGTGTTACGCATTGTACTCTTTGTGTTCATCTTTAAGGCCTGACAAAATGAAAACATTTACAACCTTAATGTTTTTACGTAACTATATATTTACATCCATGTTTACAAGCTAGCAGTGTTTTTCTGCCTTCCTAGTCAAAAGCGTCAACGGGATATTTTATCACATCATGTGCACATCTGTTATGCAAAAAATGGATCCTCATAACTATTTTTGCCTGAATCCCCGCCAGTGGTCCAAATCTCTGCAGGGTACCTGCAACAACTGCTTCTTACCTGCTACATCACACTATAACTGCATCTGCACGCACACAAACACTCACACACACACACACACACACACACTCACGTCAAAGCAAATGCATTCACGTTTCACCTCCCTCTCACCCCTGTTCCCTGGGTGGGGGCCCATTTCCGTCTCCTGATGCATAAATAAATAAAGGGGTATGTCGAGCCCCAGGACTGGGATAGAAGAGAAAGAGTGTTAACGCAAGGGGGAGAAAGAAAAGAATAGTGGCAGACAGACGAAGGAGAGAGGAAGAGAAGTAGATGGAGGGGAGGACGGAGGGGGGGGGGGTTGGGGTTGTAATTGTTTCCCAGCTCAGGGAAGTTGGGTCCCAATGCGACCGGGCCGTCTCTCCCCCCTTCCAGACACAAGAGGGAGGTCTCAATCACACATATGAGCCCCAGAACATGACCTGGCAAGTTCAGCAGGAAAAGAAGGGAGGAGGACAGAGTTAGCGTGAATTGATTGAATTACATTTGGCCAAAAACACCATGTGTGTGGCTGAAAGTGGAGGGAGTGACAGGCGGCGGTAATAATGACTCTTTGCACTCATTAGGGCTGTTGCTACGAGGGCTTTTGAACATTAATACTACTATTAAAATGATTAGAGCCAGATACACATTTATGTGTGTACGTGTGTGTTTGTGCTTCCAGATACTGAGACTTAGGGGGCGAAATTAGGTTAATTGAGTTTGTTTTGTTTGGAGCCCATCTAATGATGAGTGAAAGAAATAAAGTTATGCCTGTAGGGGACAGAAGGAGAGACGCAGAAGAAGTGGGGAAAATAATTCAGATTTTGAGCAACTACATTTGTCTTAGAGGGATTATATATATGTTTTTTTCCTCGTCTCATCCCTCACTTTCCCATAGAGGAGAATAATAGCTCAAAGCACCAAAAATAATTAAGCTTCTAACTTCATTAATCTAATTTAAAATGGCCGCCCGCACGGAAGTATTGAGCAAAGAAGAATAAGGGGATTCCTCGCGCTAATTCCCGCTGGAAGTGTTTTTTGTTGTTGTATCTCTCACAGTCATATCAGTGTGGGCAACAGAAGCACAACTCCACCTGCCAATCACAAACAACCCGCCAGCTACAATAATTAGACGGGACACAGGCCTCATCACACAATGCTACAATTCCAACACAAAGACTGCACCCAAGTGCAGCCAAACATCTCCTCATACGGAAAGTACTGCAGAGTCCACTTACCAGAAAACTTCTGATCTGAAAACACATTCAAGATGTTTTAAAACTTAAATGACAAATTCAGAGCGCGTAAATGATCGGGGGATTAGCTCCGGATGACGTTGCGGGTCGGGGACGGCCGTGTCAGCCGTAACCGCCGTATGAGCGGCGTGCAGAGCGGCGGCCTTTCGTTGGCCGCTGGTTGGAGCGAGCAGGGACAGCAGTGCCAGAGCAGCTATGTAAACTGACCACACACCCGCTTTGTCTGCAGAGAAAGGGATTTCCTTTTCTGCTCAGGAGGCTATTACCCGTTTAGATATATGCACAGAGCAAACTATGTCATATGTCGTACTACATTAGTAAAGCACTTTTATTTCAACTTGTGTCTTATGTCTTATATTTGGTTTTCTACTGTATGTGAGTGTTTTAATAACATTTTTAAATTTTCAACTCCCTTTGTAGTTGGAAGGATGTGTACAAACAAAAATGCCTTGCCTTACAGAGTAAAAGAACCCAAAGATAATACATAGTATATTTGCTTGCATTTACATGGGCTTTCATTTTTGGACTTGGACATTCAGATCACATGAAGCCTCCGTTGTTCATAATTTTTGCATCAGAAGTGTAAAAGAAAAGGAATGTGTAGTTTCACTGGCTAATGAGAAGACCAACTTGAGGGTTAAATCGCTATTACAGGGCGACATTAGTGACGTGGCAGTCGCGTCAAAAACTGGGCCAAAGACATTTTTTGTCCTGTAAGTTTCTAGAAAATCCAGCGCTCCATCTCCGAATCTCCAGCATTCATTGGGTTTGAATGTAATTACTCTATGACCACTTAGTTCAGCCTGTCACTGCTAAGGTCACATGAATAAGCCTCCATATTTGTCTCTAATCGAGCCACTAATCTAAAAGATCCTGAGAGCCTGAATCAATCCTCCCTTCTGCCTCTATTGATCTCATCTTCTCCGTCTACCAGTCTCACTCCCGCTTTTTTGTCTCCGTCTCCTCCCGCAGCATGCTCTTTGCAGTAACAGATACTGAAGATGTCAGGCAGATTTAACATTTATTGCTCATTTAAAACGGCCTCTGACCCACACACAATAGCCTCCACCGCGCCTGCAGACATGCCTAAAAAAGAGAGCGCAGCCCGTCTCAGTGGGTTCAGTGAACGTTGAGGGGCTGTCACTCTCATTGTTGTAGTGGCCATGAAACGATGGAGCTGGGCTAATGGCTGCCTTATCTCTGCACCGGGCTTAATAATGGCTGTTCAAAGCCTGCTTCTCCAGGTGGGAGTTATGTAATTAAGCTTCTATATTACACTCTGACTAACCACAATAACCATATGGTTTGAGCTCAGAGACACTGAAAGGTTTTCAAAGCCTGGGGGCCTTGACCGGTGGATGAAAGCAGGATAACCTGATTGTAAATGTCTACATGTGTCCGTTTCTCCTGTGTTAGCAATTATGTGGATGCCTATTTGAGTGGGTACAGTCAGTTATGCTCACATCATACCTTGCCTGCAGTGTTTTCACAGGCAGCTGAAGTGAGGGAAATTATTATTCAACGTGTTCTGATTAATTAAATTGCACACGGCCGAACTGCAGTGCTTCATTCATATTCATACAAAAAGAACAGAAATTACAAGGGAAACAATCACGGTAAGAAAATATAGCAGGACATTAAACCGAAGAGCACAGAATCACTAACGCTGTCCAAGACTTAGGACAGAGCAAAGGATGCTAAGTACAGGAGTCATAGACATTATAGAGTTAAAAGATAAAGTTCTATGAAAATAGAGACAATAAGGGAGAGAAAGCTCTCCCTCATTATAGCATAACTTCAGTGCACAAACACACACACACACACACACACACTCACAAAGAAAAGCTGATGCAATTAAGGAAAAAAGATTAATTAAATTACTTCATAACACATGCAACGTGATGTGACATATTTATTGTAGTAATTATTATGATCAAGTCATTATCAAATGTTTTTAAATCGCACTTAACCACAGTAGCATGAATATAAGTTTAAAGATGTAGTCTGGGATGAAGCGAGAGTTAGAAAGCAAAATTTGACTTTAGATTCATCTCAATAAAGATGCAAGAAAAAGTGTTAGTTAGTTGAATGTTGTTGTTTTGTCACCTAATAAAGAATTTCCATTGGAACTTCGTCGTAAAATGCTTCCAAAAAACACGAGGAACAAAAGAAAAATGTTTGTGTTTGACAGTTTTACTTCACCAGGCTAAAGAAGAGAGAACGGGATTATCGAAAGGCAGAAAATGAACGAGTAAACCAAAATGTGTCTCCTATAAGTCAAAACAAAATCCAGATGAGTGAGGCAGCCCGCTAAGCCGTCCCATATGGAGCGATCCTCAAGATCTACTCTGACCTCAGAGTTCACTGAGGTTTCACATCAACCGTGCATTTCATTAAACAGACACTGGGAGCATGGAGGGACCCGCACACAATGGCCATCATGCTCGTGGTGTTTACATGATCTCTGGACAATACAAATTACTGCTGCAAAAACACTGCGGAACAAAAACAAACACGACTGCTGTTCCAAATAAAAATGCGCCAACTACTCGTCTCTGAAATGGTGGATGAAAGACAAACGTCAGTGTTTCATAGCTGGTGTGTACAGAAAACATAGACAGTAACAAACCCGGTTACACTGTGTGCAGTGGGTGTTTGACAGTTTATAGTCGAGAGATATAGTCGAGGTTTGTCGGAACAGAAGCGACCGGTCAGACCTTATACGAATAAGACCTTATTCTTTCGTATTTGCAATCTCTTTCAGTCCTAAAAACATTTTTATTGAGTTCAATTTCCCCATTTGATGGTTTATTTCTGTTAGGAAAACACCCAACCAGCTGCTGATTTATTTCATTCTTTTTTTTAAATTATTTATTACCAATGCATCTTTCAATCAATCAATCAATCAATCAAACTTTATTTCAAGACAATAGTTTAAAAAAGCCCAGCGCTGCATGGACTGAAAACCACAAGATCATCTGTATGTACAATTTATTTTACTATTACCAATCATGCAGCGAGTATTAAAGGTTTTCAACTGCATGGACAAATCATCACCAAAGAGTTTATTTGGTAGATTTCCCTGTTCGGCTGCTCATCATCTGTGTCTAAGCTTCTTCGCCCCTCATTGCTGATGTGTGATGGCTCACCTCATCGCACTCTGGATCGCAGCTTACATCAAAGGTCGGCTGAGCGCACCAATCGTGGCCTCGTGCCGGCTGATGAAGCAACACATCATCCGTAATTTCAACCACATCCTTCACATCTGCACAATCTTCCCATCTGCTTTAAAAACCGGTCCAAACTACGCCTGGGGCTTGTTTTCAAGAAAGCAAAACAAAACTACACGAATGTGCTATGAGGGGGAGAACTACAGCAGAAATAAGAGAAGGGCAGTGAGAGAGTCACTGGCGTGCACACTTAACTGCACTGCAATGTCTGTCTGTGACGAGAAGAGATCCGGTTACACGCGTAAACTACCGTCTGGGCAAGTCGGAAGCATTCAGGACACCCAACCCCCTTCCCAGATATTGCTGATTAAATAATAAAAGCATGATAATCGAAGCTGCATTTCCATTTCTGAAATCTAACTCACAGGCTGGTCTACCGCGGGGGCTGCAGTCCCGTCCCCCCCAAATCCTTCCCCAACAGTCTGCCTGACTTATGCACCCCATGCCAAATGCACAGAGGGGGAAAGGGAGGGAGAAAAATAAATAAATCCTCAATTTTAATGGCTCATTTCCGTGGGACACTACCCTTAAGCCCTGGGCCTGACATCAGTAAAGAGACAACCCCTCAACCCCAATCCTGCATTAAACCTTCCCATCTGCACAAAACTCAGAGCAACGCATACGAGTCGGGAGTACGTCTAATCAGATTTTTCAGTTTGGTTCTCCTCTCCAGAGAGGGGACGGATAGTCGGACACGCTGGTGGCAAGTGAAGCTGCCCAAACAGGCTGAATTCCCCCATTAGTTCTTTTTCCCATACTCGTTCGTGTGTGTTTGTTTGTGCATAGGAAACTGAATTTGTTGGAACAAACAAGAAAGATTTGAAAAAAGTAACGTTCATGGAATGTAAGTAATGGAAGTTGTCTTTTCTAAACATTAAATCTCAGTACAACTCCAAATCCATATCTGTACGTTTTGGCAATAAATATAGAACCGCTGGCATATTTGGGTGTATCATGAATTATTGGAAAAAGATTTAGCTTTTGATTGTAACACTAATCATTATTGAACTTATAGATACAAAATGATTAACCAGGGAAGAAAGGGATTAGGAGAAAGGCAACAGACTTGTAATGAAAAAAATCCATGACATATTGTAATAGATTACATTTTATTCCCCCAAACTGGATGAGAACCAAAATACCTTTTGCTTTATTGCCAACAAACAAACTCGATTTAAAACTTTACTATAATCCCACTTTTTAGAATATGTATCCAGTGTACCATAACTAGTTTATTATGTTAAATGATATTAAATGTATATTTACTTATTCATGTGTTATATCATACTTGTTTACTTGCATTGCATCACTTGCAAAAATGACTGAGGTTGTGGTCACATGTACTTAACGTTGCAGTTCTAATTAGTTTTCTCTGGAGATATACTACGTGTTTATAAATGCTTAATGGGGGGAGAGGGAGTAAAGTGTTGCTCAACAATCAATCACCCGAAAAGAGGCCTAAATGATCATGGCAATGAAAATGTGTCCCAGCGTGCCATATAACTTCTCTTTAGCGAGGGGATGTGGAATCAGATGAGGGAAGAAAAGAAGGACATTTCTCTTATCAGTCACTGTATCCGCCGCTCAGTCTCACTTTTGAATGGCCTCTGCTCCTCCGTTGTCTCCTCGCTGTGATGTCATGCACACACACCTGATTATCAACATGCAGCCATGAAGCAGTGAAAAGAGGAGCGAGGGGTATAGAGGCTAAACACATGCAGGGAAGAAAGGCCTGATGGGAATCTTTTCACAACAGTAAACACTGCATGAATTAACCTATTAGAGGGCTGACAATGTGACGCGTGACCAGGAAATGAATGAGGAGAGGATGATATAAATATATATATATATGGTATACACTGCTAATATAATGTATGACATTATGTTACTATGTTTTTTTGTCATATTATTTTACAGCACTAAGCTCAAATGTTGTTATTAAATGACTTTTATAAATACATTTGGATTTTATCTGGATTTAAAACTGAACAACTGAGCTTTTATTCATACGTATTTGAATTCTCTACAAATATAGTTGGATTTGCCAAAGTCAGGTATATCATATTGTTTCACAGAACGCTTATGTATGCATGTGTGTATAAGTGTGTGTAGTGTGTACGCAGTGTCAATCAACCCAGATTCTAATTAAGAGTTGCTGTGCAAGGTTAGCGATTGTTGCTAGGGAAGGAAATCACTATCAGCGTCCCATTTTCATATGAATGAGCTCTTTTAATTAAACTGAACAGCTAATGAGAGCCTATATCAAAATAATAAAATGTTTTACCAGCCACGGCAGAACTGAACAAAAAACCGTGATGATGACTTACAGTATGAGAGGAAGAAGAGCAGAAGACAGGGAGACAAACGGAAGTGAAAGGCAGGCAGATTAACTGGTTCACAGCAGAAAATAGATATCTGTTGTCTTTGAACCTGAAATGTTATTTCTGCACTGACAGAAGTTCAAAGAACGCGGAGGCACAGATTGAGTTCGACTTTGGTGCACAAAAGGAACGAGGAGGAGAAAGAGGGGAGAGAATAACTGTCGACTCGCGTGTTGTAAGTCTGCTGCGTCCACCAGGCTGAGAGAGCGAGAGGCAGAAAGGGAGATCCCAGATGAAAAGCAGAAGAAAAACCTTCTCCTTCCATTGTTGGAGTTTGCGTGTGCGCGGTTGTCAGGCGTGAACGCATACTCGTGTGCCAGCTATAATTTCTCCATTTGAAGGTTAATTAACGCTTGAAGTAAAAGCTACACGACTGCAAATCAAAGCCAGTAAACAGTCTTCCAGCCTCAGGGGATTATTAGAAAATAAATGAAAGCCGCATAAAACAATTCATATATTTGAAATGTGAACTTTTAGAGGCAGTTTTCCCTCCGCATTCCTTTGATAACACTAAAGTGATCAAGGACGAGTGAGAATAAAACTGTGAGTATAACAGTGTACACGGCGTGGAGGTAGTCATGGCAATATATTAAGAAAAAACACATCCTATAATGTTTACATCAATACAGTTACATTTATCCCAAGTATAGAAAATGCCAATATTATAATCATCGAATATGAGTTTCTCCACTCTGGATCCGCCACTTCAAACGGAAACCATCAGATAGATTTTTGCAGCAGCCAGTGGGGTAAGCAGGGAAACAAACAAACAAGGGGAGGCACAAAAAGCAATTTAGGCTCCAGAGTGTGATGTTAGCGGTGTATATATATTCGATTCGGGGCTGTGCCTGGTGGATGTCAACACCCTCAATCTGGCAAACTAGAGGGGTATAAACTAATTAAGGAGAAAGACAGCCGAAGGGGCAAAACAGAGGGGGGGGGAATTCAAATTAAAAGGTAGGAGATTAGTGACAGAGGCAACGTACTTTCTACTTATTCTGGAGTTCAGTTACGACGTTTGGAAAGAGTGAGGACGAGACAAAGTGTTAAACGGGGAATAAAGAGTCAGAGACACGGATGAGGAGAGTTTTAGCTACAAACTGGTTAGGAAGTTATTGCAGACCATCAAATGAACACCACGGGCCTGTTTTTATGTTTTGTTTGTCTCACTGTCCCCTTTTTCCTGCCGTTTTCTCTCCGTCTCTGTCCGCCTGTCTCCCATTAGTTCTCTCAGAGGAGCTGTGCCTGTCCCAGCTCCGGAGCGTGTATCTGATGGGCAGCGGGCCACTGTTTTCATAAACACAGTTTTTGGAGGGCTCGCATACATACACAAACAGCAGCACCACAGGCCGCAGCGTCAGATCTCCTCTAAACCTCCGTCACTCACTCTGCTCCTCTAAAAGCCCCCATCAGGCTGTGTTTGGGCCGGTCTGACAGTGCCGGGACTTTCAGACGGGTCCCAGACAGAACCACAGCCATGTTTGGGTCCCCCATGTGCAGACACCGACACCCCGCGCCCCCCCATCCCACCCGAAGACCCCATTCTGAACCACACTGCCACCATGTTAGTCCGAACCATTAGAGCACACACAGCGTGGGCCTCAGAGCGCAACGCGCGCCCTTTAATCAGATAAGCTTGTGTTTGGTTGAAAAATAAAGCACAGCAGTTTGTGTGGGTTTAAAATGGGACGTCATCACATCACTCTCTGAAGAACCTTTCAACCATTTTTTCTCATTGTTGAAGAACCATTTGCGGTTTTCCTGCAGCAGAAATTCTGAGGTTCTTAAGTGTGCTTTTGGTTTTCTGTGTCACCAACACCGTCTACGTGACAATGGCGCAGCTGTCCCATCTACATAAACATCTTCATGTATGGAGGCATTCCTAAAGATCCATCCACCTCGAAAACAACAGTAGTCACGGGAACATAACTGCTCACAGGCCGCACTCTGGTCCAGCAGTGAGGCGTTTTCTCCAAATAACTGTTTGAACCCCATTTTAAGTGGCTATTAATATTACTATCAATATTTTTTGACATTCTCACTAGATCAAATAAATAGTATAGTTTGACTCTGGCTGTTGTCATCAGGGTAATTTTCTCAACAAAGAGCTCTGTACAAACCCTGCTGTACACGACCTTCTCAGCACCCAACAGCGGGTTATCGACACAAGTTACAAGCTAAATTGTTAAAGAAAGAAAGAAAGAAAGAATTGTCTTCAAGCGGCAGGACAAGAGCTGCTTGTTATCGTTCAGAAACATTTCTCTTCATCAAGATCAACTTGTACATCCTCCACTTGATCTGAACAGGAAATATTGTGCTTCAAACTTGATTTCATTGATTTTACAGTTAATCTACAAATTGAGATTTAACATAACAAAGCTTAGAAAATATAAAGCATTTGTCTAAATCTGACTTGAATTCCACAGCTAAAAAAAATAACATTTGTGTTCATGGTTAAATGCATCACAGTGCAGAAAAATGTTAGGATGTGGATACAGACAGCTAATCACACAAACTGCATGACACACGAGGAGAGTTAGCACTGGTTACTTTGTTATCTACTATCATGTTTGTTGACCAATAAAAACATAACGTGCACCTCTGGGTTGCAGCAGACTCCCATGAAGACATTTCATCAGCTTGTGAAACTAGCATGAGAATCCAGGAATAACTGACATCTCTTGGACATCTTTCAGAGTGGAAGTGACTTTTCTGTGACCGCACACATCACACAACCCCACCGGCAGGCATTTCGGTTTAAAAGCTCCTCTCTGCAGCCTGGAGTCCCCTCAGCTGTAACACAATACTCGAAAGGGAACCGCTTCAGGCATTTCCTTCAAATTCATGAATCTGATATTTAAGATTTTTTTTTAAACTAACAAGGACATATCTACAGGTCTTTCTTTCTTATTTTTTTTACATGAAATAATGTTACAACTGATCACCATATGAAGCCAAAAATAAAAGCTGCAGCATCGTTGAAATAATTGACTTTTTTTTCTTTGCCGAAGCGAGGCAGTATTTGAAGTTGCCTGCTCTACTTTATGGATTACAAATATGGCAACTGAAGAAAGAATGAGCAATGTGATTAACAAGTGTGCAGAGAGAATAGTGAGCGAGGAAGTTGACGACGCCTTTTTCTGTGTATGCACAGTGAACCATTGGAGTTCTGTGACTGAATCGTCCCCGCTTCCTTTCGCTCATCACTGGAGTGCAGGTCCAGTTGGTAAGGGACGTCAGCAGCTACAGAGCTGCAGAGTACTGGCTGGGAAATCAAGGTGATGCTGCAGGTGACCTCCAACCCCCACAGGACTCGATGCTGAGCTCAGCCGTACCGATTGAGTGTTATTCTGAGCACAGCAGCCGCTGTCCTTCCACCCGCCGCCTCCCTCATCCTGAGGCGATGCGCAGGGAGACGAGAGGATGAAGGCTTCAGTAAAAAACAGACCGCTTTGGGTATTTCAGGGTAAAGGAGAAAGATATCAATACATTGCTGTAATGAGGCGTCCGCACTAATTTGCATGTTTTTCTTTCTCCATGAGTAAATGACACAGAAATAGACATGGAATCATTTCAGAGGAAAGGGCAGAACCGGGGTGGTCCTAAAGGCGTTTCATTGGAGTGAACGGCTTAACCCTGGAAACAGTTTTGTGGAGGGAGCAGCTAATCAGTGTCTTTGATATGCAAAGCAAATTTAGTTTTAGTAGCTTATTGTGGAATTTCTCTTTTATCCTCAAATTAAAGACTGTGCTAAAAATCCATATTTTTCATTTTTGAATGCTTATTATAGCCGTGCAGATGGAAGTTTATTTGGAATTGAAATGGTCACTTTAAAGCAAACCTCTGAGTGAGAGGTGCAGATAATCCCGAATGAAGCAGAATCATAGATAATCTCACTGGTCTCTTTTGTTATCATCATCCCATTTGCAAAAATATTCGCCACTGTCAGAGTGAAAAAGTGTGCGAGTTAAAACAGGAGTGGACCATCAGTTACTGTGGACAACAATTCATTTAAAACAAGGAAGCTGACACACTGTCGCTCCTTATTGTCGGCATAAAGGGTCGGGATGTTCATGGTTTAATTATTCTGTGATCTTGTCTTGCGGTTACATTAAACAGCTTCAGTGTTATTTCACAGCAGCTTTTATTTTGCCACCACCATACAAAGCAACAAGCAATGCAATTCAAGTCAAGTCAAGTCAAGTCATTTTATTTTGTATAGCCCAGAATCGCAAATTACAAATTTGCCTCAGAGGGCTTTACAGTCTGTACACATACGACATCCTCTGCCCCGAAACCCACCATCGGCACAGGAAAAACTCCCCAAAAAATGAAAAAACCCTTACAAGAGGGAAAAAAAGGGAAGAAACCTTAGGGAGAACGTCAGAGGAGGGATCCCACTCCCGGGATGGACAGACTACAATGGATGCCATGTGTACAGAATGAACAATGTATAATACATGCAATTCCTATGACAGAAATGATTCAAGTAATTGTGAGTAGTAAGCCAGGCGCATAGCAGGACCACTGCAGAGGCAACCACCATCAGATAGAACCACCATCCACAGAAGCCTGTGGGGAGGGAGAGCACAGAGATTTTAGGAGAGGGTAATGTCGGTTTATGAGTAAAGTAATATGATTAATATCTAAAATAGTGATGATGATGATGATGATGATGGCAGCAGCAGGCGTCAGCATGGCCACGGTAGGTGTCAGGACCAGGGTCCAGAAGGAACCACGATCTATGGACCTGATAGGGGCGAAAGCACAAAAAAAAAACTCCCGGAAAGAAGCTGAATTAGTCATGTGCATTAATAAAACTTGAATTATGGTAGAACGAGAGCGTGAGAGAGGAGCTCGGTGTGTCCTAAGAATTCCCCCGGCATTCTAAGCCTATAGCAGCTTAACTAAGGGCTGGTCCGGACTAACCTGAGCCAGCCCTAACTATAGGCAAGAGGCTCTGTTAAGTTTTGTGAAACCTTATACTTCTTTTCAAACACACAACTATTTCACTGTGCAACAGAGGGACGTGTTGTGCTTTTTATTCCTTTTGGATTCACAGCTGGCTGAATTCATTGATACCAGTTATGCAACAAGACATAAAGGAATTAAAACGTAATGAAGCATCAATAAATAAGAATACATTCAGCTACTAACACCTCAGAATTACTTTGAATGCAGGATCATTCATTTGTGGTGAACTGAAAACTGAAAAAAAATCAAGACTTCACACTACTGCAGGAGCAGTGAAAACTAGTCTGGAGTTACAACTAAATATAAGCCTGTATTTGCGATCATGATTTACAAAGGCATTGGGGGAAAAACTTCCACAGCTGATGGGGGGGATGGGAGATAAGAAGTGCAGGAAATGGAGGAGTCGGCTGAAAGAGGCTGCGGCGGTATTAATTAAACAATGCCCATTTTAATCAGAGCTAATTATATTTGCAGGCGAGGGTTGAGAGGAGTGAGGGTGATTTTATCTGCCTCTGTGCTCATTAGTACGGTGAAGCTGTCTGATACAGCTTCTGTCATCAAATCATCAGCAATAAACATAATCTCTGTCGTAGGGAGGTGATACTGGTAACACTGGAATGGTGAACACCAGCACAGACACGGATACGGAGCTGGTTAGGGATCAACCTCCGACAAATGGGGGAAAAAAGTGCATCTAGAGCTGCTTTAGAGATAAAAATATATTCGGTGAAACAATGAAGAAGTGGAATATAATAATCCAGAATGAGATGTAGTTTATTTGACGAGAGGAGCAGCCTAACCAACTCCCCACTGGTTAAACTGTTAATTAATGTTGCACCCATTTATCATTTAAACGGCTGCTAATCAGTCTTTTCAATCTACTCTGCCTTGAACCACAATTTAAACTCTTAATTTTTCCCCCCTTCCTTTGTCTTGTCAATAAACTGGCCACTGTTACCTCCCGTCCGTTTCGCCCTCTTATCTCTTCTCATCAGTGACCGTTTCCCTGCTATAAACATTCAGGAGCTCAGATGTTGACCCTCGACTCCCGGCTGAGGTCAACGGCGAAGAAAAGGAGAGGGGTATCGAATAGAAAACATCACGGACGTGTCGCATTTCCAGACGGGCCAATTCAAGAGGAGAAAACTATACAGGGTGCTAAGAGGGAATGCGGATGAGTGTACGAGCGCCGGGGCCCTGGATGCACAGGAGGAGCAGTGGGTCTCTGACTCACTCGGGCTCGTTGACGGAGTGTGAGAACACACTCTTAGCTGCAGTCCCATCAACCTCCTGCCACAATCAGCCACGGCTGTAAAAGTGGATTATGCAATCCACCCAAACCTCCTCCCCTAAGCTCGGAAAAGGGCCGTGGTGTGTGTTTCTCTCTCGCCACACAGACACACACGCACACTATCACACACAAAACAACAGGATTAGCATGCATGTTAAAAAGAAACAAGGGGAAACGTGGTGCATACAGCATCTGTGTTAATGAAACGTAAGGATCTTTATTAAGACAAGGAGGATGAAAGTAATCGGCGTTGATAAATTGAGTCAGTGTGTACAATCACGTTACGGCAAAATGCCTTTTATTTTTTCAATTGGATTGAAAATTACGTTGAGATTGGCTTTGAGCTAATTGATGTATTTGTGTGTATGGGATTCTTTTTAGAAGTATATCATACTGATAAGGATACAGCTTTGATAATTAGATATGACTAATATGAACATTTAAAATAGAAAACCCAGAACCTCCATAACTATCAATCGACACAACATGATTTGCTTGCAAAATGATATTAAGAGAATATTTAGGAGCATGAAATATTACTTCCATATGTGTCTCATGATGTAACACATCTAACCAGTAATGGACATTGAACAAAATGTTTTTGATCAAAATTAGAATAGATAGTGAAAGAAAGAACAGGGGTGAGTGAGAGAGAAATTGGAGAGACACAAGGGTGAAAAGCAACAGAGGTTTGTTTTTTCCTCCTCCGTCTGGTTTTCTATAAGAGGACTGAGAGGAGATAAGACTAAAAGGACTGTCACTCAGAGGAACAATCCCCCCAGTGTCCCCTCTTGCTCGTGCTGCGTCCCCCCCCCCCCCCCCTTGATTTCTACAGATTCCTGCTGAGATAGAGTCGCTGTTCACAGGGACAGTTTGCTGACATCATCTACTACATACTTAGTGTCCTGCACTGTCGCTGCCCCACCCAACCGCACTTCTGTGACATGCTGGACCCACATACACACATTCACAAAAACCCTCAGGCACATGGTCATTTCCACCCTTTCATTGTGGACTGGAAATTACCTTTTCTTCCTACTTCCTTGTGTTTCATTGTTTACTCATTGAAAAATGGTTTGACTTAAAAGGAAGTTATAGTGTGTGCATGATAAAATAACAATAACAATTTCTGAAAACTCAAATATGATTTTTTTTTACAGTAAGGATGACAGCATAGCAAACTAACCAGAGAGAAGTTTATAGTTCAGTATGCATTTATGCCGTATGTGGCTACAGTGGAGTGCACATGCTGCCTTAGGTACTGCACATGCACACTAACATAATGCTTCACATTGTGCATTCATAGAGAAGTGCACATTTTAAATTTTGTGTTGCACACAAATACTAGATCTAATGATGAACGACTACAGAGCAAATAACAGTCAGAAATAAACTTTCAGAACAGGTTTGCTTTATTATTCTTTCTGAAAAAGATCGGTTTTCAGTTCAACACAGGCAACCTCTGGAATAACAGCTAGTCTGTGTAAAATGAAGCTCTACAAAACACCATTTTACCAAGTAAAATGAGTTCAAATCAGTTTGAAATTATACCGCCAATGGAGCCTAAAACATGAGCTTCATCCCAGCAAGGGAGCAAGACGCACACATTGAATACAGAGATCTGTTTAAACTTCAGTGTTTCTGTAATGCCAGTAAATGTGTTTATGCCAATCAAGGCTCTGCTGAATTAGAAACATGCAAGTCAAAAGCGGGGATTCTGACTCACGACAAGAACAAAGATGCCAATTGGTTTTAAGATAACTCAAATGTATCAGAACAGAAGAGCAGCCTCAAACCTTGTGATGTAGAAAACTGGATTAAGTCCATTTCCACTAAAGGAAGATAAAAGAAAAGGGTTCTTTCCACTGCGTTCAGCATTCCATTGACTTTCTGCAGACTGTCGCCATCAGAGGCTGATAGAAGAACATGATCATACCTCTGATACAGAGGCAAGTATTGCCCTCACCGCCACATGACACGTGAGACTGTCCTCTGCCCGTCTGAAGCACCGGGACGTTAAGGCGAAGCGACTGACACAAGTCACAACTGAACCATCTTTTTATGGGGATCAAAGACGTACCGCTTGAAATGCAAATGAATGGCAACGGGCTGAGAATCTGTTTTGGGCTCCTCTTCATTTGTTGGTCCACTTTTGCTTCCACCCTTCCCTTTCTTCTTGGAGGTGGAGGATAACAACTGCTTGGTCTCAGGGAAAAGACCCTCTGGAGAAAAGATAAACAAGCAGGTCAAGTAAAAAGGCCGATCTATAAAAATAAAAATAAATCATTATAGATTGCTTTATGTAATACGTCGGTCTTGTACTGTGTGCAGCACCTGGGTCAACCTAATCATCTAAGTGTAGTTATATCTAGTGCTGGATAGAGAGCCTTTGTTCCTGGTTATGTGTGCAGTAGGTACTGGATCTGATGCCTCAGTCTTCCTGATGTAACCAATGAACCAATAGAAGAGAAGTAACCGGTCGCTCTGCCACGTTCTGCGTTTGTCACTTGGGCCTCGTGCTCTGGTGCACTGAGCCGTGAGCCTGTGCACGCATTTAAAAAATGAAGCTACGCTGCCATATCTAACCCCGCGTCTCTCTGCATGTGGCTGCTCATTCTACACAAGGAAGGTAAGAAGTGTTATAGGTTCACTGCTTTACATGCTGGCTGTCTGACCTCACGTACAACGGCGCCAGCATTCTTCTTGTTATGGTTATGCCAGTGTGAGGGTTGTTATGGTTACAGTGCAGATAGAAATCTTCTCGTTATCTATGATCAGCTAAATATTTCCGTTTATTACCACAGAACACACTCGCACGGCCAAACGTCAGTGATTTCGGTTCACATACAAGTGAGACATTAGAATTGCCCTCAAATACATTTGTATAAGGAAGATATGTCTAAAATGTTTACCAACTACTGTGTAATAAAAAAAACTGAACCACTAAAGCCTGAGAATCAAGATCAGTGCACGTGAAGCATTTTTACGGATGACTAGTGGCGTACGCATACTCGACAGTAGATTCAGATCCAAAATAAAAAACACCAGATGTCAAATTTAGCTTTGGTGGAGAAATAAAATAGTGTCGGCAGTTAAGTTGGTTAGTGAAGTGAAGTTTATTAGGAGCAGTATAAAATCACGCTTAGACCACCGTGTTTCCTTTCCTTATGACAGATAAGAGAATAAAGGAATGAATTTATCAACACGAATTACAAAACACTCTAAATCAAGATTTCACATGTGATCATATTTACTGCTTTTCTTTGAGTTATACTAAAATTATTCTTTTGTTGACAAGCAGAACAACAAATGTGACCGTATTGCCTTAGGCTTTAAGGAAACCACACAGTTCTTATGTAATAATACGGATAATAGTGAGTAGATGAATAGGTGATGAAAACTAATTGTTATCTTATCAACAGAATGTTCTGTTTTAAAGTGTTAGATGAAAACCGCTGAACGTCTGTATTCCAGGAGAAGTGTGCGTTACGGTGTCTCAGACTTTTGAGAATGAAGAGGATGTAGGTGAGGTTCTCTTTCTAAATGTTTTTGTTTTCTCTTCCCTCCCGGTGTGGAGCAGTGGGCTCGGAGCAACAGAAGGTAAAATAAACAGGGAACAGACTTCCCCCGGAACACAGGCAATCCCCAGAGGAATCCTGGGAATGTGGCTCAGGATGTCGGGCCTACCACTATTACCGCATCCTGAAAACGGTCCGCAGAGCCCCGATCGGGAAAGTGCTCTGGATGTGTGTATTTGTTGAAGACGTGGCGATGCGACCTTCCTAAAAGCTACAGGGAGTTTTATGGGCGTGACGCAGCAGCGCTGGTTTTGGTCATGGTGAAACAGAGGTGAAGATGCAGTAACGTCTCACCTCAGGTGAACCTTACCTTGTATTCGGATCTTGAACTTCCCGCTCTGGCCAAACCCACCCTCCACAACGCCAGTCTCGCCTGTAGACAGTACGACCTTCAACCCCAAAAAGAGCTGGAGGTTGGTCTCCTTCTTGAACAGGTTGCGGCCAATCACAGAATAATCGTCAGTCACCTGAGCAGGAAAGAGCAGCGTTAATACAAAGAATTTTAATACAGTATTATGTGATCATCTGTTTATGAGTGTGAAAATGTCGGGGTGTATTTTAGTAGCGGAATCTCATATTGAATTCCTCTGATGTCCACGTCTTGTGGCGTTTCAGGATTTTACTCACTCGTGACAGCAGAGGGAGGATAAGGAGCTGATAGTCTGCCGTGTCCCCTCCCCAACTGTATGACATGCCAGAAGCCACATTCTCCGAGGCCTGCCGCCTTGCTGTCTCACTCTATCCCTTTCATACTGCATATTTTATGTTGTATTTGTTTGTACTTCTTTCTTATCATCCATCACTAAGTCGATCTAACCCGGCACTAATCTGATAACATGAGGGCACCGCTCTGTCTCCAACTGACCTCCCCCACTACCCGTTCTCCCTCTCTTCTGCCTGACTCTCATTCATTCTTGAACATTTGACCCAGACGTCCCTCCAGCGTGACTGATGCGCTGATTAAAAAAAATACAGTTGCTTTACACGTCTGACAGACGTATGAATTGTGACTAGAGGAGGCCGTCACGTCTCGACAATGCCAGCAATGTGTTCTTCCACAAAAAGGACCATAACTGCCCCTCTCTGTGAGATAGATGAAGAACAAACGTAATGCCACATGACCAAAGTCTGACTTCTTCCTCACGCTGTTCCAATTCTGAGTCACTGACTGGAGCTGTCAACACCCTGAGGTGCTAACAGCAGGAAACTAGTTCACACGCTTGACCCCTGACCTGAGGCTGAACCTGACAAGGGCGCACACAGAAACACTCAACTGTACAGGGCAGAAGAAGAGAGTCACTACATGTTCAGATGGAATACAAACAGTGGAAGTTTGGAGGGTCCTGACTTCTTGAAAAATTCTCAAATCAGCTGAAATCAATAAGAAAAAAGAAACAGCATCAGATAAGCCGAGATATGGATCGGCTCGGCATGAACGGGAGCTCAGGATTCAGGACAGAGCGCAACAACAGTCTCACTGGACCAAAAAGCAATGTGCATGTGTGAGAGAGAAAGAAGCTGAGCAGGAAGAAAGTGGCGCTTAACTGACACAGCCATGTGGGTATTCCTGCGCCGCTCAGGTGTATCCAAACAGGGCCAACCTCTGACAGGCAGACAGAGCTGGTGGCGTCAGTGCGCCACCCACGCACACCTCTGCGTCACGCTGCCTGCTAAGGCATGCACACCCAGCCAGAGCCGGAGACACTGATCACCAGGGCTGAATGTGCGTGGTTGTTTGTGTGTGCATGTTTATGACTTTACAATAGGGGCTCTGTCTGCCAGGCACGGTCCACTGCCACCAGCAATGAGAAACATCCAAAGGGGAAACACAGCTAGAGGGAGCGCAAGGTGACAGAGAGGGCAGAGGAGGAAGGGTACCACTCACGGGTGAGCAGAGAAGATGCCAGTCAGAAAAGACGAAAAAAAGAGACTCATTTCAAATAGAAAGCGTGTCCCACTCACCCTTTCCACCTGACCCTCCTTGTGTTTGGTCTTGTAGATGCGCAGACGAGGCAGGGCCGTCTCAGCGTAGCCTTTATCTTCAAACCCCTGCAGCAAACGGCCCTGGAAAGCCAACCGGCAGGCATTGGCGTGGATATCTGTGTCCAGCTTGGAACCAATCACCAGGCAGAGTGAGGGGCATGTGACCGGCCTCTCAAACTCCAACAAGGCCCATTGTTGTGGCTCAGGACCCAGACTGGCCTCTCCCTGACCAGTGACATACTCATCCTGGTAGAAGTACTCCCTCTCGAAGGAGAAGGGGGAGTCCAGTGAGCAGGGCTGAGGGGGAGACGGCTTAGTGTCTGAGGGCGGCTGCGAGGCATCAGCAGGTGGCAGGCCAAAGAACATCACCCTCGCCATGACCGTCTCATGACCCACTGTGATGTGGAACTTGGCGCGGGTGGCAAGAGAGCCCTTGAAGTAGCCGATCTTCCTCACAGAGATGACTGCTGCATACAGGGTGCGCAGGGACCCTGGGGTGCACACCACACCCCGCTCTAACAGTTTAGGGTCAAACTGTGTCACACACACACCCACGCGGTCCCCCTGCATGGCGCCCGACACTGGCTTCCGAAACATCTGCACGGACTTTATCTTCTTTGTCACCTAACGTCAGAGAGCATAGAGATACAAGTGCAAAATATATTAATACTTCTTTAAGGGTATATTTACACACAACTGACAAGAGAAAGCATGAAGTACATCAATCCACAGCACGGTACATTATGGCTGATGAATACACTTTGTCTTAACTCATAATGCTGCAGCGACGGATGTGTTTGTTGTTAGTTTTTTACCATTTCAATCAATCGTTATTCAGCTTCCACCTAGTTTTTGCATTTAAGAGCTAAAAATTATACAATTTTCATTAAATATGCACTGTTGCTTCAGAACTTGCAGCTGAGAACGGAAACCAACAATCCTTGATTGCGGGATATGGCATACCACAATTTTTTTGTGCTTGTTTTTGTTGTCTATTTCACTATTTGTCTACTACAGATCAGCAGTAGAGGCACAGATCAACACTCCATAACAAATAACTGTTAATTTAGCCATTTGCTGCCACCAAGAGGTGGACAAGAGAAATGTACAGAGAACTGCTGAGCCTGGCTGAAAGTGGGCATCTGGTCCAAATTACCCACGGACCCAGGGTCCCCTCATCCTTCCCTCACATTAAACTAAAACATCTTCTGCACCCATAGGGACATCCTTCCCTCCGTCTGCCCGCTTCCACTCAACTTCTGAACTTCCGAGTCTCTGCGGCTCCCACAAAATGATTTCCAGCGCTCTGATATGTTACCTGCCTGTAAATATCAGAGATTTTGAATTCATGTATTTTTAAGCATACCTTTAGCGCTGGGATTTCCACAGTGTCATTGATGGCCAGCGACCCCTGCAGGATGGTTCCAGTCATGACGGTTCCCTGACCGCGGATGGAGAAACAATGGTCCACAGCCATGAGGAGGTCACCTCCGGGGTCTCGCTGAGGGAGGTACGTCTGCTTCTTCAAAAGCTGACACGGAAAACCAAGATGGCAAGAAGAAGGACACATATAATGTCGACTTATTTATGCACGTGATAAGATTATCCACTGTATTGTTTTTCCATCGAAAAGTATTGACTTAGTTTATTCCTCAATGAAAAATGTCCAAATGTCTGTACACTACATATCTGGATGTCAACATGTTTTAAACAAATGTAAGATATACTTATCTATACAGCAATAAACAGACAGCACGTCCTGTACTACTATATACTACCTACCTATGTTGACTGGACAAAGAAAGTATGTGTAGTAGTTTGTAGTAGCTGAAGATTTTCTTTCTTAATTTAACACAACTTGAATAGCAGCAGTCTGTCAGCTGACTGACCGCACTTGTTCATAAGTGAGAACTTATGTGCTCTTTTGGGCTAAATTAGTAACTATGGAGGGAAACCGGAGTGTTTCCGGACTTTACCTCTATTAACTCTGGCACTCCGTGAGGCTCCTCTGGGGCAGCAGCCTCCGGGCCCCCGGGCTTTGCTGCCACAGCAATCACTGGACATTCCTTAAATCTGGTCAACAGAAATAAACATGATATTTACATTATTATTATTATTATAATTAAATGATTAAAGTTAATTTGAATTTAAAAAAACTGTGGGTCAGACGGACAGACCAGTGGAATCCAGAGAGGGAAAAAGAATGTGTAATGAATGAGGAATTTTGGCAAGAGATCAAATCCTGGGCCACTGAGATTACATGGGATGCCCAAACCATATATATATATATATATATATATGGTTATATATATATATATATATATATATATATATATATATATATATATGCCAATGTGTTCTTATACTTGTATGGGATTCAGACCTGGTGCCCTCCAGAGTTTTGTGCAGTCTCTTGGTCATTTTCTCAATGGCACTCTGTCTTTTGTTGGCTGGCAGTAGGTCAATTTTATTGAGGACGACCACCATGCGAGGGCAGGTCAGCTCTCCTATCAGCAGGCACTCTGCAGTCTGAGTCTGCACCCCTTTCACCACATCCACCACCAGCATCATCAGGTCAATAATTTGGGCACCTAAAGAGGGCAGAAAATAATCAGTGGGATGTCAGATACTTTTGACACAGAAGAGAAACAAGCTGAATCAGAACACAACTAACTACTAACAATTCGCTATTTAAGACATTCCAGCTTTGCCGTTGTGCACCTTTAGAAGAACTGTGAGTAGAGACTACTAAACCGACAACAGCACTCCACCAGGAATGGACACAGCTCCCCAAAAACAACAGTAGAACAAGAGAAGTTACGGGAGGGGTGCGTGAAGGCAAAGAGAGAATAAAAGGCTGGAGGGTTGAGCTGCAGTTCACTTGGTTGTCTTTCCTTTCCCTCTTTTCGTTTCTTTCCCCAACGTTGGCAGTCTCTCTTTCCTGTGTTCCCCTCTTTTCTCTTCTTCTATTTGGCTCCTTCTCTTTCCGGTCCTTTTCCCACTTGGGACAGGAGGGGAGGTTTAATACATGCCCCGAACCCCAGTTTCCTTCCTCCCTAATCTACAGCATGTGACACCCCACTGGCTCGTACATTTCATTTAGTGCTTTGGTTACACGACACGGCAGCGTTCAGTGTTTGGGTGCCTCTCCTCTGCTGTCGTACCAAGATCTTTACCAAAAGGCTGCGGATGAAGTATAATAAATCAATTCAATTGGGGCTGCAGCTAGTATTGAGATTTATTGCCTCATTGCCGCAATTAAATTATTAATTGCTTGGTCTAATAAAAAAAAAAAATTTCCCCAACTCAAAAGGTATGATGTTTACTGTAATGGGGGAGTAACAAAACTAGAAAATATTCACATTCAAAAAGATTAAAATCAGACGAGGAAAGAACTTTTTCTTGAATAATTGATCAAAACAATTCATTGATTATACAATTGTTATTTAATAATTGTGTTCTACGGATTTATCTTTGCAGCTCTTGGTCAATATGTCATGAAGAGCCTTCAAGACCAACTTAAACTCCAATTGAGCATGATGAGCTTTTCTCTGCTTGTAGAGTAAAGGCTCCCTCTGCTGGGTAGGTCACATTCATGCGATGCAGTGAGGATGTGGTGTAAACACCAACCGGCTGTGACTGCATCCTTCTGACAGTAACATCTCTGGGTTATGTTCTTTTCTACCATGTTATTGACCGTGATAACACCATAGTACAAACTCCATATTGTACCAATGTGTTCGTGTTAATTGAGCCTAGAAATTTCAAATTTCTGTTTATGACCCCATTTTTGTGGGTTTGTGAGAAAACCGTTCTTTCTGTTAAAGTTTAAGTTTCCATAAAATGAAAATACTTGAGCTATATAGTTTTCTTATTAATGTATAAACAGCATGCACTGATCTGACCAGATTAAACGGCAGATGCTATATGGACTGTACTGCTTCTTTGGCAGCTAAACTATTGAATGAATATGCGGGCATTTTATATTCAGATAATGTCTGTAAAGAAGATTAAGAACTTGGACTTTGGTTTCAGTCAAGCAGTTTCTGAAACACCCGACTGGAACAAATACATTGCTGATTTTAGAAACGCCTGTGTATATTTATGGGTGTTTTTCATATTAAGCTGTGGATTTACATCACATTCAGTTAGCAGCATATGAATGAAACCTAACGCAGTCAAACGTAACAGGCCTGAAGTAAACCATAGCTTCATTGAGGTTACAATGTTTTGTTTGTTTGTTTT
The DNA here is from genome assembly GCF_964276395.1 of Gasterosteus aculeatus. Classification (NCBI taxonomy): domain Eukaryota; kingdom Metazoa; phylum Chordata; class Actinopteri; order Perciformes; family Gasterosteidae; genus Gasterosteus; species Gasterosteus aculeatus. The sequence goes on from NC_135705.1 coordinate 10,406,095, forward strand.
TAGTGAGAGGTTGTCATAATATGTAATTCACACTCATTGCGGACAAAACTCATACAAGTCAACACCAACCCAAATAGCTTAAAAAATTACGTAAAAACAAACACATTTCTAGAACAGTTCAACGAACATACTGACCTTCATAAAAGCTAGAATATATTTGAGGGTTTTTGAAGACATGACTGTATAAATTGGCTAACTTGCTTTAGCCTCAGCTGGTAAGAACCGTCCACTGCTGTATGAGCTCAACGTGTCCTGAACTACGCATCTTTGGTTAATTCACCACCACCTGTGCGCAGTTAAACCAGCTCACCCCCGATGATGGTGCGAATGAGGGAGGCGTGACCCGGACAATCCACCAGGGTGAACTGCAGGCTGTCGTGCTGCTGCCGGAGGCCGCCGTTGCCCCGCAGGTGATCGGGGAGGTCCACCGTGAAGGAGGAGAAGCCGAGGTCCAGCGTGATGCCCCTCTCCCGGGACTGCGGGTTCTTGTCGAAGGCCGCCGTGGAGGCGGTGCTGCTCAGCGCCCTGGCCAGCGACGTCTTCCCGCTGTCGACATGGCCGAGCACCCCGACGTTGAAATTTAACGTTTTGACTCGACTGTCTGCGGACTCTGACATTTTGACAGCGGCTCGGTGAGCTTTACGCTTTTTACGAGTTGGACGTTGAACTCGGCTACGAAAAAAAATGCAAAAACGGCAGTATTTTGGCACAGGCTTGTCAATAACAACAGGTTCTTTCGATCGGTTTGTGGCATTCAACGCGCTGTACACGGGACTTAAAAGTTACTTCAGCAGTTGAGAATAACGTCCTGCTCGCTGTCAGTGCACCCGATGCTGAGAACAACATGCCTAGGCGGAACGTTGTTCAATCCAAAACAAAAGTAAAAAAGAGGCGAACTGACCCACTTTAATAGCGGTTCGATTAAAACCTAACATCAACTATAAAATTACCAATGGGGAGATGAAAACCTCATCCATGTTTAGTGCTGTATTGATTTAGAATATTAGGTATTTATATATTGGTATTTTTTTTTTGCCATTTCTACTACGACAACGCAAATGTAGCACAAGCGGAAATGAAATGCTTTCCTGGGCGGCGGTTAAATGGGTAGAATGAGTGACGTGAAATTAAACCAATAGACAGGCTGCATTAGAATGCAAGGGCCAATGGTAACAGTGATCGTAACGGTACTTTGGGGTTTCACTTCCGCTGAGGTTCCCTAGTAACCCACATGGAAACCGATTTCCCTGTGTTTTGAGTTTCGGCGCCTATTCTGGCGGTGAGAAATTGTCGGAGGCACGGGAGAGAATATCTTCATTGTAAACCGCCCTTAGGACTTTTACTCCACATATATATCAAGTAACAGTAAATATGAAGATCGAAGAGGTGAAAAGCACCACGAAAACTCAGCGGATCGCCACGCACAGTCACGTTAAAGGACTCGGGCTAGACGAGGCCGGGAATGCTAAACAGTCGGCATGTGGTCTGGTCGGCCAGGAGGCAGCGAGAGAGGTAATGTTAATGTTTCTCTGCACCGTTATTCGTGTTGTGAGGAGTGACTTTGAGGTTGGAGGGAGGGTGAAAGGGGGGACTTCGCTCACATGCGCCAACAAGCTAGCGTTAGTTCCGTTAGCACTGTAGTGTCGCCGTTGTCGCTCTCAGGTTAAAGGTGAGCTAAAGGGGAGGTGCACCATAAATAGAACTCCGCTTCACTCATATTTCATTCCCTGAAATGTATTATGCTCGTTTCTTTATTCGAAAAGATTTAATCAGACTGATCTGAAATTATTCACGAATTCAGAAAACAACGGATCGTCTACATAGACTAACTATAATACCACCGATGATGATGCTTTTATTTAAAATACCTAACGTTAGTTATTGTTTTAGTCAAGCAGACGATCTCTATTCATATCAAATAAATCAAGGTGTAAGGATGGACAGTTATACAAATGCCCATCGTGATGTACAAATTTTTAGGCTAAAGAGACACCTGACTGCTTGTAGGTAATCATCACTTTCTCAAATGCAGCTTGTTACACCGGTAAACTGACCGGGTTTAATGAATGAATACAGTGTAGACACTGCTGGCTATATTTGAACGAAAATCCATCTCACTTGTTTTGATATAAATTCTGAAAACATAGCACAGGACTGGTCTCAGCAGGTATCCCACAGCCTCCTTGTATTGCAGTCAACTCCTGATAATATTTTACCATTGCTTATCAATTAACGGGATAAAGGTTTATCACTTTCTGTTTCTAGGCTTGTGGCATCATTGTGGAGCTGATCCGTTCAAAGAAGATGGCAGGAAGGGCAGTGTTACTGGCCGGGCCACCTGGAACCGGAAAGGTGTTTAATGAACAGCAATACTGCAGAAATGCTTCAATGAATGTGGCTTCCGTTGTTGTTGCAGAGTGTGACTCCATTCTACTTGTTCCTCCAGACTGCCCTCGCCTTGGCTGTTGCACAGGAGTTGGGAAACAAGGTGCCTTTCTGCCCCATGGTCGGCAGCGAGGTTTACTCATCTGAGATAAAAAAAACAGAAGTACTGATGGAGAATTTCAGGAGGGCCATTGGTGAGTTGTTACCCGCCAAACTAGTCCTTGTAACAGAGACTGTTGTTTTGGATGGGCTCCGATCTCTTCAGGTCTGAGTTTTGAGTTGTAAAACTATCGTGCCAGATGCAGGTGTAATGGCCGCAAACAGTTCGCAGGAGATAGTAAATGATGAACAGAGGAAAATGTCAACTTAAAAACAAACAATTCATTTAATCATCAGACTTCCTAGTGAGACGCTCAACTGAAAAACGTGGCACGTGTGTGGATTATCCTAACGAAGCATTATATGGTGTCCTACACAAAGCGCTGTCATGAGCTTGACAGCGGATTCATGAGAACAGTGTTGAGAAGGAACGAAGGCTGGAAAGGGGGAAGTGGTTTGTCGGACTGCTGACGTTCTCTGTCGCAGGGAAGGAAATTGAGCTTCATTACAGGGAGAGGTGGTCATCAGCACCTTTGCTCCTCCCCTAGAACAGGATCTCCGGGGGGGAGGGAGTTGCATTTTGAATTTGTCATCACTCTGGCGATAAGAGCGCCCTGACGGACGGTCTCTGCTTTTAGCCCTGCTGTTTGACCCTCAACACAACGAATCAGCCACCTGTGTGCTGCTCATGGTCCGTGCCACTGGCTGCATGAACAGGATAAAAAGCGTGTGATCATGTTACACAAGATTATGCCCATACCTGTCATGGGCAGGCACACACGTGTCCCCTATCTGTAATAAAATGCGTCGCTCAGGAGACAGGAATATAGAGGCCCAATTGAGTGCTCATTCTGCGCGTGTGTGTTTGTGTGTAATGTTGCCCACATTCAGGACTGCGTATCAAAGAAACAAAGGAAGTGTACGAAGGGGAGGTGACCGAGCTGACTCCCTGTGAGACGGAGAATCCCATGGGTGGCTACGGGAAAACCATCAGCCACGTCATTATCGGTCTGAAGACCGGCAAAGGCACAAAGCAGCTCAAGGTCAGACTCTTTTTGCTGCATGTTAAGCATCCTGAGAGATGTTGCCTGTTTAAGCAGTGTGATGTGAAAACTACATTTGTGGGAACTGTGTCACCGTGTTAGAAAGATACTACGTATTTGCTCAAATATTTTTTTATGAATCTTTTCGCACCAATATTGATGTGCATCTAACTATCTTTCGGATTGTGTGATTTTTGTTTTTTCTTTAACATAGATGTTAAAAGACCTTCTTTCTTCTTCTTCACTAACAGTAAACCTTACTTTTACCGACCAATTGTTAATTAATTCCAAATCTCTTGTTTCCTTAGCTGGATCCAAGTATTTATGAGAGTCTTCAGAAAGAGCGCGTGGAAGTTGGAGATGTCATCTACATTGAAGCAAACAGTGGAGCGGTCAAGGTATTGTTACTCCGCCAGTAAAATAAGATGTGAATGCTAGGCTTTCATTTGGAAAATTGTTTAGGTGAAACATTTCAAATAAAAATAAACCCCTTAACGAAAGGGCCGGCCAACAGAGGGAGGTAGTAGTAGTAGTAGTAGTAGTAGTAGTCTGTCCGCCGGTGCTTACACCATGGACGCTTGTCGGTGCGGAACTGCCGTGTGTTTTCCCCCCCTGAAATAATGGTAGGGGAAACACTGATGCCCTCGTCAGCCCTTCATGGTGGCGTTCTTTCAGCTCTGCATCAAAGCTTTGCTGAATTTCTGCTGCACACTGGAATGAGCCTCTCTCATTCCTGCACCTCTTCATGCTCCATCTGTTGCTCCATCCCCCACAATGCCTCTTTTCTAGTAGCAGGGCTTGTGGCTTCTGTTGACAGACCACGATGACGGTTCCTTTAATCGGTGCAGGTGGGCCAGGGGCGCGGGTCTGCTCAAATCAGAAGCCATGGGGGGAGGGCCGGACAACACATTTGGTACTGTTGACAGCGGTTTCATGACCTGCCTTGTGAAACTCTTTCATCCCTCAGCTGCCCCTCCAGGAAGGCATGGCACTGGATTCAATTATACACCTGCTCTCCCTCCGCCCCCTACGTCTTTGGTTTCACTGTTATCCAGAGCAGTGTTTTGAAATGATTTTTTGTTAAACAGTGAGTTGTTATTAAAATTCTTGAACTGTGTCTTTGCAGAGACAAGGTCGTTGTGACACTTTTGCTACGGAGTTTGACCTGGAGGCGGAGGAGTACGTGCCACTGCCCAAAGGTGACGTCCACAAAAAGAAGGAGATAGTCCAAGATGTCACACTGCATGACCTGGATGTTTCGAATGCCAGACCCCAGGTAACTGCCAATGTGTTCATATCAGTGCAGCTCTTTCTTCTCAAACTAAATAACAAGTTTACATAATTATCTCTGCTGTTTCAAATAATTTCTCACCGTTTGATCTCAGGGAGGCCAGGACATTCTCTCCATGATGGGACAACTGATGAAACCCAAAAAGACTGAAATCACAGGTGAAAAGAAATCCGACAACAGCTCGGCTCAAATAACTAACTGGCTTCAATACTTTTTTGTACCTTACATCCCCGTTCTCCGTGTGTTTCAGATAAACTGCGCGCTGAGATTAACAAAGTAGTGAACCGCTACATCGACCAAGGTGTAGCGGAGCTCGTACCTGGAGTCCTTTTTGTTGACGAGGTGCACATGTTGGACATTGAATGCTTCACATACCTCCATCGAGCACTTGAGAGCACCATCGCTCCCATTGTTGTTTTCGCCTCCAACAGGGGAAACTGTTTGATTAGGTAATGGTATACAAAAATTGTGCAAATTCAACAGAACTTTTTTTATTTACGATATGGTGCAAGATTTGTAGTATTAACAATAATTTGTGGCTCACCAGGGGGACAGAAGACATCAGCTCTCCACACGGGATTCCTCTGGACTTGCTGGACAGAGTCATGATAATCCGCACCATGTTGTACAAATCCCAGGAGACAAAGCAGGTGAGTCTCAGCAGCTAAGGAGCTGCGTGTGTGTGATGTGTGCCATCTGTAACAACGTTGTGGTTTGTAGATCATCAAGATCCGTGCTCAGACTGAAGGGATCAACATTAGCGAGGATGCTCTTACGCACCTGGCAGAGATCGGCACCAAGACCACCCTCAGGTAAGAGTGTTCATTGTGTATCACGGTGTGGAGTGAAGAAATGAGCAGCTTGTGCTTTCTAAGGGAAATATAAAATAAAAATACTCGTCCCTGCCTTACTCTTAAAAGTAAACTGGCTAGCTTTATTTCTTTTTACTCTATTTTATTTTTTTACATCTGTATCTATGTGGAGGGAGGGCATAGCAAAATAATTGTATTGAACAGAGTAACCTATGAAACTGTACACATGACAATAAATATCTTGAACCTTATACTTTGTGTGAATATTATATATATATATATATATATATATATATATACTCTTCCTGTTTTTGTCTCAGGTATGCTGTACAGCTACTGACGCCAGCCAGCCTGCTGGGTCGCGTTCAGGGAAAAGAGAACGTGGAGAGGGAGCAGGTGGAAGAAATCAATGAGCTTTTCTACGATGCAAAGTCCTCCGCCAAAATCCTCCAAGATCAACATCTCAAGTTCATGAAATAAAACTGGATTCAGCCAGCTGTTACATCTTTCACTTTGATTCTCCATCCTTTTTCCTGTGTTTTTCCATCTTTACCCTTCACACTGTGGCTCATTCTAGTGTCCTGGACGTATCTGCGCTAGTAGTTCTGTTCTAAAAAAGTTCAATCCATTCCCTTTGATGAAATCACATTTTTTGAATAAAAAGCGACACAAAACTTGATTCATGTTTCTTTACTTTTACTGGTACTCAGTACAATTTAACAGGATGAAGACAAGACAATTTGTTAAACACATTTCAGACTTTTTTTTTTTTAAAGAATTGATTTTCCATACAATTGTTTTGAATGCAGTTTTGCTAAATCCTTATTAGTAATTATACAATTACCTGGAACTGTGGATACATTCTGCTGTTTACACAGGCAGCAATGAATGGTTGAATATTTCTCAATTTTCTTTAAAAAATGTAAAAGTGGTAAAGAAGTTGTCCGCGTTGTCCGATAATGGGCAAAGTCCACCGCTACTTCCTGTTGGCCTGAGCTGAGCGCGAGTTCAAAACAGTCTCGGCCCCGGACCTCGCTCCACTGAATACTGACGGTGCCGCTTTGCCCATTTTCTCTGTGAATAAAGGTAAACTATCAGAATTGGTGCTACAGAAATGTATAATTGCAGATATGCTCTGTATAAGTAAACACACGTTCTTCATCCCACTTGGTGAGAGACTTGAATCTCCCCTCAATACAATCACAATCCTCCTCCTCCTCCTGTACATGGAGTGGAAACTTTGAGCATGAAGAGGAAACGCCCCTCACACAAACTCTCAGCCATAACATGATCTTATTCAGACTGCTTCCTCTCAGTTTCATCTGGAAGACAAATGTGAAATTCTACTTGCGAGTCTTTTTTATATATATATATATATATGTTTCCTCACCGCACTCCTCCATTACTTCATAAGTCTTGCTCTTTGCTGGCCCACTTGCACCCAGTTGGCCTTTCGCTTCGGTCAGGTCCTCATCTCTCACCTCGGGACGCTGCATTTGCTCATGTTCTTCTTGACCTGGCTGAGGAAAAGAAACAAAGTACGACAGCACACATGTGACTTATGGCTCTGCACGGCTGCAGAAAGTCCTTTTCAAACAATGTTAAAAAGACGACAACAATGATCTTACTTGAGACATGTTTGTGCAACTGAAGCTGGCCTTGAGAAGGTCTCCTACCCGTCAGATGTCCCCGTTTTTCAGTTGTGAGTCCAGCACGACACACACGCAAATATACCCAACCGAGCAGTGATTCTCCAGTGGATGAATCTGATCCCGGGAGTAATAAATGACGCAACAAGTGCATAAGCTCCTCCTCCTTTCGGTCTGTTTATTTAATGGTCGGCTGTCCTGCCAGCTGCTTCATGAGGATGTTAGTGCTACAAGTTGTGGCACTACATTTTCCCAAATAAATCCCAGAGATCCTTAACGTTAACTAATCTATATGTGTGTGTATCCTCTACCAGGTGATAAGCAAGACAAGCAAATGGGACTCGAAGTTCAAAAGGTGTAACTCAAAATATAAATAGCTGGGTGTTTTAAAAGTTCCACAAACATCCTACCGTGCTTAGCCTGTGAAGAAATACAAAAACATGTTCAGAGCAATAAAGAAAAGGGAGCAGGGAGGAGAATAGAACATTTCCATCCTTTAAAAGAATGCTGGTTCCACCCCTTTCTGCTCATTTTCCATAATGACATCATTATTCTGCCCCAGAGACCTTACATTCTGTAAGCCGAGAGGAAGGACAAACAAACATGTCGCTGAACTCAAGCCCATTTAGCTCCCTAAATGTTTACGATGATAAAAAATAAATCTGATTGCAACATGTTTGTAAACCCAAGAAGTGTGCAGCCTCTCACATGCTATATATTAATAGTAATGTTGTAGTAATAGTAAACTTGTTTAACATAAGAATTATGATTAATGAACTTCAAATGGTGATGTACTATTAAGCTTTGTTTGTGGTGCGTGAAACAAAATTCCTTACCGCTTCACCACCTTGTCAAAAACAAACATTTTACGAGATAATTAATAAAAATAGCTGGAATCTCCAGAAAAGGTGAAAGCAAACCTTAAAATGAGAGTTTGGTTTGTTTTGAACAAACACCGCAGATCTGTTTATATTTGCATCAATTTAAGCCAAAAATTCAATACATTTAACTCTTTATCAGCCACAATCACAATACATCCAAAACTGTCAGGACGTGCTTGAGTTTGCTTGTATGAGCCAACACAGGAATGATGTAGGGAAAAAACATCAGCGTCATACAGCCACACATTCACACATATGAGGTAAACTTCGTCGTTCCCTCGTTGCTTTCACGCTGTCAGTAACTGTCAGCCCCGTTTTGTGGCGAAACATGAACTTTCTTCCAAACCAGTTCCCCAATTTCCAGTTCAATTTAAGTGTGTTTCTGTCTGTATTTGGGCAGAAGTTGAGTCCTCACGAACTGAATGAGTCGAGTCTCTGTGACAAGGACGGCCACGCACACAGTGAGCAGACACAATGCTCCCACGCCGATGTGGACCAGCCTGAGTAACCAGCCGCCGTCACAGCAGAGTACAACCTGCGACCAGAGGAAAAATATATACGCCAGTCAGGACCAGTGATTAGAAGGTTCAACAGAGATTACATTGAATAATTGCTGATAAGTAGATATCAAATCTGGGTGGCGAATGAATACTGGATGTCTTTTCTTGTACCTCAGATAGCGATGTGACAAGGGCGCTGACAGCGAGGGCTAGTATCAGGAGCGGCGAGGGCAACAGGCCTCGCAGAGGTTTCCATTGAGTGGAACCAAAGCAGCGGCGTATGTAAAGCACGCTGTGCGAGATGCGCAGGCCCATGTTCAGGCAGTTTGCCAATATGAAGCCCACACTGCCAGCCCACCACGTCAGCACGTAGGACAGCAACAGGAAAGACACCGACAGGGCTAACATCACAAAGTTATACCTGGGGACAAAGCACAAACAGCGTTGGCTGACAGGTTGCGTGATGTGTTACCGGCTGTGTGTATATATTTCCTCACTTGTCAACCTCTTGTTGGCTCATGGCGGCAAACACAAAGCACTCTGTTACACCGTTGACAGCGAGTAGGAGAACATAGCAGCTGTAGCATCGCAGCAAAGTGGGCCCTTTATCCAAAAACACACACACAGAAATGTCTGAGAACAGCAAAAAGACGTCACAGATATTTGTTACAACCAGTGTGTTGTGGCTCTGTTACCTGCCCCACTGCTGAGCAAAGAGCCGCCATAGATATCCAGAGCCAAGTGAGAGTAGGCGTAGCCAAACACAGAGATGATCAGACCAACCACCAGCACCAGCTTCAGCAGACACTCCAGGACCTCCGCTGCAAGGGCAATGTCCTCCTGTGGACAAAGGCTGCAACATGAAGGGGACCGACAACTCAAATCATTTCAAAATGACTTTTTTTTTTACATCCATGCACCTGTTTCTGACTTTTTACATCACGTCCTCGCTCCAGCACTTTGGCAAAGAAGACGTAGAAGCTTTCCTCAATAGGCAGGAAGACGAAGCGAGCCACCATGGAGCCCAGATTATTGACAATATCATAAACTCCCTGGTCTCCAAAGCTGAGGACGTTCAAGAAGGTCATGACGTACCGCTCCCCCTCCGTCAGGATCTGCTTCAGGAAGGACTGCTTGAAGAAGCTCCATGTGAGCTTGGCCAGAGTCCAATCCACTAGCGGCTAGAAACAGAGCAAAAGATGAAGCTAATTGATCCCTAATCATAATACAGTCTGTCCTGTCACTTCTCAGTTTGATTTCATGAATAAAGATCAGGAATTATAAACGTAAAATATTTTCCTGCCCTATTACCTCTCCAGCAGCTCTGCAGGGCAACAGATCTCCAACACGCTGCAGGGGAAAGTCCTTCTTAGCCGCCACTTCAGAACCCAGGAAACGAATGAAATACACAGCGTAGCACAGCACCAGGAATCCTGTGTACACCAACTACGAAAAGCCCACAGCTTAGAATCATCACATCCAGAGGGAGCACTCACAGAAACAACGCAAGATGCACATCCACTGATTTCTTACATGAGCGGCAGAGAAGATGTACAGGCCCCATTCACGCGCAAACACCACCAACACCACGGTTATGCTGCACTTAGCGATCATTGCCAAGCTCTCTGCGACCACCTTGAGGCGGACAAACATGTGCGCTTGAGCCAGGACCCAGAGGGGCTCAGCCAGGAGCTCCTGCACTCCCGACAAAGCAAACATCACCACAGCCGGACCGTAGTGAGGCACAGTCTGGGGATCCGGGACCTCCAGGAGCCAGAGCCACACAGCGACCAGCAGGGCTGCCCATAACACACCCAGAGGCAACCTGGGAGGTAAGAAGCAAGGAAGCACTGGTAAAAATCCAAACGGAATATTAAACACACTTTAACCGCTTTGTAAAGTAACTCAACTCACGTCAACCACAGCAGGTTGATAACTTGTCTCCAGCTGTGGTCGGTCCCAGATACTCCACTCAAACAGGCCCTGCGGAAAGCTTCTCTGGATAAAAATACTAAAGTGGAGTATAGTAGCGTGAGTCTGTATGACAAACACAAAAACACACACACATCGTATCAGCTGGTTGAGTGAAACGTGGTTTCTATTTTTGGTTGGTGCCGCAGCGTCGATCATCCTTACCTGACATTTACAACACCGATCAGCTCTCTGGAGACGAACCGCAGCGTGAACGCATTCAGCAAGAAGGTGAGGACGCGGAACATCACCTGAGATCAATGACACACAAAATCACATCTAAGGTTTTACAACCCAGACCGAATTATTATTCGATTAATGTTTCGTATTTTGTGCTGCTGCGGTGTAGTATCTCCCGTGTACCTGTAACAGCACATTATACGACGCGAGGGTTGATGCACTCCTCAGAACATCCTGGGAACTCATTTTTTACTTCCTCTTTGTTGCTAAAACTTTGTCTCTTTGTCAGCAGCGGATCAACTTTTCCGCTGCTTCATAAATCGTTATGGAGTCATACCGATGGACCCGAACGCGTGACTACCTGGGAACAATAGCGCCTAATTTCAAATGAGCTGGTGTAAGATCAACGTTACGCTTGCTGGTGGTAGTAGTTCCACTTCCGTACACATAGTACGTAAAGACGTTACGTGATGACGTCAGGGGACGCTAGAGGGCGTAAAGAACCTTGTCATCGTCTGCCGTGAATCTCCATCTTCATGCAGTGAACAAATGTGTTTTTGGTTAATGCATTTATTTTTTTATCACCTGAAAATGTTACCAATTATAAGCAGCTTTGCATCACTTTAAGAACAATTTATTATTTTTATGTAAGTGTTTCCAACCCAAAGCACCAAGTTGGAAAAGCGAGGAAATAAATATCTCTACAACAGCAAAACATATAGAAGACTTGTAAGAATTAATAGCTAAAATGTATATGGAAATGCGAAAAAAAACTTTCTTCACCTCGTAGTCACCTTGCAGCATGGATAAACCCTGATCTGACTCGCCCTTTGAGAACCTTTCATAATATGAGTCCATTTTTTAAATATTGTCACAACACTCTTGGGGGTTGATGTTCTTTTAATCAGATGTAAAAGATGGGAGACAGTAAAAAAAAGCATTTCATTCGCTAACCAAAACACATGTTACAACAATATGCATTCACATCCTATATATACAGCATTTCAGTGACTCCCCGCTGTTTCAAAGCATGTACCTTTACTCGCCCTTTTACATTGAATGCATCATCTTTCAGTTCAGTTGAGACAGAGACTGTTACAAATTGTTCTTTACATGGCACTGTGGATTAAATTGCCCCAAGATCTTCTTTGTCATGATTCATTCAATTAAATAATAACAATGTTTCAGTCAACGTTCATTATTTGTCTTTATTAAAAGATATATAGGTCTATGTTGGTTGGGGATTTCTATACATGGAGTCAACTCATTCACTCTACCTTGAAGTATCCAGTATAATTTATTCCTATAGGTTTCTTTCCCTCTTCATACTTTTTTCATCCCCAGTGGGTTGAATTCAATATAAAAAAAAGGGACACACAATGGCTGCAGATGTTAGCGGTGACGTCAAGTGGAATGTAGGTTTTTTAACCTCGTGCCCTATTATTATTATTATTATTACTCATATCGGCCTTAACAACCTAAACAAATGATAAGCATGCACACAAACACAATGACGTCAATATCTACAGTACATGGGCCCTTTTTTAATCTTACCATTTCTACACGTACCCAAGGAGAACAGTTTCTGCTTGAAATAAGGACATATAAATACTGATTGTGGAACAGCTCGCTTGTTTGTAAGTATGAGAATGTGACGGGAAAAGGAAACTGCAGCAGAGATGTAACCCGGCTCTGGATGTCATCACAACAGTTACTTTTCTAAAAGGCGCTCCATCTTAGGATTGATGAATGAAAAGCCATCGAATGCCGCCTGATCCATGGAGTCTATGAAGTTCTTATCGCTGTGGGAGAGACGAGGCTTCTCGCTAAGGAACTCCCGATCAAAGTTGCTACAGTCGTTGGGTGCTTTCTGTAATTGACAACAAACACATCTCAGCAAAATAATACAATAGAGTACAGATATAAGCAAACAAAGCAGAATTTGACTTGTACGAGTGGCTTACCACTTTGGGTTTGAAGGGGGGTTCGATCTCTCTCCTCTCCAAAGCCTGCCAGTTGATGTTGTTGAACAACGGGTGTGAACGGATGTTACCCACGATCCCCAGCCTGCGAGTTGGGTCCCTCTCGAACAACTGCAGTGAAACATTGATCCAATGTGGAAATAACTATTTCCCTGGAGCAGAAATGCTCCCTTACGACAGATGTATGTGGTGTAACAGAGTTGGTACTGACCCGCTCAAGCAGGTCCTCGGCCTCCTTGTTGATCCAGCGGGGATAGTGGGGAGTATCCATGCGAATCGACTCAAATAGCTCATCCTCGTCATCTCCATGGAAAGGCGACTGACCAATCAACATTTCGTACAGCAGCACCCCAAACGACCACCAGTCAACGGAGAATGAGTATTTCTGACCCAACAGGATCTGAGTTTAAACACAACACCATGAATAAGAATTATTCTCCACAGCTACAGTCACTTGTTCGCATGCAGAATGATGAAAGCAAATCAGAACAAGAAGGAGTCTAATTCGCCAGAATGAAACACGTTACCTCTGGAGCGATATAGTCAGGAGTACCGCAGAAAGTTGTGGCACGATTCTCTCCGAACACGTTCTCCTTGCACATACCAAAGTCGGCTATCTTTATGTGCCCCTCATGATCCAACATCACGTTGTCTAACTTGAGATCTCTGGAAACAAAAAGGATCACAGCAGGATTGTAAATAGGCACGAGTGATTTACTTGCCTGAGACGAGTAACCCATCGAAGCACCGTTCATGTGTTAAACCATTACGAACTTTGTAAACGCTATATTTATATTCTGGTTATGCAATTGCAAGAACCTACACTATTTTTTTTTTTTTAACTTTTTAGTGCAAGAAAAGAGAACAAATTCACAGCTACCCAAGCATCCCCTGTTCACAATTGCATTGCAACACAATGACATTGACACTTGACAAAAAAAAGTGTTAAAATGCGTGGGATTATTTAACCGAGCAGTTTCAAGCGTAAAACAAGTTCACTTTCACAAAGCTCTGGAAATTATTTTGTGTATTCGTGTTGTGGAATACAATATGTCAGCTGTGATGTAAAAAATATGGTAAAAATGGAAAATGACCGTATACATGTACTGTACACCTAGAAGCAATGCATATGTTTGCTCTGACCTGTAGATAATTCCTTTGGTGTGCAAGAACTGGAGACCACAAATGATCTCAGCGGAGTAGAACCTGCGAAGACAAACAAGGCAGACAGACATGAACTTCTCATCTCAGGCGGAAACGAACCGGTCTGCGGCGTATCCATCTCACCAGGGTCGCATAGCTGAACACTGGTGTCATTGCAGACTTATTTGAGTGTAGAGCTGAATTATTGAGGAGTACATTTGTATGGTGTAGCAGAGGTGAATACCGATCTCATAATGTGAAACCTGAGAGCCGAGGAGGCTGAAAGAACAGCCTATCGCTGCCTGTCGTCCGTGTCAGGTGGTCGAGTGGCCTCCGCTCTGAACCAATAACTCTTCTTTTAGTGTAAACCGACGAGCACTGAGGAAGCTATGCGGTTTCATTTATTAACCATTTCTCACTTAGAATACAGCTGTCAAAGAGCAAGTCAGCCAGTGCACACATACAGTACATAGCCTACAGCTCTCAAACCTTTCTACAAACAACACTACAAACCCAAAACACAACGTAAACAGACGGCTAGATGCAGTATAAATGAATCATTTAGGCTCTTCTACTGTATGTGAGGAACATTGAGGCGTTGGACTACAGTCTCTACAGCAGGTAGAGGTCGACATTAGGAGAACAGCCTTTGTGCTGATGAAGATCAGAATCTAGATGTATCATGTTCAAACATATATAGTGAAACAAATAAAAACACACTCTGTTTTATTTTCTCACTCACTTCTACGGTAAATTATCCGTCCAGCCTGAATACAGCCACTGAGTGAGGAGGGTTGTAGTGGAGGCCAACACAAGATCAGGTGTCCGTCTGTTAAGCAGGGAATCACTCCTGTCATCTTATGACAAGGGACACAGCCTCCAGTTTAACTACAGGAACGGTGGCGGCAGAACCCGATTTAATGTTTAAAACACCCACCAGAATGCAGAAAAAGTGTGAAGAAACGATAATGGTTAATGCATTGATTTGTTTCTATCTTCACAACATAAAACTACTTTAAACAACAATGCAAACACTAAGGTCTGCGAGGCTTGTCTTGTTGTCTTCTAAATCTGAACCAAGATTTAAATCAAGCCAGCTTTGCTCTACTTTGAAGACACATTTGCATATTCTTACTTCTCCTTTTTTGAAGTTGTTTTTTTTGAAGAACATTTATAACACCTTATTTTTATCTGTTCATTCCTAAATTAATTTAAGAATATCTAAAATTCCTGGTCAAATGAGACAGAGCTGCCAGTGGTCAGTCACCAGGACGTCAACAACGGATTTGTGAACTACGGTTTCAGAGCTTTGAGTGAGGGTGAGGTATATAATAACCAAATACTGAAAAATACATTTATAGGTTGCCAAAACTTTCATGAACTGAAAACACTGTGAAATGGTTAAAGTCCCGAACGTTGTGGTTCGAACCTGTGAATCTCTAAAGCACCAAAGTATATATTTCTATACACTAATTTAATCTTAATAGGACCACAATTTACCAAATGGACATCGTGCTCTGTGCAAGAAGGCGTGAGAGTTTTTTCAGACCATAAACTCATGTTTCACAGTGTTTACTGAGGTAATAAATCAAGAAGTTATAAATATATAAGTTATTATAAGTCTTGTGCGTTGGCTTCACTTTTCACAGGCGGAGGTTGCCACCTAATTAAAACTAGCTGAAATCAATAGAGGTGCAACTATTTACTGGGGCAAAGAAATAGAACGTGAAAAGAGAAGAGAAGAGAATGTGCTTATATTAAACAGCACCTGCCAAGAAATGTTGCATTTTCATCTTTGCCTTTTAAAAATGTAGCTGGCGCAGGTGCCAGTAAGTTTTAGAATTAACAACATTCCCTTTTATCAGAGGGCCATTGTTTTTTTTTTTCCTGGAAGGATTCCCACACGGCAAAGAGTAGAGAGGTGGGTGGTGGTAACCGATACCTCCCCATACAAACAGTACACGAACACCGGCCTTGTCCTTAAAAGGCCATTCGGCTGGAGAGACGCAGCTCATGGACACAGTATATCATGTAAACATAAAAACGCATAGTGACATGAGGAGAATAAACATGAGCTCATGTTTCTACACTCGAGTATTGATGGCAGGTTATGCTTGTTTTCATGCCACTGACTGTGTAAGTTGTTGCAGGTGGGACTCACGTGGTTCTGTTAAGCTCAAAACGCCCTTTCTCCTGAATATGAAACATCAGGTCTCCTCCGTTCAGATACTCCATCACAAAGAACAGATGCTCCTGTTGACAAGTGTCAGTGTTGAGGTTACAGTTCCAACTGAAGGTGTAGAGTAGAACCCCCCCCTCACTGAAACAGCAATGAGATGAAACAGAATACCTTGGTATGGAAGGTGGAGTAAAGGTGTGTGAGGAAGGGGTTTTCCCAGGCCAAAGCCAAGACCCTCTTCTCCACCATGGTGCACTCCACGTCGTCATCCATCAGCACCACATCTTTCTTCAAAGCCTTCACAGCAAAGTACTCTCCACGACCCTTCAGCTCGGCCAGGAGAACCTGGGACGCGGAGAAGACAAGAAGAAGAGAGACTTTAATTGCTTTCTGTCTTTTAAGAGCAGGAGGCTTGAAATGTCTGGTGAAGTCACACATTCTGTCTACGGTTCCTAGTTTGACATGTTGGTTCTGTACCTTCCCAAAGCTGCCTTTTCCCAAAACCTTGTGGAAGACAAAGTGGTCCACGTTGATGCGGGTCAAATGGGTGATGTGAGAAGGAGGCCGAGAGTTGGCCCCCTCCCACAGTTTGCCATAGGGAGATGCATCTAATGGACAAACAGTTGTCGATTAGCTTTTCATATTATTATTGAAATGCATGAATATTGTTCTGCACGTATCGTTATTAATACAGAGCCTGTACTGCTCACATGAGAGCATGTGGGCACGTACACACACACACAGAAACGCTCACTGACCAGCGATTTCCAGTCTGGCGATCTTGTTAACTTCATCGTAGATTCCAATATCAGGCATATCAGGCAGGTTTGGATCTGAGCGGCGGGTGGACGATTTCTTTTTGAATAGAGAAAGATGGATAAATGAAAGGCAAGGAACAGTCTCATCTCACATTTCATTTTGCTGCACCAATAATTTGGTGGCCAGTTACTGCTGCATGCACAAGTGCTTCTGTTTGTTTTGATGGGGGGGGGGGCGCCAATTGTAGGTTGTGTTAATTTAATCAAACATTACAGCAGTGGTTTGTGCACTTGATGGAGATGTGCAATCTACTGAGTGCTTTTTTCCAGTTTGTTCTATTTTTTGCCTTAAGATTCAGTATCAGCTTTGGACTTCACCCAAATTAAGTGTTACCAAGCTCACGTCAGACTCGCCTCCACATACCAGAATACAAAGTGGGCCCATTATTGTAAACAGGAATGTTTGTGAAATGTGAAAAAATCTAGCAAACGATTACATGAGGAGGAAATGGCTATAGCTTGTTCTCATTAAGAGCATTTCATTATGGAAGTTCAGTTTACTTCTAAAAGAAATCTTGGTGTACTAATTGATAATGGAATGAGATATCCACTTTGTCTTGACTCTTGATGGGATGTAAGTATCGAATGAGTCGTTACTTCATAAACTCACCTGGCTGACTTGTGTGAGTGCTTCAGCTAGTAGTTTCTGGTTGATACCACAAAGGTTGGCTACTTTATCCTGACACTTGTGATGGACATTCATGGCGCAATCTGAAGACCGGAACAAAAAAATAAATCTGTTTGAGATAAAAGTACATTTCCACTCCAACAGTGATTCAGTTACATCGTCACTGTACCTTCACACTTCAGGCCTTGTTTGACGAGACCCCACAGCAGACTTCCACAGTGGTCGCAGAAGGTCGGACTCATGTAGTTGTGGGTCTTAAAACGGTGCGGCATGTCAATTTTAAAACGCTCCTTCTGGAACTGCAGTGACAAACGAGAGTCATCATCTCCATGAATGACTCGGGCAAAGGAATTCCAATGAGCGGCCTGTGAGCACCTGCCAGCCCCCCCCCCCACCCCCCGCTTGCTTTGTTTTCTGATTCTCTCTCTGAACTTAGTGTCAGAAGTGACCAGAGCGAAGTTCATTGTTCGTTCCCACGGTTACTACTACACTGATTTACAGTGGCTCTCTGAGACCGCACCCCATGTTTGCGTCAGATTACTTCCATGCCCCCTTTATCCGGGTCAGTCGGTCTTTGACTGTCTTCATCTGTCAGTACTGATGATCGCTCACAAGAGGTTCTTATTGGATGTGGACAATGACTGAATGTATTTATGTAATGTAAACTCTGACTTCATTGTTCAAACAGTTAAGGAGAGAAACATTATAACAAAAAAGAGGGAGAAAAATGCACACTAAACTGAAATTGTGAGACATATGGAGGACACTCACAGTACATGTTGTACTGCAAAAAAAGTGATACGTACCACAGTGTCGCGACTGTTGGCAGCAGTACCAGTACATCTGCCGATAATTTTGTCTATGCATTTCTTGTGGATGGCTGCATTGCATTCTGATAAAAAAACAAGATAAAAGTAATATTTGTAGGCTTTGTTCCAGTATTTGAGCATATCTGGTAAACTGGTCACACAAATAAAACAGTGAAATACGTTTTAATACATACCACCTAAACTTGTTTGCTATGTAAAGTATTGCACAAAGCACAGGACTTTTTAAATTATTGTACACTTACGTCTGCATTTATAGCCTTGCTTGTTGAGTCCCCTGTGTGAGGCAAAGCAACACAAATAAGTCAGACTTTATTCTTCTTTGAACATGTAAATGTAAGTGGTGCTGATGAAACACTGAGAGATGGTGGTAAGCTGCCGCACACATGAGCTGATTACTGTCTCGTGGTCTTCTCTACTAACTTCCTCTACCAGCTTCAAAGCACAACTGTAGCCACAAAAATGGCAAATGTGACAAATGTCACAACTTAAAGGGTAAGTTCACCATAATAGTTGCATAAGCAATAACTCAACAAGCAACCAGTTTGTTTAACGCCGTTTGTAGGAAATTAGCCAACTCAAATAACAGGAAGTTCCCAAATACTGGCTTTAATCGGACTATATTTTTCTCCGTGTTTTAGTTTATCTCGTCTGTGGTTTATGAGTTTCCTTGAAGTTATTTTAGTTTAGTTTAGAAGTAGTAGGCTGGACTGACCAGACAAATTCTCTGCAGACGGAGCAGAAAGTCGGCTGCCTGAAAAACGTGGCAATGAACTCGTGGTTCTTTATGACGTGGATCTTGGCTTGCTTGATGGCCCCCCGTCTACGGTTCAGGTTAGGAGCCCCCTCCTCCACCTCCTTGGTAGCCTGCTTACTCTCTTTGAGATACACAGAGAAACACACTGATGAGTCATCCCACAACGCTGCAACGGAAAAACAGCGGTCATTTTGCATCAACGCAAATTAATAAATCAACAAATAAATGGTGGTCTCTGCCAATCAAAAGGAATGATTAACGTGAATGCCTGAAAATGTATTCATTTGAGCTGTCTCGCAGTTGTTGATCATAGTCAAGGAGCGCAGTACTACTTCTACTTTGTCCTGACCAGGGAAACAGCAACTCGTAAGTAGTGACGGTACTCTTCACACCGCATGCCGGCATCGCACTCATATCTGCTTCATGCCTTTGTTATCTATGGCCAACTTTCTAGCCACAGTAAACATCAGGTTTTATTGGCACCCTTGAGTGCAGCAATTGCCTTTTTAACTACATAAGTCACACTCACAGTTCAAACCTGTGGAGATATTATTTGTTTTCATTCATCTATCAGAAATTGATCATAGCTCCCAATAGAACTCGGTCCCTGCTTGTAGTACATAGGAAAGATGCAATGTTTCCATCTCATGTGCTTTACCTGTATCCACTCCTTCCAGCAAATACTGCACAGCCATCATCACTTTCCCAGAAGGATGGAGATCCACCTGAACACACAAACAAATACGACACACACAAGCCGTCACACTTCCGCTGCCTATGAGACTAAGCGGGGACGGCAGATCGCGTGTAATGTCCTACCCAGAACTCAGCGCGCCCGTTGGCCTTCTTGCAGCGCTCAGCGAGGACGGACACACCGACGGTGACCTCAGCCAGCGGCTCCTCGGCTGTCTTCATCAGCAGCACCTCTAGCACACGACCCTCATAGATGTGCGCATCGAAACTGGCCTTCCACGCCGGGTACATGGTGGGCTTGCGCTGAACCAGGGTCTTACCTCGTTCTGGAAATAGGAAGAAAAGAGGAAGGTTTAGATAAGGACTTCTTCTTTTTTACAGAAAGTACTTCTGTAAAATCTAAGAGTGGTGCAAGCTACCAGTTTCTCACCAGTTGTCAAGGCCTCCTTCATCTTGATTGCACAGAAAGGCGGGTCGACGAGTGGAGACATCACGCCTAAGTCGTAGGAGTTGAAGGCGATCCTCAAGAAAGGAGCCATGTTGCCGAGCGCCAAGGACACCTGCTTTCAGAGATGGACGAAGGCTGTGAAATGTTTCTATAACGACTTGTTAGTTACACACAGCTAGTTGATTGTCATGTGCTATTGTGGACTATTGTGTCATATTTACACACGCAGGTGCATATTTAGCAACAATACTCCGTGTTGCAAGATAAGTGTTACAGGTATCTGTTTTAACATTGGGAAACGAAACAATGTCAGAGAATATTCCTGGCATCCTATCAGACACCAAAAAGTAGATGACCGTCGAAGCAAAAGCAACATTAAACAGGGAAAAAAGAAACAGAAGGAATCCGTCTTCCAGGACAGGTAGACTCATTGATAAATGCTGTGTATTAGTAAAATTATTATTAATTATTAAAATTATTCTTGTTCTTTATTATCTAATTTTGAGACATTTCAACCCCACCAAGGAGTGACACAAAATGCCACCGTCAGTTTTTGTGTGGAGGTCTGACTTGAATCTAAAAAGCTGATTGTTTGACAAAAAAGGAGAAGTGAGGATAGAAAGATATAAGAATAATCATGATGCTTAGTTTGTATTTAATATATATATTTATAATTAAATTATTTTAATTAGATTAGACATTTTCTGTAAAATTAAATACGTTAACATTTTCACAAATGCTAGTTAAAACAGGCTGTTGTAGTCAGCATTTCTCCTCTTGTTATGGAAAAAGCAAACCACAAATTAAAAAATCACATAAAGAAGATGGCCAATACTTACATTCTTCTACATTTGCGGTGAAATATATGCTATTTTATTGGTGGGAGATCAATATCCCCCTACACGCTGCGCACTAGCTGTAGCGTGACTGATGTACTGGTTGCATAAGCTCACATGTGCTACAGATGGAACCACAACCTTCGCTGTAACACCGGTTTCAGTATGTGCAATGCCAAAGAGAGACGCCCAACAATCTCAAGTATTGGCTGGGCCGTCTGCTTGTTGTCCTGTATGCTTTGCTCAATCCTCAATAACAAAACAATGTGGTTCAACGAGGTTTTAATGTGCCGGCGCCATCATTTGAACGTCTGTCGCTTCTTCGATTCCCCGTTGCTGTGTTTTGTTGGCTGTGTGGTTTCTGAGAGGTTGCAGCTGAAACAGGGGAGGTGTTCTGTATTGAAAAACTCCGAACAGGCCTAAACATGCCGGTGACCAAAATACAAGCATGCAGCACACCACAGCATGGCTAGCTGGGTTTTCACAGGATGAACACAGCCTACTCTGAGACCACAGGTAATACACCGAAAAATCACAGAGAAGAAAAGAGTACACAGGAAGACGGAATGGTGATGAACGACTCTTCGCTCACTCACACGCTCACTGCTGCAGTTCACTGTGATGTCAGGGTGTTAGTTAATCGATAGCAACCCCACTGTGCTATATTGAGGTCGGCGGTGATTGATTACCTAGCAGATTGTTCATGTGCAGTTTCGATTTGATTCATCTGTTAAATTCAGTACTTCTGTCCACCGTCCACCGGTATGATGTAACTTCCACCTGATTTCCTAATATTCATTTGTATGTTACCTACTTCCTGATCCTGAAGCACTACAAAGAATAAACTATATTATTACGCTTATGATTTGGGATATGGAATAACAATCAAATACTAAATTGTCCCGTGCTTGCCCGCATTTGAACAACAGATCTTGCAGACATGCAGTTATATGACAGGTAGTAATGTGTGTATAACACCGTTGTAACAGCGGCAAAAGTAGTGGGTCTGCAACACAACCACTACAAAGTAGAGAGAAGAAGCTGTTTAGAACGATTTGCACACGTAAAGCTACGACCACGACCTTTGAAACGAATCAGTACGGCCTCTGATTCACTTTAAAGGATGCGGTTTATGTGTAGGTGCACTAAACGAATATGTCGCCTCACACCTGTCGAAGACAGCCGTTTGTGACCTAGTTTGATTTATGACACATATATGAAGAGAGTTATTTAGTCATTTAAAAAAAGAAGAAGAAGAAGAAAAAGAAAAAGAAAAAGAAAAAGAAGACTCCCCTTTGGTTTCTGTCCGGACCTGCCCGCATTCCTCCTCACAGCGGGGTGTTGCGACAAATTATGCGACCCGTGTGATTCTGTGAGCTGGACTGTATCTCCACGTTAGCACCCCCCTCCTCCCCCCCAACGCGATGGTTCCTGTGGCTAAAAGGGACCCCGATGTCCCTGATGAAGATCGCGCTATCCGAGCACAAAGCGGTACCTGTGTGGATCGGACTGTCCAGCCACTTCACCTGTGCAACCGATCAGCCGGTCCCCCCCCCCCCCCCCCCCCCCCGAGTGGACCCGTGGCGCGTGAACCAGGTCACAGATTCCATCGCGTTTATGTTTCATTAAACAAGGGGACTTTGTCCGGAACAGTTTCAATTAGAACAGATACTTTGTTGTACTTTGTTGTATTTTAAAGCGCAGACGATGTGTTTACGTTGGGAGTGTGAGTTAGAATTCGCGTTCGCGGTCACGGTTGAACGGTGTGATGAAAACTGTTAGTTCCCCCCCAACGAAAAGACGAACAGGGGGTGCGTTCCCGTTACCCCGTTCCAACTTCACACAAACTCCACACACAGAGCACCGAAACTATTTGAGAAACCTCGACTGAAAATGAAAAAGTAACATCAGCCTCACCTCGTTTCTTTATCGCGGGGGAAGCTGCTCTTTATTTTCCTCTCTCGTCTTTTCGCTGAGCGAGTCCTTCGATTGAGGAAGTGCGGCGCGCTCCCGCGGCGCGCTCGCTGAACTGTGACGTTTCCCTGCTTACACGCACACGCCCCCGCGCGCACGCGCACGCGCAAACACTCAACGGTTTGCTGCTCAGGAGTTTCAATGCACTCAGTTGCCACATTTTGAATAAATACGTTCCTGTCGCTTGTTACTTTCAGCATGTGTGTGACTGGCGCATGTTTGTCCTTCTCGCGTGTGTTTGTTTCAGTCAACGTGATTCCCACCATGATGCGTGTGATAGGCTACTTCATCCCTGCAGACCTGTCGATCACCTGATCCGAAAGAACACCTGTCAGGAAGACCTTGCTATCGGCGTATCTGACCCCCAGGTCGCTCTTGCATTGCCTTGTATGTGGTTTGTGACCTGAACTGGAATTCCATACGGCCACACTGGCTCCCATGCTGGTTCCTCTGGTTTTTCTTTCCACTCTAGCTGTTTGTGGGGCAGGGGCTGGGGTCTCGGGGGCTGTTACTGTAGGCTGTGCGGGTAGTTCTGAGGTCTGAGCTTGGTTCTTGCTGATGAGGAGGAGGTGGCTGATTTGGCTCCTGCAGTATTGTTCTGGTAAAACAAAATCCCTCCAAATGATCGATTTCCTTTATTTATCTCACTGACGCCCTCACAAACACACACGCAAATATACCCTTCTTGTACAACGGTGGATATGCCGGTCTCATCAGATGGCACCACTGAAATGTCGGCCGCCGTGAGTCATAACGAAACGTGCATGTGGGGTTTAATTAACAGGTCGGCCGTGCACAGGTGTGCCAGCGTTCCTTTTTTTACCCTTTGAGAATCTGCAAATTGTGAGTCATAGCAGACACAGGATGTAGAGTGGAAACTCAATTCTTCTGCTCCTTATCTCTGACAGATGCACATGCGGAGCTCGAGTGATCCTCTCCTTCTGTTCTTCCTCTAGCAAACACACACACCCACACACAGTGTGTGTTCCACCCGTGGGAAGTATAAGCTCGTTGATGCAGAGACTGATGGAACATGGAGCGGAGTTGATCCATATGAATGTGTGGTCTATAATACAGATTCTGTGTATATTCAACATTATATCCCACAAGACACTCCAAGGACTAAAGTCAACAGTGTTGTATTTGTGCAACTGCTCAGTCTTGCAACTTTGAGGAATTACGTAAATATTTGACTAGTCCATCCTCTTGTCACTATTAATGTCTAATAGGAGGTATTTTAATACCTCCTATTAGACATTGGCTTCTACTCTCATATTGGCTTCTACTCTCCTACACAAGTTTCAACCTTGTTAATCATTCATTTGTATATGAACAGGCGGTAAAACATAAAAGCATCCATCTATAAAAAAGGCCAATGAAGAGACATGCAGCTGGACGCATGATAAAGTGTACAAAGAGGATAGGTCATTATTGGCAAAGCCAAATCTTGATGATTCATAATTTTGAGCTACACTTATTTTGGAGTGACCAGCAGAACCAAGACTCTTGTAATCTTGTGATGTATCTCTTTGCCAACACTCATGGCTCATTGATGGACATGTTATATCTGGTGGTTAATCTAATCAATATTAAAATAAGTAAGTGTAAAATCCACAATGGTTTGTTGGAGGGGAGAAGTTTGTCGGTTTTCCAGCGACTTTTCAAAGACTTCGGGCAGATTTTCATTCCTCAGGGCAACGGATGTCCCCGTTAACACACGCTCACACTTCTTGCTCCGCGGGAACTTGCAGATGACAGAATGGTCACAGGAGAATATAGAGCAGCGTGCAGACCCCATGTACATGTAATACATGTTCAGTCTGAGGCGCGGAGGGTGCTGGAGGCTGCGTTTCTCTGTTTGTCCTGCTGAGGCAGAGAGGGCTATTTAAAGCTTCAGGGGAGGTGGAATAGGTGTAACATTGACTTGGCAGTGGAGGCTGCAAAGAGTTTGCAAAGTGGGACATACCAGTGTGTCCCTCTGTTCTTCCAGGCTTTTTTTCTCCTTGTTGTTGGAAGGTGCATAGAGACACAAGACACGGTGCAAACCCAGAAATGTCAAGCCAATGTCATGTGGACACGGCTATTTCACCATATCTGCCCCTTTTATCAGTCTTATTTTTTTTATTGAAATCTCTTACATAACAAAGTCCTTGCTTTACCCCTGACAATCTGCCTCCCACATATGAAAGATGAAGATGCATGCTGTTGTAGCTCACGACATCGACACAAACACTGCATTGCCTCTAAACTAAAACTAAAAACAGACAGAAAGTTTATTGCACACAGCATTGTGGGTAAGACAAATGCAATTTATGAGGAAGTTGGGGTTAGAAAACTATTTCAGCGTCTTTGTCATCAGCTCCTACGGACTCCTGAGGCTGAGCACACATAACAGAGCTGAATGCACCCAACCTTATTGAGTAGGCTGTGCGTGTATAATTGATTATTCGTTGCTCTCTACATTGCTCCTGCCTGCAGCCGTAAGCTTGGATTATGACACCGTCGCAGCCCCACTGTAAAAAAAACCTCACAAGAGCAAGCTTTTATCGCTTGTTTTCAATGAGTAATTAGTGTGTAGAGGATTTTTTTTAATGTGCAGTTGAACCTGGTTTTAGTCATGATGCAAACGACTTCCTGTTTCTTGCTGCTTTGCTGTGACCAGACAAACCACAAAATAGCAGTATGGTACACATGTAACATTACCATTGAAATCATGTGCATTCTACACACAGTACACAGTACCAAAAGCTACTCCACCAGAAGGAGGCAGTAAAAAGGAACAGGTGCAGGAAGTGTGAGATGATAAATATATATTGTGTCATCACCCAGTTAGCAACTGAGGAAAGTAACCAGTGCTTGATATAAAAAAGTGAAGCGACTGAGGACGGAGAAACAGAATTGGGGCTAGAGAGGGAGGTCAGAATGATAAATGATGTGTCCTCTATGTAGGACGAGGTGTCTGCAACTTTTCACAAGCCCTAGAAAGCAAACTTTCTGCCCAGTATACTGGGTCAGGAAGCCTCTCGGGGCGAGACGAGAAGCGGAGCAGTTCCCGGCCTTTCTTTGGCCGCACAGCCGACTGGTCCTCACATCACTCAGTCCCCGCTGTCTTCCTGATGAGGTCAAAATGTGATCGGAAACACTTCATCAGATCCAGGACCACGCGTCAGTGCAGACTCACATATGAGTGCCTTTTTTGTGTAGATTCTGAGCTTCACCAGCAAGGACACAGCGACAGGAAGTCCAAGCCAGCCTGTTATATTAAATATTTAAACACCTGCCCTCGAGAGAACTGGTCCCAAGGACCCAAATCGAGTAATGTTTTCAACCCAAATGTATATATTTATAGAATATCATATGCTAACAGAAAAAAAACAATATTAATGCTAAACCAAAACGACAATGCTAGAGTGGGATCAGCCGTTCTCAATTACAATATAAAAGCAAACTCTGCACAAAACAGTTTGTGGAGTCTTGATACAAAAATAACATTTGAAATTGTACTTGTTTTAGGTATTTAATTGGCAAAACAGATTTAAAAGTGTGTACATGACTTAAGTACAGTAGATAAAGATCTTGGCCTTTGTGAAGGTAGTATTTATTTTTCAGGGTCATTCCTTTTTGTATCAGTGCAAAGAAGCATAGAAATTGTTTATTCACTGGCAGAACCATCTCCAACAATACAGTGCAGTATAAAGCTACAGACAGAACTAATAACATTTTTCTTTACTGAAGATCCAAATCCAGATTTGGTCTTGGGATTTTTAAAAATGAGTTACTAATTTTTAGCCTCCCTTTGATATAGAGTAAACAAACTGTGGGTAAAATATTTGTCCAGTTATATCTTTGTCATTTATTTGAATAATTGATACATTGAAAAATAAATTGTTGAGATTTTCTTTCTTTTCCAAAAATCCATCATGTTCCATAATGTGGAGGAATGTCGCTGACCGGCTGGTTGGGAAATTCAGGTGACATGCGTGTAATGTTCCACACTGCCAGGTATCTGGGCCGTCGCCCGTCGTGACTCTCTGCATCACACCTGCTGTAACAGCAGGTAAGGGACACTGGAGGTAATCAGGTCCCCTCTCAAAGAACAAGATGTCTTGTCTTATTCAGTCCAGCCAGACAAGTTACAACTTGCAGACACATTGAAACACATTTTTTTTGTCTTTCTCCATCGTCCCCTTTTGGTTTCAGTCTGTTGCTGAAATAATGCAGCAGAGTTGCATTTTTGGCGATCCGAACTAACTGATGCTATAAAACTGTGGCTTCCTCCATGGCATTCACCCACCTGTATGAGGACAGGATTGGACATTAGGAGAAAAACAACATAAAATTGATGAATTTCAGTCTGCCTCAGCTACACACTTACAATACTGTGCCTTTAGGCCGGACGTTTAGCAGCATCATCAAGTGAGCTAAATTTATAGGTTGCTCCTTAATTGGGAAATGATTTTAGTAAGTAAGAGGAGTAAGTTCTAATAACTTTTTTTGTTTTTGTAAACTCCACACTTCTTCTGCTGTTCAGACAAAAATATGGAAACACAACAACTGGTTTTGATAATGTTTACAGTTCAGTCAAGTCAAGGATTATATGATCATGTGTGGGGGTCAAGGAAAACTAAAACCCGTTGGGACCAAATGAGAAAAATTTAATTTAGAAAACATGACTGATTGTCTTATTTCCTCCCCAGATAGAAACGTATCAGTAACATCCCTGTGAGTCATCAGACTCAAATATTGTCAATGGCTACAAAGATGAGCTATTAAGGCGTCATGCTTCTCACCTCTGGGCTGTGTAGTTGTCCTTCGCTTTAAAGGAGTAATACAATGTGTTTTTGTGGTAAAGCTGGAAGACGTTGGCCTCCTCCTCTGTCCCCAGCTGGTCGGGTAGCTTCACTGTGAAACCCAGCAGAGGTAAACTCTCAGATGCTACTTTCTCCTGCAGAATTTATCGGGGGAACACAAATGTTCTTGGTTATAAGATACTGTGTGGTAACTTTTAGTCATGACGGCTACAGATCTCAGAAGTCTGTATAAGTGTGAGTATGTGCTGCTCAGGTTAAAGGGGACTGCATATTTCCCCTCACCTCTTGGACTCGGTAGGTGTAAAGCACCTTGTCTCTTAGGAGGAACCACAGCCTCTTCCAGTTCCTTTTGCTCGTCTTGCTGCGCTGCAGCGTGCCACTAATGGAGCCTTCCTCTGACACCGTCACCTGCACAAAATAGGGGCAGTAGGGAACTTGTGACGGATTTCACCACACGAGGATCCACAATTCAGCAATCCGCACTGTGCAGTGAACATGGGCCCTCTCGGGTTACCGGGGTGAAGGAAGCGGTGCCTTTGCGATGTCTCCAGATGTTGGGAGGATGCATGTTTTGGAACACAGCAGAGAGAGGACGACTGGAGCGGTTTGGACGAGGGCTACTCTTACCCGACACAGCAGACGCTTCTCCCCCTGCAGAAACATACAATTGCTTTCTTAACCACAGCTGAGGTACTATAACACTTGCAATCTGAGTGACGTGGCCTGTTACACATTACTGCAGCTGAGGCTTAAGCGGGTTTTCTTTCACAAATGAGAGTATAACATTTCACATTTCAGACATTTATATGACACAAACTGGAGTTTAATATCACAACCCGCATTAGCAACATATTTAAATTAGCTCTGTATATTTTTGTTTGAGCTTGTTTCATACATTTTACATGATCTATTTCACATATCTAGCTATACTATGATGCAACTGGCATGGATGAATTTGTGCACTAAGGAACTTTAGCCCATGCATTTGTTTTGTTTTACTTCCACTTTCCTTTGTTGTTCTACTTCCTTTCTTGTAGCAAGTTATTTCATTTCTAATAAATTGAGTTGTTGTGAAATCTGCCAGCTCTGTCTGATTATTTCAGTCCACTGTAAGTGGGTCATAATAATAGCAATACTAAATATGTGGGCTGATAGGTAGACTGAGTGTACTCAAAGTATTCAATCGATCATACGAATGTATTCAAGCTGTTTCTCCCCACCTCTCTTCTTAAGCTCGCTGTAACAGCGGTCACACACTTTGGCCATGCGGTCTTTCATGTATTTCAGTGGATATCGGTTCCTGGAGCAGCTCCGGCAAACAATCTGAGTGAATCAACACAAATTCATCACATACACATTTAGAAAATAACACACGCTTTAAGCACGGCCACAGCTCCCAACTACAGACACAAGTTGTTGAGTCTCTTTAAAGATAGTAATGTCTCATAGAGCAGTGTGTTATATTTGTGTGTTCCTCACTCTTCCGCAGCCATGGCAATGGTGTCTTCGAAGAGTGAGGCTGAAATCTGAGGTGCAGTTCATGCACATCATCACTTGTGAGACTGGAACAAGCGTGGGGGCTTTTTCTCCAAGGATCAGCCGCAGACGATCTCTGGCCTGAAGAAAACACGCAGGAACAGAGAAACACGCTGGTCAATGACGTCTAATAGCGACATTAATCCGGTCGGATGCGGATAAGCAGGGTTGAGGAAACATTGGTGTTGGCTCACCTCTCCTAAGCAGCTGTTGAATGCTACAGATCCCCTGGCATGTTCCGTCACAGTGCGACTCAGAGTGTAAAACCAGTCCTCTCTTTCAATGAAGGAACTGCAAACAACAGGCCACCAGAGTAAAAACATGTCTATTCTATTTTTACTAGTTAGTTTTAACCTTTTTTTGTGTGTCACCCACCTTGCAGACAAAGTGATGGAGATGTCTGTTCCTTCAATCTTCAGTGCATTTTGGACATTTTCTACTATGGGTTTACTGACCTGAAAAAACAGTAGGATCATAAATCAAAAAAGAAAAGCTTTCCATTCTGACAGTGAAGTCGCAACACATTTTTCGATTCTCTGTCAACTGCAAATAAATGAATAATTTCATTTAAAAAACACATGGATTTTCACCACGTTTTTAATTGCAAATAAACTCGGTGGTAATTTGAAGGTAAACATGGTTTCATTGGACACTTTAAGGAAGACTCTGACCGTCAAGCCAGTGAGTGGCAGAGTATTCTTCAGTCTGTATTTCCCGTCCTGCTGAGGGTAGGTGTACAGCAGCACATCATTCATCTGACAACAGACAGAGATAATGCTCACAATTCACAAAAAACTAAATACTGTTCAGAAAACATGTTGAAATGACCAAACTAAAAGGTAAAGTAATCCAAAAAGTAAGTCACACAAACGTCGTCGTTTATGAAAGTGCATGACTTCTCCAGTAGGTGACACTCTACTACAAAACTTGACTTCACACAGTTGATTGATTTACGGATGGGTAACAATTCACACCAAAGAACATGTGTGTATTTCTCTTATTTTTAATAGAGTGACGTACAGTCACTCTATGGTCCGGTCCGCACAGAACAAAACCATTAAAGTTCCCTTCCATATGAAAAATGTATTTGACACAAGAAGGTTGTTTTCACCATAGGGGGTGTGGATTTTGTCTATGTGGGGTATCTAAAAGTGTTAAACCCCTAGCTTGAATTTTTACGATCATACACGAATGAGACACTTCTGCAAATATATAACAAAGTTGTGGGAATCCAGCTAATTAATCTCTGTATCCCTTTTTCTGCTGCGCATTTGAATATTTTTTATGAGACTAGCTGCTCCTTCTTATTTGCTCCTTTTTATTATTCTTTCTCCAACAATAATAATAGTTTTTTTTATTGTTGAGCCCTGAACACAAATTTTACAAAACCACTACAGGAGGGGAAAGCAATGAGCTATAATGATGCCCTGAGGGTAATTCCCATTTAGTAATCTTTTCTCCCTTCAAGGCATTCTCCATGTTGTGATCTATACATCAGACTTTAGCGAGTATGTTCTTCTCCCTTAAACATCCCTGCTTCCCTCAGAATGATCTTAGTCAGATGAACAATGTGTCTGTATTAAAGGTGCTGCAGGCACATTCAACTAATATTTAACTGGTCATAATATTTAACAGCGGGCACACACGGATAAGCAGCTAATGTTGACCTTCCCTGAGCCGTCAGTAAAGAACTGGCTCAGGAAGTCGGCATTCAGAAACATCCTGCCAGGAAACCCTGCTCTTAATAGCTCAGTCTGGACATAGAAGCACAGCAGACAAAAAAATGCATGACTCTTCATTTCACAAAATGATGCCCCGGGTACGAACAGGGGTTACTGTACAAAAGGAAGCAAATAAAAGGATAATATAACTTATTTTGACCCCTGGTACACGTCTATTAACGTAAAAACTACAAACAGGAAGCAGGGATTACCAAAAACAGATGGCGGGGCTGTCGACTCTTCCTGCTGACCTTCATCATGGTGCCCTCCTTCACGAAGACCTGATTCAAACAGCAAACACACAGTACCAAACTGAACACTACATGTGTCAACTGATCACGACACACAGAGGGAATCTGCATAATTAATACTGTCCAGCTGGGGATTCCCAGCTGAATGATTGTTTAAAGGGCAACACAGGGTGGTGCATGGCAGACAGGGGGGGCTGGCAAGGAAACTGTTATCAGAGTCGTACCCTGCCCGGCTGCAGCAGATCCCGCAGGCCACGAACACTGTACTCTATATTGACCAGACGCAACAAGTTTTCCTGTGACACACACACACACACAGAAAAAAGAACAAATAGAGAGGGAGAGAAAAATGAGACAACAACAAAAGAAAAATGATGAGTTCATTAGCCGTCATTTTCCTATAAACTCCAAACTGTATTCTTCTACTTTGCTATTTGACAATAAGTCTCATTGTTTTAGACATCTTTGTCAACTCAATCAGACGGGTATGTTCTCTTTCGAAAGAGACACTTTTTTAAGAAACGTCATTATGTGGTTTGCTGCTCTACTGCCCATCAAAAGAGCACAGCATCTCTTTGACCTAGTTTGACCCACAGCGGCATGCTAATAAGCATAAAAAGTAATCCTCTCAGTTGAGTGTGTTAGCATGCAAACACTTGCTAACCTGCACTAAGAGCAAAGTTTGGGAGACTGGTGGTGTTATGACCCAGCGGGGCCCACAGAGGAAGAACAAAATAGATTCGGACCTCTTACTGCAATAATATTCAGATTTCAGGTTTTTCTAGTTTTTGAAAGTACCGGTAGTCACAAAAATAAGGTTAAAAAATGACCGTAGCATGTCTGTGTGTTCAGTGCTAACCCACTTAGGTTGAAAATAAGTAGGCAAATGTTTGTTTAGTTCAAGACTTCCATACATCACACTCACCCCATGTTTCAAGCTGTCATTTGTTTGATCTGCAATATCAGACACTACAGCTACAGCAGCTGTAAAAGACAAACACAGGGACTAATCAGGAGAGACACTTCCTGTTAAGACGTGAACAATGAATAATCATAAATTATTAGATGCTCCTTTGTTCTTCTTCTCCATGTACGACGTCACCAACCCTAAATCTGAAACGAGAGCCAGGATGTGCCTGGACTGGGGCGACACCTTCATTGGTGATAGGAGATAATATTGTAGCATCTGACCTTCTCCTAAATTACACATCATGATCTCCACACAGAAGACAGCTGAAATGTTTGCCTGGTGGGTCTACGCCACAAACAAGAAAATCTAAATTGGCTCTCTCGATGTCGTCTTTCCACGCCAAAAGTGAGAAAATAAATTCCCTGCACACACACAGTCACAAACTTGGGCCAGTGAGGCTCCCCTGTGAGTGACTGCCTCTGTCCACAGACCGCTGTTTGTTTGAAGGTACCTTGGGTGTCTTTATATTCCTTGGAATCCGGGGAGAGGTTGTTTAGGTAATCTGTAAGAGGATTTAGAGAAATAGAATGCTTTCTGAGAGTCCAAAATGTAAGCGCTGTGAGTAAAATGTATGTTTCATTCACTAAACATACTAAATCTCGTCCTTAACAGGAGACTCACCAGTGAGGAGCATGCGGTACTGAGCCACACGCACAATGACCTGCAACAGCTGGTGTTTCAGAGACACTTTTCCCCCAGCTGGACTCTGCTGCTGAAACAAATAAGAAAATACAAATTAAACATTTTCGCTGTATTCTGATTCTGTATTCTAATTGTGTATTCTGATTGTGTATTCTGTATTCTGATTGTGTATTCTGCATTCTGATTGTGTATTCGAATTGTGTATTCTGATTGTGTATTCTGAATACTGATTGTGTATTCTGTATTACTACTGCACATGAACCATTGTCCAAATCCCCATGGACCAAGGCCAAACCACACAGTCAGGTTACTCAAAACAGTCAAAAGAAAATACAAATTAAATATTTTTGCTGTATTCTGTGATACTGTATTCTGATTATTTATTCTTTATTCTGTATTCTGATTCTCTATTCTGTAATCTGATTCTGTATTCTGATTCTGTATTCTGATTCTGTATTCTGTATCGCTACTGCACATGGACCATTGTGCAAATCCCCATGGACCAAGGCCAAATCACACAGTAAGGATAGGTCAAACCACATGGTCAGGTTATTAAAAACAGTCAAAAGAAAATACAAATTAAACATTTTCACTGTATTCTGTGATTCGGAATCTCTATTCTTAATTCTGTATTCTGATTCTGTATTCTGTAAACTGATTCTGTTATCTGATTCTGTATTCTGATTCTGTATTCTGAGTCTGTGTTCTGCATTCTGATTCTGTATTCTGTATCACTACTGCACATGGACCATTGTTCAAATCCCCATGGACCAAGGCCACACCACATGGTCAGGTTATTAAAAACAGTCAAAAGAAAATACAAATTAAACATTTTCACTGTATTCTGTGATTCAGTATTCTGATTCTGTATTCTGATTGTGTATTCTGATTCTGTATTCTGTGTATTCTGTAACACTACTGCACATGGACCATTGTGCAAATCCCCATGGACCTGATTCTGTATTCTGTATTCTAATTGTGTATTCTGATTGTATATTCTGTATTCTGATTCTGTATTCTGTATTCTAATTGTGTATTCTGGTTGTATATTCTGTATTCTGATTCTGTATTCTGTATCACTACTGCACATGGACCATTGTGCTAATCCCCATGGACCAAGGCCAAACCACACAGTCAGGTTAGTCAAAACAGTCAAAAGAAAATTTTCGCTGTATTCTGTGATTCTGTATTCTGATTCTATATTCTAATTCTGTATTCTGATTCTGTATTCTGTATTCTGATTCTGTATTCTGATTCTGTATTCTGTATCACTACTGCACATGAACCATTGTGCAAATCCCCCATGGACCAAGGCCATTAAAGGTTATTAAAAACAGTCAAAAGAAAATACAAATTAAACATTTTCACTGTATTCTGTGATTCTTTATTCTGATTCTGTATTCTGATTCTGTACACACAGTCAGGATAGGCCAAACAGTCAAAAGAATCATTCATATATCATTGGGTGTGAACAGATCTTAAGGTAAAGAAAACTTAATCTGCACTGAGATGCAAATTATACCAATGATACCGGAGCTTCGAGCAGAACAAGAGCCAACAATTGCTGGTCAGTACGGGGTCATGCAGGTGTATGGATGTCTCACACCCCCTTAATCAATATATTATTCATCAATAGTTAATCATCTTTTCCTCTGATAATAATATCCAACCTAGAGCTTTGTTTTTTTCTATTTGTTCTGCGTGTTAAATCACATTTAGGACAGAAACTAAACTGATAATGATGAAAGGCAAACAGAGAATAGAGTTTACTGCACGGACATCAATACGTGTGGTGTTTTTCTTAATACTTTTAAAAAGAGGTGTTATTGAATCTCACAGCAAAAACTGAAGCTCTGCAAAGACTGAAAAGGAGTAAATAAAATAGAGGGGAAATATTATGTTTTCCATGGCTGTGTAATATTTGATCGCTGCACGGTCAAACATACGGTTTATGATACCTATTATAAACATAATAATACAATTTAACTGCGAAGAGCACTGTGTAATTGTTGCACTAAATTATATCACTACTTTTGTTCACTTACCTTTTTGCCTATTGCTAAAACCTTTTTATGGGTTTTCATTTTTTGCTTTAAGTCACATTTGGCCTCATCAGTGACAACAATGAGTCGACCAACAGAGAGGAGGTCCAGCACCTGGCGGTGTGGTGCGCCGACAACAACCTGGCTCTCAACACCAAGAAGACCAAAGAGCTAATTGTGGACTTCAGGAAGAAAGCTGGCACACACATCCCCATCCATATCAACGGGATGGAGGTTGAGCGTGTCGCCAGCTTCAAGTTCCTGGGTGTCCACATCTCTGAGGACCTCTCTTGGACCCTTAACACCTCATCCCTGGTAAAGTAAGCACAACAGCGTCTCTTCTTCCTGAGGAGACTGAAGAAGGCCCATCTGTCTCCTCAGATTCTAGAGAATTTCTATTGCTGTACCATAGAGAGCATCCTTACAAACTGCATCTCAGTATGGTATGGCAGCTGTTGCTGTTGCGGACCGTAAATCACTGCAGAGGGTGGTGAAAACTGCCCAACGCATCACCGGTTCCTCACTCCCCACCATTGAGGCTGTCCAGAACAAGAGATGTCTGCGGAGGGCACGCAGCATCGAAAAGGACACCTCTCACCCCAGCCACAGACTGTTTGCCCTCCTCCCCTCTGGGAGGCGCTACAGGGTGCTCCGTTCCCGGACCAGCAGGTTCAAGAACAGCTTCATTCCTGCGGCTTTCATTCTACTGAACTCTGCCCCCCCTGAACTCTAAACTCTGCCCCCCACCCCCACACATATCTCCCTCAGTGACTGTACTTCCCCCCCCCCACCCTGGCTTGACTGCCACACCCTCCTCCAGCCACTGAACATTTGCACCAGAATGTTTTTTTTCTACCACTTATTACTGTGTTAATCGTACTTATACCTACAATACCTCTTACTGTTCATATTGCATATCCATTTCGTACTGTTCATATTGCATATGTATTTCTTACTGTACATATCAATTTATTCACTTATTACACTTTACATATGCACATACTCTGCACTTTTTGCTATTTTGCTAGTTGGATGCTAAACTGCATTTCGTTGCCTCAGTACTTGTACTCTGTGCAATGACAATAAAGTTGAATCTAATCTAATCTAAAAAAAAAGCTTTCCTTAGATGGACATGGCTATTGCCATCTCTGCTACTACAAAACACATACTTCGTCTTTGTCACTGCACCCACACACACACACACACACACACACACTACACTGCTGATAACAGATAATGTGCAGAGATTGGTAAAGCTTGATACTCTTGATAAGTATCAAACAGTTGAGGTTGAAAGCAAGGTTTCCCTGTTAGGGCTTTCTATTAAAATAGTTTTACCGCCGTAGTTTTCCTGTTGTTTAAACATTCAAGCAGTGAGAAAAAACTTTGTATCAGTTGTGCCAAAAATGCAAGTGTGCTTAGTGCTTTGTATGCATGCTGGAATTCCAAATATCAGAAAATGAGTTATTTGGAAAACTATGATTCAATAGCAAGTGAAAGTGAAAGTTAACAAGGAACCAGTGAACGTTCCATATGGTCAAGGTACACTTAATGTACAGAATTACACACCGGAGAGAGCACACCAGAGGGAATAATCAGATCTATTCATATTGTTCAAGTGTGTGCATAACTCTGGGGAGGTATGGTTATTAAAGTTCATATTCATAGTTGCATTATGTGGTGCAGTTAAGGAAGTAGTGTAGGTCTGACCTCAAACTGGTGAACAATGGCCGCAAAAGCCGGTGAAGCTTGGCAGCTGTCCTCCAGCAGGCTCATGCTTCTATCGTAGTGCCCGATATAAGTGGTGAAAACCAAGAACTGTGCTTTTCTGGAAAGGTAGATGTCTGCAATCCTCTGGCTCTCCTCCCTGATTGAAGGACCAACAGAGGAAAGAGTGTGGAAGGTAA